>NW_021939324.1:12662958-12780920 GCF_001715985.3 Manacus vitellinus | reverse complement strand
TTTCCCCCTTAGCGTGTCACCTTTGGATAGCGTTTCTCTAAAGCAAACTCTTCGATGTCGGAAGTGATGGGCAAGCCCCTAAACTACAGTAATCCATCCTCTTCTGAGAGCTAATGACAGGCTATGGGTTATGGAGGAGCTCAGTGGGTGATGGATCTGTAGCGTGATACGCGGATACGCGTGTCGTTCCCTCCCTCCCCTCCTGATCGCTGCAATACCTTCTAACTGCACTCTTAAAACAAAACAACGTGCCCACTGTGTTACAGTAAAGTGACTCTTTTGTGTCTGAGACTTTTTTTTGTTATTTATTTATTGTTGCATGATTCACACTCCTTAAAGCTATTTCGTGCCATGACCCCCAACCAAGTGTATTGTTCTGTCTGACTGCTCTTTTGCTTCTCTTCATCATCTCTTGTGTGTCTTACTTGTGCCTTTTGTTGTGGTCAACTTTTTAATTTACTCTTAGGTGGTGTTTATTCTGTGCCTATGCTGCTGGATGTGCAAATGTTTTTCTCGGAAACCTTGCATTTCTAAAGGAATATCTGTTAAACTGGTTGAAGTTATTTTCAACTAGTTAAGCTGTGGTTGTCAGGAATGTTTGCCTCTGCAGTAATGGCTGTCTACGTAGCTCCTGTTTTCCCCTCCTTCCCCGACGCCTCCTCTGTTAAATTGATACAACTGTAAGACAGCATAGTGACTTGAAACTAAGTACAACTTTCTGTATTCCTCCCCCCCCTTTTTTTTCTAAAATACTGAAACTTAGCTCAGGTTCCTTGGTTCTTTCAACTGCGTGAGCCCACAAAGAGCCGAATGTATTTACAACAAAGTGCATTTATGATAGAAGTAGAATGAATGTGCATATATCCACACAATTTTTATGTGTACAGTTAACTTGCTTTAATCACTAAACTGAGTAGGAGCTCTGTAGCTGCTGTTAGCATGGAGTGCACTAGTAGGTAATTATTTTTTCCTGCTTCTCAGCAGGTCTGGTCTGTGTGGGCTTGGGGCTGTGCTTACCACAACTGTGTGGTATCTAGATGGTTTGGTGCTCAGTTGGTATGCCTGCAAAATACCGTGTAGAAATACACAAAGTGTTCTGTTCAGTTAGCTGAACTCAGAGCCATTGGCAGACTTCTGGCAAAGACTGGTTATTTCTGTGTATGCTTTGGAGATGATTTAAAGGCATTTTTTGAGTTGACAGTATAGGGAAAGCAAGATCAAAAATAACTCAAAATTGAATTCACTGGAATTAGGAAATTCTGTATAGGCAGACTGATACCTCACTTGCAATTAGTAATGCTAGAAGATAGCAGCATAAGCTCATATTAATGTAGTGGGAAAATTTGCTTAGAGTATGCAACCTTGTTTGCTCCCTTTTTTTTCTCCTCTGCTAGATTTCTTCATTATCTGAAACCAGACTTTTTTTGTCTGTGATTTTTGTGCTTTCGTTTTGCCTGTCCTTCCATTTTGGTGTAGCCAGCACTTGCAGCTGAATTTCTGCCTACCTGCAGAACCACCTGACAAATCCATTGGTATAATAATTTTTTTGTGCAAGGGCACGACAGTGTGTTAGAGTGCAGAAATAAATGAACACATATTAATTGAAAACCAAGAGAGCATCTGTTCACATTGAAACTGTTAAGGGTAGTGGAAAAAAGCAAGGCTAAGGTCCAAGATATACGTACAGATGATTTCGGTTTTGCTTTGTGTTCCACCTGCTGAAAGTATAACATTGAGAGAAGTGCTTGAAGATTTCACATTGATATCCTATTTAGTTACTGTCAAATAGTGAAAATATTGATGTACTCTGCAGTGTTCTGTTACTGAGTTCTTTAATTTTATGGATCCCTGGTTCTTGATTTTGCACTGGTAGGTTTCATTTCTCTTCTTGCCCTGTCCTTTTTCTGTTGCCAACATAGCAGAATTAAATCTGTTGTCACAACTGTTTGGTATCCTTCAGACAGCAGTGAAACAGATTGTCCTGCTACCTCTATTGCTACTTTAGCTGTCAGTAAATTCTTCAAACCATGACATATAAAATATTTTCAAACTAATGGGTAGTTAGAAAACATGCATATTTTCCCATACACATTGCTATTTTGTGTGCTATTTCAGTAGAACTATGTCTTCTTCTGTGACATTATATATGACATACTTGACAACTTGGACTTCGTCTCCTCTTGGACTTCTTTAGACTAAACAACCCCAGTGGCTTTCATCTTTCCCTATAGAATGTGTTTTCAGACATTTGATCATTCTCATTGCTGTCCTGTGGACACTTTCCAGCTGCTCACATCTGTCTGGAAGCATGATTTGAAAAAACAGGATGCCATACTCAGATTTAGGCCTTGCTACTTCTGCTAGGACAGAAAGATTATTTCATAGATCTCTCAAGGAGTGTTGTTTTTTAAGTAGCCCAGCCTGCTAATTTACAGTTTGTGGTCCATATGAGTTTTATGTCTTTTTCTGAAGAATGATGTGAACATTTCTCCTCTACTAAAAAGAATGGTTCATCTCTGCAGCTCAGTGAAGGAAACTTAATTCTTTTATCTAGGGTGGGTCAGTTTCTTTTATATTCAGAAATTAAACTGTAGAACTGAAAGCATGTTAACTCCTCTAATGGGTATGTCTGAAAGAGTTAATTCCTGGAGGCAAACAGGGAAGGGAGGGGTGGGAAGAGAAAGTACATCACTTTTTTTTATTCCCTGTTGTTATGACTTCATTCTACTGTTGCATACTCACCTTGAAAAAAAATGCTAAAAAATACTTGAGGAAAAGAAATCTCTCATTTCATGTAAGCAAGAAGAAATGATAGTTTACAGGATTATGACTATCAGTTGCTGAAGTGTTTTTGATGTCTTACTCTGAGGTATTAGACACATGAGAATTAAATGTGGCTTTAACATTAACTTCATTTGAGAAGTGCTTTGCTGCTGGAACATCTGTGTGGTGAAGTGCTGTGGATAGCAAACGTGAAACAAATCAATTCAAGCACGTTATTTGCCTATGCTCTTCTGAGGCGAGTGGCTAACAGCTGACAGAGCAGGCAGGATGGAATTGCATGGTGGTGAAGGGCACTCAAGGGAAATACTTTGTAGACAATGGGTCAGCATGTTCTTGATGCAGTATGGTTGTTTAGTTTTTTTAATTCTATATTCTCTTCAGAACTCTGTTGAAAAGAATGTTTGGCTGTCAAGGGAGGAGTTGAGACTGGGCAACAGCATGTTTTCTGTTGTAATCTCTCTGCTTCTGCTCTCTGTGGGTAGTTAAAATGGACCAGCATTATGGGGACCAGGATAAGTGCAAAAAACCCCACGATTTTCCTCATGTTGCTTTTTCCTGTGTTTCTATCTTCTCTACGCTAGTTTTTCTTTTGGCAAAAATGTGACTATGAACAGGAAACATGTTTTATGAAATTTATTGAGGCAAATGGTGCCAGATATCATTGGCTGTGTTAGTTTCTCTCATTCAGAATGTTTCACAGTCTTGCAGTCCAGCATGGGATATGCTTTTTTTGTTGGTGGCTTCCAAATCTTAGTATTTTACAGGGTAGGTGAGAGCTCACATGATTTAACCTTGTTTCTTAAAAAGAGGATGAAGGCAACCTGTGGATTCTTTGCCTACATCAGTAATCTCAAGGATCTGAAGGTTAAATTGTGTGTCTTGGAGTTGTCTGTCTTTTCTGTCTGACTCAGGTGATCTCCTGAAAGAGCTCACCTTTCTACAAACCTTGTCACAGTAACTACACATTGCTTACCAAAGTCAGGAAAGATCAGAATTCTTTCAGAGAGAATAATACTTTGCCATATATTACAGCTGTCTTGATCTGAAATGGATCCAATAGCTTCTGAACATTCCAATGTCTTCTGAATTACCATAATGAATCGTCTTCATTATTTTAGATGCTTAAAAAAAAACCCCTCAAACTACCTACGAAAAAACAAAAAGGAGGGGGAGAGACTATGGTATTTTGTTCTCAAATAATTTCATTTCTTGATCTGTAAATTAAACGTTTGGCCCTGAAGTAACTGTTCGAGTTTATAAGAGTTGAGATGATGAGCATTGTAAGACAAGATTTCTCATGAAAAATGTCCATTGACCTTTAAAGTTGATTACTGTACATTTTCTCCTACTGTCTAGATAGTGTGTATAATTTATTAAAAAAGATACCTCAATGCACAGAGCAAGAAATATAGAAGCTTTTTCTGTTGCAGCTAACTCTACTCCTGAATCTGCCTTGCTGTTTATGTTGCAATCTGTTGCAGTTTCAGGAGGACTGTGTGGTGAGAATTAATTACTGGGAAGCTAAGATTTTGTTATGAAAGTATTCATAGCAATGTGAAGAGGGTGGTAAAGAATGTATTGCTGTCATCATCATGGCCAGTCTTCACGAACGAAGATTTGGGAAAGGTCTCTACCCACGTTTGCTACAAGCACGCTGGTGATACAGGGCTTTGCAAATGCGGGTAAGGCCTTCGAGCCTGCACAATGGATTTTTTAGGTGAGACACAGTGTGCGCTGAACTGAGCCCACCCTTTAATCCTGAGGTTCATCTGCCGGGGCCGAGCGAGCTCGGACGGTGGCAGCGAGGTCCTCAGGACGTAGGTTTGTTTAGAGTGACCTTCTCTTAGATGGATGGCCTTACAGGGCTGAACGAGCTCCATCTGCCTGGGTTTAGAGTTGTCCTTCTCTTCTGTGTGTTCTGGGGCTCCCCCTCTCACCTCCCACGATGGCACTGTCCACACAGGCGAAGCTCCCACTCTCTCGCTCCTTTCCGCACCCGGGGCCAGGCCGCGCCACCACGCACACACCCGGGGCTGGCCCGGGCCTGCACCACCGCGAGGCACACGTGTATTGCTGTAGAAGCTTATCTTTCACACCGTTGTCCTTTAAGGTATGTCTGCTAGAGAACTACAGATTGTCTGCCAGATCTTCACACCAGCAAAACTGTAGTGTAGTTTGGGAGAGGGGTGGAAATCAAAATACTGTGGGATAAAGTAAACAGAGAGTGTGTGAAGTAATGGCAGTGTTTACATGTGCAACTATATGTAATGGAGATGGTGGTAGTTCTGTCAAAATGTAACTGTGACCTAACTGTAACCTAGTAGTAATGTTTTTGTTACCTCTTTCCCTTCCCCCTTGTCCTGCTGCAGAAGTAACCATGTAATATGCTTGAACTGTGTGGGAGATACTGTAGTTTTTTCTTGTAATTGTTTCAGACTTCCTTGTCTCTGACAGTGATGGATCCTTTGCTGTTGTAGCATACCTGAATGATAGAACTACCTAAAGATGAATAGCCTGATTGCTAGAGTGTGATCCTTAGATCGTACTAAGGAGTAGTGATGCCATCAAAAAAATCTGTTCTTCTCAGGGTTAAAATTATTGCAGTGGGATTAAATAAAACACTTATCTAGCCTGGAGCAGCTGAAAAACTGTTGTTGTGTCATGTCAGCCAGACTAACAGCATTGTTTTTGGTTTTTTAGATATGTTTGTGATAAGATACCTATAAAGTGAAATACTTGACAATTTAAGTGAGTAGGCTGCCTCAAGAGTCATGTAAAACACTTTATTGATTTGCTTCTGGTATGAAAAAATGTATGTTTGTCTAGTACCTTAAACCTTCTATGTGCAGAATAAGCCTTTAAAGGTGCATGCTGTTATATACCCTTATTATGTCAGAAATACTCTGGGATGCGGAGAGATATGTGGTTGAGGGCTTAATCTAATATGGCCATGTGCTGTTGCCTGAGGTTTGAGATTATCTGTAAAATAGTAATGTTTTCAGCTCATGGACCTTCTTTTCAAGAATTTGGTGGGTATAAATAGGCCTATAACCAGAGCATCTATCTTCCTTCTCAACTGGAATAAGTGAGAACTGAAGAAGCAGAATCATGCATTGAGTTACATATGTCGTTTTATGTGCCAGAGCTATTTAGATACTGAAAATACTTCTGGAAAGAGGTGGGTGAGGACCTGATAACTACAGTCTTCAAAATCTGAACAGGTTTGCAAAAACAGTTGAGGGGGCCTTTTGCACCCTTTAGATTTTTCAGACTGGAGGACACAGTGCTGAGGCCAATATTCAGGATCCCTTAGTATCTCTGTGTCCAACTGTAACATCTCTTCTGAAAAGCTGCAGCTCTGTTGAAGGAGTACAGCCTAAGTCCAGCGTAGTCTGCTGTCTTTGACAGTGTTCTGGTTAGATGTAAGCTGCTTTGAACAGAATGTCAGTAACATAACAATGTGGTGATGACTCTTGTACTACTGGGAAGCTCTGTGTGATGGGCTGCTTTGCTAGCAGTAACAGCTCATGTAAAGTTGAGTTTACACAGAGGGATTAGAGAGTCTTGAGGCATAAAATATGAGTTCGGTTAAGCACAGTGCAAATGAGAAGATCCTTGAGCTAGTGAGCTGAGCAGCTAGGTAGCCTTTTACTACAAATTAATTTAATGGGGTAATTTCCTCTTGGTTTTGTTGTAAATTATGCACTCTGTCCCCCCATTCCCAAAGCACAACTGTGCTCAAAGATTGCAATACTGAAGCATTAATACTTATCAAATACCTGATTTCTGATCTGTTTGTGTTACATGGAGCTGGCTAACATTAACCAGCAATTCTCCTCTGTACAAGGCATGAGAAAAATATACTTACCCTAGTTTTAGAGGCAAAATTCTGAAATGCAGAATTGGGGGACTTATGAAAAGTGGCATGATGACTCTGAAAAGATGACTAATGTGAACTGAGTCCTTAAAGTTTTCTGCTACAGCTTTTTCAAGCAAAATTGTTCTGACACCAGGCTGGAGTTTTTCTCTTATGTCCATTATGACAAATCAGATGCTGGTTATTAGGAACTTTAGTAATGCAGGGTCTTTCTGTTCTGTTCTGCTGCTGGGTTGGAAACTAACTTGCTTGGGCTTTGTCTTAAGAGAAATACTAGTCTTTTTAACAGCTTGATAAGTGAAAGAGGAAAGGATGTAGAGTAATTTTTTTGTTTGTTTCTGGTTGATTTTTGTTTGTTTGTTTGTTTTTTATTGGTATGGTACTAAGCACAGCAGCATTCTAGCTTGTGTTGAGAGCTTCTCAGTGTGATGGTATCACCAGCAGTATTGTGCCATTGCTAAACCCCTTTAAGAACAGTGATGTGAGCTTGAAATACTCTGCAGTCTAAGACACACACCCTGTACATCCCATTTTTATAATTTATTGCTTCAACCTTTAAATGTGTGTTTTATCAGTTCTTCTCTTTCAGCTGTGGAGTTTAAAATTCTTTTTGAAATGTTTTAATAGTTGGGTGGTGTAGTGGTATTGGGTTTTAAGATACATGACTTATGAGAGACTGGTGCTTAAAGTCATAAAGTGCTGATGGCTCTTTTTGTTGTAGTAGAGAAGAAGAAAAAAAAATGTAGGTATTTGGGGGCAAGGTAGGTGAAAAGGTGAGAAACACGGGGGAGTGGTGGCAAATGAGCTCTGCTTTGAAATCTAGACAGGAACCTGTTTTAGCTTTTGGTTTATGGAGCCAAGTAGTTTTACTTACACTTTCCTGTCTAAAAGGCATGCTCTCATCAAACTTTCCAGCTGAAAGATTGTCCAGCTTCAGCCAGGGGGCAGTGGGATGAATACCATACCTTCCTTTACAAATGTAACTAAGCCGATGAATTTGTGTTGTTCAGAAGTGAACTGCAAGTATATCAAGGGTTAAAGCTCAAGTGTTCAGCTATATAAACACCCTGGTTACCCTTGCCATAGGTTTCTTTACTGAGTACTTAAAATTTCAGTTGGGAACCAGGGATGAATGCAAGACTTTTTTCTTAACCAATAACATGTACAGTCTTGAACTAGAAAAAGAGAAATTTCTTTTTTCTTTTCTGATCAAACAGCTCTGGAAGTGACTTTCAGGAAAAGCAAAAAAACCCCAACGACATGCAAGCTATGAAAAAGGTCTTCCAAAATTACTAAGTGTGTATGAAAATAACTGATTACAGAATGACAACTTGTACAGCGAGGAAAGATGAATTCATTGTTGCCCGGCATAGAAACTTCTGTATTAGATACAGTTTACAGTGTTTTATTGTAACAACTGTGTGTATATAAATATATTCTTTTTATATTTATTTATATATTTTTTATTTCAGAGGATGGTGCTTGTATACTGAGTGACAAACTTCCTTTGTGAGGCCATGCTGCCATGGTAGTGGCTCTGTATAATTAATTGCACCTGGACTGTTAATGATCCCATTTTTTTAATAGCCTTGCAATCCTGAGGAAGAGAGCTGGGGGTGAATGGAGCAGATAAACTACTGCACTAAACTGCTAATTGGATTTTCATTGTTACCTCAGGAAACTTTTACTAGAATATAATGATGCTGTAGTTATGGCTCAGTCATTGTAAAGCTGTTATTCAGGCCATATAACAAAAATGCCTCGGATGACTTTCATGCTGTGTTTCAGGTTTTGTGCCTAGTACATGACAGGGAAGGGAAGGGCAAATCTGATATATTTTGTTCTGGACTAGCTAACAGAATAGGTTGTTTACAAAAGGTCACAGGGAAATCCTGTAGCTCAATTGGATCTTTATAATTTTGATGAGTAGATGGGTAATGTAAAGCTTCTGCATGTGTTTTAATTTATCAGAGGTTCCTTCCTCTTACCATTTGTTCATATACTCGTGGCGTTAATACATTACCCTAGTGGAAAACACATTCCAGAGTTAAAGATGTAGTTGATTTCCTTGGAGCAGCTCTGCAACAAGCAGAATACTGCATAATGAATTGGCTGTACATACATTTAGAAAATGTGGTTCTAAGTTACAGTCTGATTAGCTGAAGCAGCAAGGAACTAACCTTGGGCATATGACTTATTCACTATTGAGGAGCACGGACAGTCATTGACTTTCTTGAGTTTCATTGAGTTCTTGAGTTTACTGAACCACAGTGTATTGGAATTATGGTGTGGGCTCAGGGTTGCTGAATTATACTGAGAGGATGTATGTACGCTCACACTGACTATGTGTTAAGGTAGTTGCATGGAGCTGTTTAAAAGATGTGGAGATGTAGTACTTAGGGATGTAGTTTAGTGGTGCAGTTGACAGGCTGGGTTAATGGTTGGCTCTGATGATTTTAAAGGTCTTTTCCAACTTCAGTGATTCTATGGTTCTATGAAAGAAGACACGAATTAAAGAATATCACAGAATCACAGAATATGCTGGGTTGGAAGGGACCCACAAGGATCCAACTCCTCACCCTGCACAGGACCATTCCCAAGAGTCACACCGTGTGCCTGAGAGTATTATCCAAATGCTTCTCAAACTCTGTCAGGCTTGGTGCTGTGACCAGCTCTCTGGGGAGCCTGTTCCAGTACCCCCTCTCTGGGTGAAGAACCTTCTAGTAATATCCAACCTAAACCTTCCTTGACACAACATAAGGCCATTCCCTTAGATTCTGTCACTGGTCACCACAGAGAAGAGCCTCCTCCCCTTCATGAGGAAGTTGTAGATTACAGTGAGATCTCCCCTCAGTCTCCTCTTCTCCAGGCTGAACACAACAAGTGACCTCAGCTGCTCCTCATACAGCTTCCCCTCAAGGCCCTTCACCATCTTCATTGCCCTCCTTTGGACACTTTCTGATGGCTTAATATCTTTCTTATATTGTGGCACCCAAAACTGCACACAATATTTGATGTGAGACCACACCAGTGCAGAGCAGAGCGGGACAATCCCCTCCCTCGACTGGCGATGCTTTGCCTGATGCCCCCCAGGACACGGTTGTCCCTCCTGGCTGCCAGGGCACTGCTGACTCATATTCAACTTGCCCTCAACCAAGACTTCCAGGTCCCTTTCAGTGGCACTGCTTTCCAGCATCTCACTCCACAGTCTGTACGAACATCCAGTGTTGCCCCATCCCAGATAAAGAATTTGGCACTTTTCACTTGTTGAACTTCATAGGGTTGGTGATTGCCCAGCCCTCTAATTTGTCAAGGTCTCTCCAGGCCTTCCAGGCCTTCAAGGGAGTCAACAGCTCCTCCAATATCTGTAGTGGTGTACAATACTATCACTATACTGAGTATTACCTTCCCTCCTGGCAACTATTTTTGTGGTCTCCCCTGGTTTGTTTCCACCCAAACTCAGCATGCATAGTTTTAAGCTCTCATCAGAGGTGATAACTAGTGACTGAAAATTGAAGCAACTGAAACTTTAAGGTTTACATTCAAACAGCAGTAGTCCTACAGTTAAAGTAGGGTAAAGATGTGAGAGGAGGAGGAGGAAGAGAGAGGTTAGGTTAAGGAAAGTATAATGAGATGCAGTAGAGGAAAAAGTTCTCCATAGTGTTCAATAATCTGTCTGCTTCTGTTACTATTAGCATCATGTTAACAGGACCGTTGGACACAAATTGAAGGAAGAAATATGTTAAAAATAGTCAAAGACTTAAAAGCCACACTATCACGTGTTTTATGCGTAAGCTTATTTGAGGGTGAGGAAAAATACATCTGAACTTTGGTGTGTTGGTTAGCCACTCAAACAGCAGGGAGGTGCAAGCCCTGCATTACCTCACCTGCATGCTGCCCAAGAGAGCGGCTGTGCCAGAAACCGTGGCATCATATACCTTGTGCACAACAGAGGAATAGCCTTGCACTTAAACATGCCGTGGTGACTTACAAGTAGGTAGAGACAGGTTTTATAGCAGTAGGAGCTAAAGCACTTTCATTCCAGGTGTGCTTTCCCAGTAAGACTCTCATAAGTAGTGTGTTTTTTTGATGTGGTAATTAAATTGAGAAAATTGCAGAAACTGCAGATGAAAAATGTAGATATATTAACTCATAAATCAGTCAGTGGAAAACAAAGACAGAATTGGAATGAGCAAACTAAACATCTTGGAGGACCTGGGCTTTAATCCAGGACAAGTTGGGAGTGTTTTTCAAGGTAAGGGTGTGTTAGTATCTCACCCATGTCTAGTTGCACTTAGTGAAATCTTCCATGCTTTTTGACTTTCTTTAGAAGAAAAAAACCCTACTGCTATTATTAAAAAAATATTTCCATGCTAGTGATCTATTTGTTATTAATGCTTTTCCTTTAATTCTTTCCTTTTGGGAGCTTTAGTAGATTGTGTTGCAGAAAGTAATTTTGGCACTAAAACTTCGTATGTACAGCTTCTGGAAAAACACTAGCCTGATCCCTGGGCTTGATGACCTGGTACACTGGCAGTTGTACAGGAGCTAGGTAAGCCTCAGGGCTTGTTAGAGGCTGGTAGAAGCCTTGCTGGCTTGGGTATTGATGGTGTTGCCCCATTTAGCCACCTGAAGTTCGTGATTGGGCCTGGCATAATACATGCTGAGTTTCAGGCAGCAGTTGATTCATGGACAGTTTTTTCTGCATAAGCTTGAGTATGTCTGCAAGAGCTGCCATTACAGCTTCAGTTATACTGCAGACACGAAATCATTTCAGTTGAAATTTCTGATGGGGTGTGGTGTTTTTCATTAGTCATTAATCCCACTGTCCTCACTGGTTATTGCTGAGGTAAAGTGCTTTCATGAGAGATTTAACAGATGGTTAGTCTGTTAATCCTTTCTGTTTAGATTTGAGTTTGGTAATCCACCTCCTAGATGCCTTGCCTATCTAAGGCTATGTTTTCTGTCTGCCTTAATTTTTTTGAGTAGGAACTTTCTTCCTACCTGTGGTTAGTCTTTGGCAGCTTCTTCCTTATGTTTAGGGTTTTGCCTTTAAATAGACTTGCCCAGTCTCCTAGGAAACAAAGCAATACCACTGTGCGTGATTTTAATTCTTAAAGATGTTATATGTTTGTAAACAAACATGGAAAAATACAGTCTTCCCTATACTTTAGCAAGTGTGGAAAGTACAATGGCTTGGCCTGTTATCGCTTCTGATGGTACTGCTAACAGATGCCTCCTGCAGTTTGCTGTAGATAACTGTGCAATGTCTCTACTTGTTCTGATAGTAACCAAATAAAGCCAGTTAAGCTGCTTCAATAAACCTGTGGGCAAAAGACATCCCATAACAATAGATGTTTGTTTACCCTAAGTATAAAGCTAGATCCTAAGATTGGAGGACTCCCCTGAAACCACACACTTTTAGTGCACACATGTAGGAGATAATTGATCTTCAGTGGTTTAATGATACTTACATACTAGAAACCTTCAGAAGAAGCTTTTTTTTTTAATATTACTGGACATATATTGACAGATGTATGTAAAAATATGTGGTATGGCTGAATTTTTCCTGTAGTGCTTGAAGAATTATAACTCTTCCTGCGGGATTTTTATAAGCATAAGTATCTACTTTAAAGATCCAAATAATGTAAGCGAAAGTGGTGTGGGGGGGAAATGACTTTGAAGGTTTTATCCTACAGACATAACGCTTAAAATAATTCTGGTAACTGCATTTGCAGAAGATGTATTAGAAGGCCTTCTGAAGTTTGAGTAGCATCCTGTACATCGGTGATCACTTCAGCACAGCTCCTGAGTTTTTGGGGTTATAGCTCAGCACTATATAACTAACCACTAAAGCACTTGGAAGGCTTTTATAACAAGACTTTATCAAAACTGTCGTTGTCTGGTTTAATTTATTGTGCTCATCATGCATACTCGAGTATTCTTGCCTGTTGGCTCTTGTTTAAGTGCATCTTTGTGGATGTGTGGACACAAAATGTAAGGCCATGTAAAATGTCATGAGGCGAACCCAGTGTTGGATGGAGGTAACACAAGTGAGTTGAGCCTTCATTGCTTGGCTCTTGGTTACATATAGATGTAATGCTGCTAGTTTCGAGGCTTCCTAGTATCTGGCTGAAATTGTCACAAGCTGAAACTCTACTCAGTTTGCAAATATATGTGTGTATATATATATATATATATATATGTATTCTTTCCTGAATGCAACCCTGTAAGCTCATGCTGGGTTTACAGTTAAATGTGTTTAGCTCTTCAAACATCCACCTTGATAACCAGTACTGGGCTTTTGGCTTCCCAGTTATAAATTTATTTTTTTCTCTAAGTGTGCCTGGTGGTGTTGCCATTTGTCCTAGTTAGGACAGCTGAGATCAGTTCATCATGGTGGGTGTAACCCAAAACTGTATTCTATAGCCTTCCATGTCATTTCCCAGAAACTAGACTATTGTTGTCAATAGACTATTCGCACCCTCTGCCCATAGAGCATGGTGGGTGTAACCCAAAACTGTATTCTATAGCTTTCCATGTCATTTCCCAGAAACTAGACTATTGTTGTCAATAGACTATTCGCACCCTCTGCCCATAGAGCCTGACTCCTCAGGCTATAAACTAGGTGTTAAGAGGCCTGTGAGATAGGAGGATGTTTCTGTCCTCACACCCTTTGTGAACTCCCCGCCCTGAGGAGAGTACCAAGCATTCCTGCCTGAACTGGAGGATATATAATCTTGGAGTTTTGGAACATTTTTCAACCCACTCGTGGGATCCAGAGGACGGCTGCATCTCATCGCTCTCAACCAGACTTAGACCACCACTGGCCTGCGATCACCAGTTCTGGCCAGACTGCAGCAGCTCTCCCACCAGCAGGTTCTTCCCCTCTCCCTTTACTTTGGACTCAAACAGGGCCCAAGGAACACCACTTTGTTCAGGCCCCAGGGTACTGGGTTACACATTTGGGTTTTTGTGGGTTGAGACCAATTGTTTGTTTGTATTATTGTACTTACTGTATTATTTTAATAAATTGTTATTCTGACTTATAATCTCTCCTTTGAGTTGGGTTCATTCCCCCTGCTGGTTAACTTTTAAACCAGCACACCATTCCAAGAAATTACTTCAATCTTTTTGTAATATCTGCATATCTTATGAGTAGTAAAGTTGAAACAAGATAATGTTCTGTCTGCAGAGCTGTTGAAAGTGGCCACTAATGTTGGTTTCCAAATGATGCCAGTACTGCCACTGAAATAAGGAGTGGTCTGTGAGTGTTTTGTTATTTGCAATAGGTATGCAATTATGTCACTACTCCTTTAGGGAAGAGCTGTGCATGAAACAGTATGTTTGGAATGTCACTTAAGTTATGTGTAAAATGTTTTTCTAGCTTTTTCTCCCCCTGAAGTCCCCAACTGTATATAGGGAAGTGGGTACTGCTGAGTTCTGTAGAGCTGAACATAAGTGTGTTCAGGTATGTGACTTTAACAGCTATTCCTGTAGCACTACAGGGTATGTTTGTTTGTCAGTTGTCATCTTGTAAGAAGAAAAATCTGTGTTTCGAAAACTGCTAATTGTAAACAGCGACATCAATACTGATTTCATAATACAGTGTTATGTTTGAACTGGGTGCATCTCCAAAGTGAGATGTACCTTTACTGTGTGAAAAGGTAAGACTGTTCTATTTTATTTAGGGAGAAGACAAAATAATACTATAGATAATGTGTAATAGATGAGAGCTTGAAAAAATTTGATTATCTCTCATAGTCTCTCAGTTATTACTGCAGCCTCACTGCTGCCTGTTGGTTCATCTACGTGAAGATATAACTTCCTTTTCTACTACAACGGGGCAGGATTACGTTAATAAATGGGGTAAGTTGGGAGGTCTTTAAAAATCAAATCAATATTTAGAGTGTACGCTTTTATTTCAACGAATTTTTGAAAAACATGTGTTGAATTTATCTAAGGTGGATGTTATAAGTATCTTAAGAGTTGTAGTATGTGGCATGGGAACGTAGCATTAATTAAAACCTTTTTTTTATGGTTTTAATTTAATTTATTTAATTTAATTTTTAGCTTTATAAAGAAAAATTGCCAGAAAAAGCCTATAATATGGCAAAAGTTGAGGGTTTGCCTGTTCTGAAGCTGGATTCACTGACCATCTTATTGCCAAGGATTTAAAATTTTTTGCTCATCTTAAATTAATCAACCTTGTTAATGGATCCTTCTGTATGGGTTTAGGATTTGAGTTTCATTGAGGCCAGAATCACACTGTAATTTTATATGAAGATTGAGGATGCTGTGACTAGTTGCATTAAGGTATTTTTTTCTCTTAATATGTGTGCTCTCAGGAGAGGTACGAGAAAGCCATCTGTTTTTCCATGGTTCTCTTGATTGTAAACTGGCTTTCTGCAGGAGGTCAAGGGCAAGCTTAAAAGAATGTTGCAGTGGTAAGCTAAGGAACCTGCAGTGCGGACCTTGTGTTTGAGGTTATCTGTGGTGGTGTGCAGCATGCTGGCCTGAGGTTGTCCAGTGTGATGACTTGATTCCATGTTCATGTGACATGATGAATATATGCAGCCATGCACCTGCATGGAGTTGTGATTTGCTGCCTTCATTTTGGTACTCTGTGCCTGGCTTCAGCCTTGAGCACTTGGTAGTGTGGCTGATTTATCAGCTGTGTTATAGCTCTGGTATAGGTTTAAGCCTCTACAGAATTGGTTTTGTAGAGATGGCTTTTTTCCTTCCCTGTATTTTTAGTTTTTTTTTCTCCACACTAGTTTTTGCTACTTTTATCTCCTGTGGGTGATGATTCTTGCCTTAATTCAGCCACCAATGCTTCTTTCCTTAGATGAATTATGTAAGCTTTTTTCTGTGTAGTAGAATTCTTTATTGATGCTTCAATTCCAGAGGTATATGTGTTCAGTTGGATGCTGAAGTTGGTTATCTTTGTTTAAAAGATATTGTAGAGGTGGAGAGGTAAGTACTTTTTACAAGTAAAGCAAGAGTTATCTTGACTACTTAAAAACAAAGAGGAAGAAGAATAGTTGGCTTACTTGCATTGACCTAATTTAATGATTTTGATGGAATACAGCTAGTTTAGCTGCCATGTCAGTAGCAAGTTCTTACGTACATACCCATAAGGTAAGTTTTTGACCAGAAGATATGCAGGTGCTAGCAGGTGTTTTGCCTTCAAACTGTTTAAATCTGTGTGTTAAATCTGTGTTTAAACTGTTTAAACTGTGTTTAAACTGTTCAAGTCTGTGTGGTTGTATGAGCGACCTGAAAAAAAAATGAAGTATGGGAGTCTGGAAAGGGTTATGGGTTTAACTTTTTTGGGGATTGTTTGGTTTTGGGGTTTTTTTTGGTTAATTTTTGGATCTTGTGCACTGTGTAATTACTTTCTAGGATGTGGATTAGCATATCACCTCTGTATCAGTAATTTCATCTGTTAAAGAGCTGCCATGCATAGAAGTCTTTTCATAGTAGCATTATGCTTCTAGTGAGGCATTGTTTATTCTCCTCTAGTCTCACAATGTGAATCAAAATAGTTTCTCCTTTCTGCTTAGCGGTGGTTTTGTGGTATGTAGACCAAGGAGGAATGCATTTATTATCTATAATCACTGTGCTATAAGAAGATGATGAATTTTGAATGCAAGTCAGTCAAGTTTTAGTTCTTGGTAACAATACAGACATTGAAATCTCTGCTGCTGTTTTTTTCCTTTGACAAGATATGCATTCATTGAAAATAGGGCATAGGAGAGCAAAGGAAGCTACTGGTAAAATTTTGCTGACAGCTGATAACTCTTTTTCTTCAGGTAATGCAGTTAAGAAAGGCTGCTGAGAGAAGGGCCAGTTGTTACCAGTATCTAACTGCAGTATCCAAATTTTTTAGCATACCAGTAACTGGGTTGTTATGTAAGGTCATAGTGTTATCAAGAGTAAGAATGGTGTGTCGTAAAAAAAATATGTGCCCACTACATGAATGATATTTTGTTGAACTTGAAGAACCTGCTGAAGTAACCTTCGCTACTGCTGATTACCAGTAGTCTGGTATAGCTGCTGTTGTGGGTTTCAGTTACTTGAAGTTTATTTCCTATTGTCATTGGCTTTTGACTGCAATAATTAAAGAGAAGGGGGGAAAAAATCTGTCCATTTTCTGTGACCAAATTGCAGGAATTCCCAAAATTCTCTTGCAAGGATTGTTGTCCAGGCATCTGTGGTCTCAAGATTGTCAGTAAAAAGGAAAAGCAGTTTGATGCACAGTTTCATCTATTCAAACTGTTTTTAGTTTAGGGGACACTTCAGATATTTGAGATACTGGGCATCTGTCAAGCCAGCCGCTGAATTGAAGATTTTTTTCCAGAAACTTCTCTTTTGCATTGCAGAGAGAATACCTGTAAAAGAAGAAACAGAAAAAAAAAGAGATTGCTTGTAAAATTTCTGAGTTTTCAGATTGATTACCTTGCCAAATTTGAGTCTCACTGTTTGAGAAGGTATACTGATGTCAATTGACTGAGCTTTTCTTTTCTTCCTTATCTGTCTGTTCTCTGCTTGCCCAAACACATTAGTTGTCTTTATAAGTTGTCTTTTTTCAGTATCCTCAGACAAAGACTTAGCCAGTGTGTCTGGCACCTGAGGTTTTGGATGGTGGTACTTATTCCCAAATATGCATATTAAAGGGGAGTGTATGGCTGTATGTGGAATGCATGTTTAAGCATTGCTGTTTATCTAACAAATAGTAAGTGGACCAACTTCATAGTAGGGCCAAACTGCTGTTTGTGCAAACAACTGCTATTTGTTCTACCCTAGTGCTAACCTCTTTTCATAAAGCACTTAGTGATACACAGCAGATGGAACAGATTCAAATGCGTTCATATGCATGACTGGCTAATGGAACAGTGATATTCCTCGAATAAAACTCTCTTATCCGTTTGCTTCTGATTAAATGTTCAGTTTGTCTCTTGCTTGACCACAGTTGAGAATTCTTAAAATGAGTGAATATTTGAAGTTCAAAAGCATCAGGACGGGTTCCTAACTTACCATTACCTAGGAGAGAACTGAGCCAAATTACAGTATTACGAATTTCTCTCAATAGTCAAGTCTCTTTATATGAGACGCTGTCGTTCAAATTGTCTATCCTTTGGTGACAACATATTAAAAACAGCATCCTACAGTCCTCTGAAGAATCCTTAGGGTTTTCCTTCAAGAAAAACAAGGACTGATTTGATGGAAACAATCAAGAGATCCAGGAATTGCTGAGGAAGAAGAAAGAGATCTGCTCACCAAGCACACCTTGCACTGCCATCCTGTCATGTGAGAAAAGCAGCCTTTTGTCTTGCATGCAGCAAGCTCCAACAGAAACTTCCTGACATCCAGAACAGGTGGTGGATTGATCTAGCTGAAAAAACTCAATTATGCACAGATACGGGTGATCACAGAGGATTCTATGAGGCCCTGAAAACAACACACAGGCCTACATAGCAGGTCCAAAGCCCTCTACTCGGCGCAGATGGTCAAATGCTTCTCACAGATAAAATCTCTGTTCTGAATCGATGGTCTGAACATTTTCAGACTCTTTTCAGTATTGACCATGTAGTTCAAGGCTCAGCAATTCAGTACATTACACAACAACCAGTGAAGAATGAATTGGATATTGCCCCTACTATGGGAGAAACCCTCAAGGCAATACAGCAGGTGAAAACTGGCAAGGCAGCTGGGGTTGATGGAATTCCACCTGAAGTCTGGAAGCACGGGGGCCAAGCACTCCATGATAAATTCCACGAGTTTGTGGTGTGCTGTTGGGAACTAGGTGAACTACCATCAGATCTTCGTGATGCAGTCATCATCACTTTGTATAAGAAGAAAGGAGATAAATCAGACTGTTCAAATTACCGTGGTATTACTCTGCTCTCCATTGCTGGCAAAATCCTTGCAAGAATACTTTGAACAGACTAATACCTGCTATAGCAGAACTACCTGAAAGTGTGGTTTCAGAGCCAACAGAAGTACCACAGACATGGTATTTGTTCTCAGACAACTACAAGACAAGTGTAGAGAACGGAACAAAGGTCTCTATGTAACCTTTGTTGATCTCACCAAGGCTTTCAATACTGTGAGCAGAAAAGGTCTATGGCAGATTTTGGAACGTTTAGGATGTCCCCTCAAGTTCCTTAAAATGATCATTTTGCTTCATGAGGATCAGCACGGCTGAGTCAGATGTGGCAATTCACTTTCTGAGCCCTTTCTAATAAGGAATGGTGTGAAACAAGGCTGCGTTCTTGCACCAACCCTATTCACAGTCTTTTTCAAGCATGATGCTCCAAAGGGCCATGGCAGACCTCAATGAGGAAGATGGTATCTACATCCAATATCATACTGATGGAAGCCTATTCAACCTAAGGCAACTGAAGGCCCATATAAGGCCTTAAACCATCTTGTCCATGAGCTGCTTTATGCTGCCGCCCTCGTTGCCCACACAGAAGTAGCTCTGCAGTGTTTAACATCCTGCTTTGCAGAGGCTGCTGAGCTTTTTGGGCTGGAAGTCAGCTTGAAGAAGACAGAAGTTTTCTATCAACCTGCACCTCAGGAAGTCTTCCATCGTCCCCATATCACCATTGGCAAATCAGAGCTCAAATCAGTCCAGCAGTTTAATTACCTCGGTAGCCTCATCTCCTCGGATGGTAAGACTGACGGAAAGATAGACAACAGGTTAGCAAAGGCATATAGAGCTTTTGGAAAAGTCCATAAAAGAGTTTGGCAGAATAAACACTTGAAGAAAAGTATGAAGATCAGTGTTTACAGAGCCACTGTACTGTCTACTCTTTTATATGGGTCTGAATCATGGGTCATCTACCGCCACCACTTGCCACTCTTAGAACGCTTCCATCAGGGCTGTCTCTGTACAATCCTAAACATCCACTGGTCAGATTATGTGACCAATACATCTGTTCTAGAACAGGCAGCAGTCACAAGTATAGAGACCATGTTGCTGAGAACACAGCTGTGTTGGGCAGGGCACGTCTCCAGGATGAAGGACCACCACCTCCCTAAGATCTTGCTTTATGGTGAACTTGCCACCGGCTGCCGCAAGAGAGGAGCCCCGAAGAGAAGATACAAGGACTCCCTGAAACAACATCTCAGTCTTGGCCATATTGATTATCATAACTAGTCTACTCTGGCCTCCAATCGGGAGGTCTGGAGACACACCATCTATAACGCAGCTGTCTCCTTTGAGAACACACGCAGGATCACTCTTGAGGAGAAAAGACAACACAGAAAGAACTGTGTCCTGTCGATACCACCTAAAGAGTCTTTCTGCTGTGCCTTTTGCAGCCAGACTTGTCTATCTCGCATTGGCCTTTTTAGCCACCAGCACACCTGTAGCAAATGTGGGTAGAGCCCTTCGTTCGTAAAGCCTAGCCATGATGATGGAGAAAATCGTGTGACTTGCTATTCTTAGTTTTCCCTGTTTCTTTTGATGATACACAATATTAGATTGCTATTTAATATTCTAAGCCATTGTATCTGTTGCCATATTCCATCTACCTATGAGAAATTTGTTTGATCATTAGGTCACGGGGGGGGGGGGGAGATACTTTGAAAAAAAAGGGCACAGAGCTGTATTTCAAGGTATGTTGCTAGTGGCAGGCTAGCAATGACAACATTAAAATATTCTTTAAAAGTCCTAAGAGCAGGCATCAGTAAGACTTCAGTCTTGCACCATTAATTATCTGGTTAGACCTTGAATTTCCCTCTGCAAGAAACTTTGCATTTTTGTTTTTTTCCCCACCCCTTGCAATGTTATGCTATTCTATATTGTGTTGTTACGAAGTTAAAATTTGATGAAAAGGTTTCTAGATATTTATTCACTAGGGGATGGATGAGTTACTTGGAAAAAAATATATGTAGGTTTTGGGCACTGAGAAACAGTTTAATCTAGAGTCTGCATTATATGCAGGAATAATCCTGCAGGCAGTGTAACCAGATGGAAGTGAACCCGATTACTTGCATGATGGATTACACTAGATGAACAAAAAGGCACAAGGTCTGGGAGTTCATGTTAACAGCAAGTATTTAAAATCTGTTTTTAAGATGTGCAAATTTTGAACTGCAACACTTGAAAATTGTCTTCTCTTGATCTGACAAGGTGAAGTTCATGCTTTGTTGATCTCCCTGGTGCACCACATGACACCTGAAATGTCATGACCACTTCGTTAACAAATTTATCTTCTTTAGTTAGAAAAAAATATGGATAATTCAAGTGATGCAACTACACAAATGTGCTCCTCTTCTTGTTAATTAATGTCAAAAGGTAAATTGGTTATCCTGTTTCTCTTTGCATTCTGTGTGAACTCAATGATTTTATTATTATAGTGTTAGAATTAATGATTAAACGTGTTGCACACATGCCTCATATTAATGTTAGGAAACTCTTGGTGTTTGTTTGATATAAAGAAAGCTAAATCCACGTACAGAAAGGTGTGTGTATTCAAAGTTAGATTAGGAGATTGTTTCCCTGGTTTTAAGTAGCATGTGGATAGATGATGTGTGTTTTTTTTTCTTTTCTTGATGATGATTTTTTAATAATTATTTTGTGTATTTGTCACTCTGATAGGGGAGAGAAGACAATTAGAAAAAAAACACTATTAAGAAAGAAACTTACTGAGATTTCAATAAGAGTGAATATCCAGGAACGGGTAGAAGAAACATCAAAGCATGCAGTTCTTGTAAAGTAATGCAGCTTAGTTGTCTCAGTGACTTCTAATGTCTTCAATCCATGCTATTCCACAGACATCTCCTTGCTTTGCTGGCTGCTGCTCCCAAGCAGTTGAATGTTATGTGCATATTTCTGTAACCTCTTCATATGTGTATTTATAGGTTAACCATTTAATTTTTAAGCAAGCTGCAACTCTACCTTGACAAGAAGAGAGCTGTTTTAAATTGAGACGTTCTAATACCCTGAAAAAGTAATGCTTCTAAATATAGTGGACAACTCTCACTTCTAATCTAGCAGAAGCTAGGAGCAATAGCTTTTATTTCAAATTATATTCACTTGACCATTATCTAGGAGAAAATATGGTCACAACACAGAAATAGAGAAAATTACTGTGAATGCTTACTTATTAGGCTGAAAGGCAACACTGAATGAAAAACCTTAGAGAAGGAGATCAAGCATAACATGCCTAGGTAATATATAACATAGCTTTTCACTTAAAAATGTGTTATAAATAAGGTAAAGATGAATGCTAGTCAAATAATTTACTCAGAACTCTTTTTGTGGGCCATGTAAAAGATTGGTTTGTGGTTTGGTTCTTTTTTTAACTCAGTTTTTGAAGACTCACACATAAAAGATAGCAGTAGAAATCAGAATTTTAACAGGTTTGTACCTGTGATGTCATTGTTGCTGATCTAGCAGTATAAATGAAAAATAAGCTCTCTGCTTTAAATTTATGTAGTCCAACTTGATTCAGTTCTCTGCCTCCTCTCAAGTGAATTTATGACAGCAGATGTTTAGCCTGGGTCTTCATAATTGAGATGTATTGTTGCACATGCCTTGTGAGTTGTTTTTGTAGTAAAAATGTAGTGACACCTTATTGCAGCACTAATGAAAGTCTTTGCCAGATAACTTGCTTCACTTTCACTTTATTTAAAAAAAATGAGTTCTCACACAGTGAAATATTTCAGTATAAATTAAGATTTTTACTATAATTTTTTCAAGGCTTTCAGGGATCTATACTGAATTCTGCATTTGAGACTGCTTTTAAAACAGTATGTCAATGTTGCTTTTTAGGTACTTTTTAGGATATTCCATTAACACACTTGCATGTGTCGTTAAAGTAATTAGGAGTAGCTGAATCTCTTAACATAATACTCATGTGGTTCACACTGCAGCTTACATCAATTATAATTTGCTGTATATGTTCCATACAGACTGCCTCAAGTGTTGTTCAACACCTGAAGCTGTTCCCTTATTGTGTATCTTACTCCTGAATTTGATTTTGTTCTGTGATGTTCCTTAGACTGGCCTGTGCTTGTGATTCAGGTTGCTGTGACACTGCACTCTCAGCCTTTTGGGTGCTTTTCCTGTAGTATGTAAGCATCCACTGCTTCCTTTCAGTAAGGAGGTGGGAAAACGTGAGCAAGATTTGTGGATGTTTGCAGCTTTCATCTGCTTGGTTGTGCTTGGGATTGTGCTGTTTGAAGGGAATGTTCTCTTTGGAAGCAAGCCTAGTGCTTATTAGTGTGTGTTATTTCTTCTCATAATGCTAAAACAAAAATGGCTTTATAAATGACTTTATGAATATGTCTTCCTGTCTGTCTGTATCTTTTTCCAAATGAATGCATGCTAGACCACTACAGGTCACTTCCCCTTGTTTACAGAATTGCAGATCAGAAAAAAACCAACCTATTTCTGTGCTGGAGGATAGTGTTGTCATGTTTGGGGGAAATAATTACTGCAGTGACAGGTCCAACATAGAAATTAATCTGCTGCATTGTGTTTGGAGGTGTAGTTGCCATGAAGTTCTAACTCTCTCTCTCTCTGAGGTGATATTGCACATTTATTGCTTAAGAAGACAGTTGGGCTTGTGCTTTTTGAGATGAAAGAAAGTGATCCCTCTTTTAACATCTAGAAATAATAAGAACCCCCTGCTTAAAGAAGGAAACAGCAGATACACAGTATAACATCTGAATATTGAGTTGTCATAAAATTGGACCTCTCTTTAAATCAACAACCTTGCTGTCTCAAATCCAAAAATTGAAGTATATAGCCATTGGGATTAATGAAAGAATAATACAAAAGAACAATACAAAATGACTCATTTTTATGGCAGGAAAAATCTTGGAATCAACTGGTATTTTAATGTCTTTTACCTCCAGTATTTGACAGTGTTGTCATGTGATTTAAGGATTTCTTAAATACAAAATTTACACACACACAAAAAAGCCCACCCAGCACTGGAAATGTTGAATTTGGTTGGTTGATGTTGCTTAAAGACACCCTGTGTAAGGAGTGCATACTGTAAGCTTGTGGAGTTTCAGTTAGTAATGTTTATATTGAATCGTGAACATCCTTAATGAAAGGATGCTGCAGTAATTGCTCCTTGAGTTGGAGAGCAGACTAAATGCAAGAGGAATGATGCTAACTCGTGGATATTATTTTGTGTATGTCCTGTTGCACCAATAAAAGCTCCGTGTTCTGTTTTGGAGTCTTTTTCAAAACTGGTCTTCTGTTGATAAATAAAACCTAGATGTTTGCAGCAGCAGACTTCTAATAATAATACTGTTAATAAACTTCTTTTTTCCCCCCTCGAATCAGGAAGATTCTCTTCTTCCAAAAAACATCCAATGCACCTCTGTCCATGCACTGGCTGAGCACTGTGGTTGTGTGCGGTAGTGTGGTGACAGATCTGGTACTGCATTGGTTAGCTTTGTTTAATTCAGATGAGACTGAAATCCTAAATGTTCTGCTTGGTCCTCTGGGCCATTTTCCTGTCCTGGGAGAAGACACTGTAATAGTTTCTGTTTGTTTGTAGATGTTCTACGTGCAACATGCAGTTGTGTGTTCAAAAGGTCAGACAGAGAGGGACTTCCTGTATTCTGAAGCATTTTGTGCAAGCCTTGAAGGCCTTTGAATGTGAAATTCAATCTTAGTTTAGTTTTTAACTTGTAGACTATCAGTTTAAATTATGCAATGGCTGGAAGTTGTCAAAAAGACAACTCAGCCTGGCAGCGCTGAGGTCATAGTTTTCTGAGATGAGTTTCTCTGCCTCTGGAAAGAGTAGTCTTTGATCAAACTGCAACAGAGAAGTACTGCGAGAGCATTTTCTGGTAATGCAAAGGGCTAAGAAACCCTTGGTCTGAAGAACCACTGTGATTTGTGGCTGGGAGGGTGTGACAACAAGTCAGAGCACAGGGCAGTGTGGACTTTGCCACAGGACTGAGGGCTGTGAATGCCCACATTGTAAAGCTGCTGCTGTGGCTTCATCATGTTATTTCCAGGCAGTAAACATTGAGAAGCTGTACCTTCAAATCTACAGTGACTCAAAGCTGAGGTTTATAAACCAGTAAATCTGTGATTTACATCAACCAGTACATGTACGTGCATGGGAAGTGCACACTGCCCCTGCACTGTTGGATGCATGCAAAGGTTTAGGAATGCTTCTGGTACTCTTTTTTTCCATCCTAGAGTATGGTTACTCAGTCTGAAGTAATTGAGGTTGCTCAAAAGGTTTCATCTGTGTAATCTGCTAATGCCTTGTTTTGCAGGTAATTTATATTTTATAAAAAAACCCCACAACCCTGAGTAATATTTATAAATATATTTCTGAATTGATCTGTGAACATGTCACATACCTCTTGTACCGCTGAAGTGTGCAGGCAGCTTAAAAGCTTATATATAAAATTAACAAGCAGAATTGTTTCACCTTAAGGGTAATTATTTTTCAGATAATAATTATGGTGCAGGGCTAAGCATATTATCATGGCAATGCTTTAATCATGTACTGCAGCTCTTACCTAGGCACCTTTAGTTTCTAGTAACACTGGAAATACAGAGTAACTTGGGGGAGGCCAAATAAACTGTTTTTTAAATTCTTATTAAAAGACCTGAATGGAATGTAGGATCTTGTTGATGTAAACTACTACTAAAAAAAAAAATTCCTAGCTAGGTTAACTTTCATGCATCTTTAATTCTCTCTTATGTGATTCAATTCAGTTATCCTCCTTTTTAATCAAATATTCTGCTTTCAGGCTAAGGGGATGAGATTGGGGGAATTGTACCAGAGTTGAACTGTAGTCTAGTGATAAAACCTCATTGGAATTGTGAATGAAACTGAACTTCTGGACCCACTTCATACTCTACATGATTTCTTGTCTCTAACTCTTATTAATTTAGATTAAGGCATGTTCATGGTTGAACAAATTGTTGATTTAATGTAATTCTTGGGAAAAAATATTTTTTACATATTTCCAAGAATGAAGGTGAGACTGCAGAGGGGAGTAATTGGCAATTACTGTTACTGCCATCATGAGGTTTCAGGTGCTGTCACTTCCATGGTTTAGACAAATTAAAATCATGTCAGGAAACCATTCAGTTCAGTTGTGTATGTCTCTTCCTTCTGTGGAAAATCCATGTAGAAACAAGTCTGATAGAGCTGGTCAAAAAATTGATTTCTTGGCATCCATTTCATCATGCACCTGTTCCACAGACAACCTGTGTAAGCTCTAATTATGTTCTCTTGCCCATCATCAAGATTGGAGCAGACTAAATTTTGTGAACTAGCTTTTCAATTTTTTAATGAAATAGCTTATATACCAAATCTAAATCTTCCTTGTAGAAATGTTGTATATGAAGTTTCTTAAGGAAGTAGTAAAAGCTACCTTAGTAAACTTTTTGCTGGTATTCAGACTATTTTCAGGTCTGTTGGTGTCTCATCTATAGGATTTAATTGCAACACCAAAACTTAATATGATTTAATGTTTTTCTTCCTTCACCACAAGTTAAGTTACCTTTGTAAAATGAGTACTACTTTCAGTTCTTTCTTGGTATATAGTGTTTGCCTAGTACATGGGAGATGAGGAATGGGAGAAAGAAAAGATACTTTGCTGCAACGTGATGCTGTCCTGTCATGCCTAATGTGGAATAAGACCAGAGATAGTGATTTGCATTATCATTGTAAATTATTTTCTAGCATTAAAGAGAAAATAAGCCCTGGAAATGTCTGGTTTTTCCTTTTCAAATGAATTCTGTCTTCCTGTTAATGAAATGAAAAAGATTTTGATTCCATCTCTTGGATAGACTTGTCTTAAAGAAGGCATGAAGAATTGAGTTTGTAGTAAATTCTTTTAATCTATTCACTGCTTAATGATTCTATAACGAGATACTTAGGAATAAGCATTTCCCCGAAGCTGGAAAAAGTCCTGCTTTGATTCTGAATTTTCTAATGTGGATTTTACTGAAGCTGTCATTCAGATTAGCTGTTGGAAACTCAACTACACCCAATTTGACAATTCTGGTAAAATTGTTTTGTCATCTTTATTTGTAGAGATACAATAGTGGCTGCTGCAGTAGTAAAGGTATTTTCTTAATACTGTGAATATGTAAAAAGGCAAACAGCAAAGCCTGGTGTATGTTTAGTGACAATGAAAGGAAAGGCTGTTTTAAATGTCACCAATGGAAATATGTATAACTGTGCAACATACTCCATGCTCTTTTGTGGACGTGTAGATAGAAAAGGCCATGTTTTTGTGAGATTTAGATATGTGAAGGAACATCAAACTGTTACTACTTGTTAGGACATAGGCCTGGGCTGATGCTGTTAGCTTTGGTGCCTGTAGCTTAAACGAGGTAAAACTTAGGAGTCAATGACTTAAGTTTGAGTGGAATATTACAAAGGACACGAAAACATGGAATCCTTGGGTTAGAAGGGACCATAAAGATCATCTGGTTCCAACTATATGTTGAAGTTGCTTTGTCCTTATATTGCCAGAAATGTCTCTTGCTGTTTGTGTTTGGAAAGTGTACATAGTTAAAGAGAAGCAGTGCATGTCCAATATTAAATTCAGGAAACTGAAAGTGTTTCTATAGGGTGACTTCTGTCAGTGGGTAGTTTGTTCTGTGTGAGGCTTTTAATGCTCAGGACTTCTATGGGTTTGAGTTACTCTGTGTAAAATTCCTTTATTTTTAAATAGCAGTGTCATTTGAGGTGAAAATGCAAAGTCGACCTTAAGGAGTTACCCACTCTTTCATTTTGGCCAGATTTTCTAGTACCATGTTGGTTACAGAACTGCACATTAACTTCAGATGTTATTTTGGCTGTGTAACATTTGAGGTACTGCTATGATTTGGTTCAAGTGTAGCAGATAAAAGATTTGACATGTTTTTCTGTTTAGATAAATAAAACTGAGGATTTCATCTGTTCTTTTTCAAGGAATATTAGCAGAGTAGTTAACATCAGTCTCCTGTGTATTTAGATGACTTATGATGTATGAAGATCTGTCTGTGTCCTCTCCTCTTGCCATTTTTCTAATGTGAAAGAACTCTGAGCCAAGCAAGGATTATCTATGAAATAATTGGATCCATCTTGTAAGGGAAAGCTAAATATAATAATTTCTGGAATATTATGCATGGGGGCACAAACACCAGAGTGGAGCGATTTGGAAAGACTCCTGTCCGTTGGAAGGAGTCTGATTTAAGTATGTGTACTGCTTGGAATTCTGGTTCTCACCTATCACCTGCCTCTCTATGTTCGTGAGAGTAAATTCTGTGTTAATGGGGCACAAAGCTAGTACTGACAGGTCATTGAATAAGCAGAATGAGAAAGTGGTCTGCCTGCGTGCAATTCCTGATATAATGAAGGTGAACAGCCTTGCAGGTGTTTCTTGGGATGCTTCTCTGGAGAGGTGTGCAAAGAAAATTACAAGAGAGAAGAGAGGTGGGCTTTTACTGTGGTGCTAGATGGGGAAGGGAACAAACCAAAGCTGAAAAGTGAAAACATCAAACTTGGGCTCTAAATAGAAAAGGAGAGAAGGAAGACAAGAGAAGCCTCAAGGTTCTCAAAGTCTAAATGATGAAGAAAACTTTAACACTGGGAGAGAGCAGAGACATGCAAATAGGGATTTTCTGTATATTCACTATGCTGTCTAGACTAGAGAGAAGTGATAACTTGCAAAAGAATTTTAAACATATGCTTCAGTGACTGGTTAGTTGAAGGAATAGATGGTAAATGAGATTGCTTCATCCTTAAAATTGCCAAAATACCAACTCAATAGCCTGGTACATCTTCCAGGTGATATTGTGCTGTACTTATGTGTCATACGTTTGGTTTAGTTACTTTAAAAATTTCAGAAAGTTCATAAAGCCTTTACAAAAGGCTTGATGATAAGGCTTTATTTGGTGTAATTAAGACACAGCTGAGGGCAATGGGCATATTTTAATGTTGAGAGCTGTTGAAGTGATTCAATAAAAAAGCAATTTTTATTTTCTTCCTCTGATCACCACTCTTTTCTCTTAGGCCACTTTTATCTAACAGAGCAATTTTGGAATATCTGTCTTTAGTATGAATATATTCAGTCTTTAAGCAACTTGGGTTTTATGAGCTCATACAGATGATTAATTTCTCATTCTAGCACTGAGCTTGCTTTTTCTTCTTCAGAGAAACCCATCATGTTTTAATATAGCTAGCAAAAATTCACTCCAAGTTATAACTTCATACTGAGTCAAGTAAAACTATTTCTGAGGTGTTCTGTTGGCCTCTGTAAGTGGTCGCATGCCAAAATACTGTTCAGTGCATACTGTGCAGTAGTTACATGTAACCTTTTGAATTTTTAGCAGTGCTAACTGATATACAAGCAGTGTTTGAGGTAAATAATGCAGGATGAAGAATTTCTGTAAGAAGATGAAATCACAGGTTGGTTATTGTGCTCAGTGAAAATATTCATCTATTTTTTTACCTCGAAGGCACCAACGCTCACTAAATTACTGAAACTGAAAAAACCATGCAGGATGTTTTTAGGGTTTTCTCCATGTATCTCTCAAGGATTATAAAATAAAGATAAAAGATACTGTGGTGATCAATGTGTAATCCACATATGTTGACAGAGTTTCAGGAAAATATTCAGTTGCATTTTTGTAACACAGTGATTCATGCTAGAAAATGATACAGTGATTCACGCATGTAAATGTCTTTTTTTTTGGCTCAGAAGTATATTTATGTACATACTATAAAGCATGGTTACAAGGTTTCCTGGTGTTGGGCAGTTAAAGAGAAAACTGCCCCTTTAGAAATATCCTATATGAGCATTATGCAAAGAATAACCCCTAGAAAAGACTAGAAATTAGTCTGTATAAATTTAGTTCTCAGTAAAATATTAGTGCTGATTATAGCTGAATATGGAGTCATATCAAAAGCTTAGATAAAGGAGTTTGAAGAATTTACCTTCAAAAGACATCCTTTCCCCCCCTTTACTCAGAAGTTCAGAAATCGCGTTGTGGATTTCTGAATGGAAGAAGTGGGAGCAGTCTCCTATGGAGTGGCCATGCTTTCATTATATTTCCCTTTGCAGCAGAGTGGCTTTTTACTGTCAAACATAAAGTGACCTCAGTCTCTCTTTGATTGTAATCCAAAAATAATGGAGATTTTCTCCTTTCATCCTGGAGGATGCATCTAGTCTAAAAGCAAACTGATGCTGCTGTAATTGAATTGCCAAATTTCAGTTCAAAGTAGATGCAGTTTTAGAGCATGTCCCTCTTCTTGATGGCACTGTATTGACTGTCCTGTCATTCCCCTCCCACTTGATATGCAGGATGGCTGTGCTTTTTTCCCTCCTTATCAGGAGAATTATTTTTTAAAAATAATTGTGAGCATACTGGGTAATTACTTCTGTGCCTGGTCAAGGGTGATTTCATGCTGTGCGTCCTTCCCCAGACACTGCCCCGTGGCTTCCACCACTCTGCAGCAGGTGTTTGCCGGAAGTGCTGCTGTTTTCCTGAATTATTTCTTTTAATGAATAGCTACGAAAAAGCATCTTTGTGCTCACATTGTTGAGTAGTACCAAGTGGCATACCTTCTTCTGTTGTGTAGTATGTAGTGTTAACCAAGTGAACTGCTGAGGAACTGTAGCAGCAGCAGAAGGTATTGATGGTGCTACTTCTCAGAAGATGGACTTATGCTCCAAGGATGTCTATTTGGTGGAGATAAATGCTGAGTTTATACATATGCCTGGGTCTCAGGTTTTCTTAAGCTTTCGTTGTGCATTTCTTTGCCTGGGGAACTCTTTCAAAGAATAGGAGTAATTCACACCTTTCTGGCAATGGGGTGAAGTTCTGTCTTGTGTTAGGATAGTTAAGATATTGTTAGACCTGTGGAATGGCCCTTTGGCCACAAACATCCTTTTTTGTGTGTTCTTCACTGACTTTGGCAATCTCAGCTGAGATGTTCCTCAGCCAGCAGAGCTGAAATGCCAGCTCCTCTTATCCAGTGGACTTTAGCTTAAAAAAGAGAAATAAAAAACCCCACAATGGTACCAGATGTACCTTGGTCATTCGTGTTCCAGAGCTCAGCTCTGCAATGAAGGCTGATGTATTTTTGAAGCCAGGGCTGGCAACTACCAAAGAAGGATGTCTGTTCATCACCATTTTTTGGGTAAATGACGAGTGGCCTTAGATTTGGACTAACATTGAGTGCTTGTAGTGCTGACTGCAGTTAGCATAATTGTGCTGTTGACGGGGATGATAGCCTTTTTTAAACAAAGGAAAGCTGAAATAGCTGTAGGCATCTAAAGAATGTAACATATAACATGTAGTAGAATAGTTTTTGCTTACTGTTCTAGAACATTGCTATGCAGACATACCGTGTGCTTTGCACTGTTGGCATTAAGCAGTTGTGTTTTTTGCTGTGTGGCTTCTTGGAATATCTCCGATTAATTCTTGTCTGTCTAATGGGTTAATGGGGAAGCCGTGCTTGGCTGCAGTTACACATGTGAGCAGAGGTACCTTTAAAGAGTTCTTGCTTACTCTTCAGCTTCTTTAGAAGTCTCAGTACGAATTCTTGTGCCTGTAGCCCTTCTTAAAATCTTTAACATTTCAGAGAAGGCAGGTCCCATAATACCATCATCCTCAAGCTGATTTCTGTGGGCTCCTTAGAGTAAACCTTCCAGCAGAACTTCAGGTGGATGGTAATAAAAAAAGCAGCGCGGCAGGAGAATTCTACAGAGTGTCTTGAAAAAGCGACTTTATCTTCCAGCTACATTGGAAGCCTTTTCTCTTTTTATTTTATATCCTGTTCTTGGGGATTGCTGGTTAATAATTCACATGTACTACAGTTACCAATTAAAGAAAAATTGAATTTGAAACAGCAGTAGGTTCAATTAAATATATTTGGGAATCAGTTGTTTCTTTTATTGCTCGGAAAGGGAGTTTAATTATTTAAAATGTCCTTTCTTTATACATTTTTGTTTTACATGAGCAAAAATTACCAATGGCTAATTATCATTCCTGAGGAATTTAATATTTTCAGGCTTTAAAACTTGGGACTTAAAACCAGAAAAAAATCAAGCCAATTCAGGATGAAATAAATGTTACTTAGTTGGTTTGAGCACATGCATGAAGCTGATGATAGTCCTTACAAAATACAGTCAAACCTTGTCAGAAATCAAATATTTATCTTCAGTGTGTGGTGTAGAATAGTGTAGTAGACTGTGTGTACAGCAAAATGAAGTAATTAAATATAAATGGAGAGAATTGGAATTCTTGCTCAGTCACAAAGACTGGAAAGTGAATCTGTTCTTTCTAGAGTGCCTTTATTTCCCACTGCCTTTCACACCCCTCAAAAGAAAATATGCAAAAACATCAAAAGGTCCTTCATTGCATGGTAGATATTACCAGAGTGGATTCAGTTTACTTTTTCCTATTTATTTGTGTTCCTTAGTTGACTGTGCTAGTATGCCATATTAGTCATGTAACTGCTATTTGCCACACTCTACAGGGAAAAAAAATACTCGTTTCTAAATGTCAACTTGCAGAATTTCCTGTTATGGTGAGAAGATACATCTCATTACCATGCATTGCTCTTTCTGATAGAATTCTCATAAGACAATTGTTTGGTTTGGTTTTTTGTTTTCTTTTCAGAAAAGCTATACTAATCAGGGAGTGAACAGTATGAAAAATATTTATCTGTTTGTTTTTAAAAGGAAGTGAACATCTCACCTATGGTAATGAAATACAATAAACTAAAGTTGGCTGTGTTAAAAACAGCACAAGGAGAGATCCGAGTTAAACTATATTGATTTTTTAGTGGGCTGTAACAAGGTTAAGATGATTATTGTTAGCTTTTTCTCTTTTGCGTCTGGCTTTTCTACCTTTGACTTCTTTCATGAACTCAACTTGATGTCATCCTCATTACAGGGTACCTTTCATAGCAAGAGTGATACTCTAAAGTATTGCTGGTTTCAGCAGTGCACAGAACACAGGTGTCCAGCAACAGAGGTTTGCTTGTTAGTCATGACTTCCTTTATATTTTAAATGATCTTGGATGCTTCCAGATGAATGTTTGTTAATTGATTCCATAGACTCATGCAGGTAGCTTGATGACTTGAATAAATCTGTGCATCTGCATGTGCCTTTTGCTATGGTTGGATTTATTCTGCTTTACAATTACCGTTTTGAATGCCAGTACTATATATATAGGTATCTAAATGTCCTGTTAAGTTTCAGCTGGACTGTAAGATTTGCTCTCAGTATTTAGTCACATGTGCACATTTGCTTTTGAGGACCTACAGTTTGTGAACATAAAATCTAACCAAGGAATATGTCCTTTTTTGTGAATTAGGGTCTTGAGTAATTAATTTGTACTGAATGCCGTTTTATTTTTTTGTAATGAAATTTTAGAAGCATTTTAACCCTAATCCTCCTGGTAAAAAGTAATAATTTCAGGAGACTGAGAAAATTCGCACACTGAAAATTTTAAATATTTGAGTTTTGCAGCATTGGTGGAAAGGAATACCAAATACATCATTAAATTAATATTTACATATATAGCTGATGATTTTTTCATTAATTTAAAAAAAAAAAGTTTGCTTCTGTGTTAGAGTTGATGGGAAGTTGCAAGGGGGATCAGATTATAACATCAGAGGTTTTGGTAAAAAATCCAATACTTTGCCCTGGAATACTGGCAGAGGGCTTGTTCTTAAAATAATTTTGACTTTCCAAATGTTATGAGAGGGAAAATTTGTTTGCAACATTGTGATATCTGCATTTTCACATCATTCCCCATGTTGGCTGTTGAATTGTGTATGTGATTAAAATTAAATGTCAGTCGAATCACAGAGCATTGATTTGATATCTCTCAATATAGACTGAGTTTTAGTTTTGATTTTAGCATAGTTTGTTACATGTTAGAGAACAGAAACTGCTTTTTTATTGTGATTGGATCTCAAAAGACCCTGGAAGCTGCGTCTGATAAACTCACATAATTTGTGTGACATTTTAGTAGTAAATTCAAGGAAAATAGTGGATTCTGGTATTCAGAAATGCAGACAAACTAGTTGTCTTTCTGGTATATTAATGAAGTTACCTGGATGCTTTATAGGGTTCATAAGCTGAACTTTCAGTGTATTTTTTTTTTTAACATGATACACTCTGAGTTTATTAAGAAACAAATTCCTTTAAAAGTGCAGCTGGCTTTGGATTATTTTTTTCACAGTAGGTATTTATTTGCCTTGGCCACAACCATGTCATGCTTTCTACTCTTGTTGTTAGGCCTTGTTTTCCATCTTGGGTAACCTTGGTAAGTAATGTAGTTTTTCTGGAGAAAGTAGTTTTATGTCTTCAAATAACTCAAACTAGCTGTCATTAAACATGATTGTTGTCTTTATGGACAACTCTTAAATATTGGACGAAAGGAGGAAAAAAAATACTGAATATAGGCTGTATTATCTTTGTACCAGCTTTTCTTGATTTTTAGTGTGTTAGTGAGAAAAAGAGGTCCTTTACAAGTCCTAATGATTCAGTCAATGCAGACACAGCACGTGACTTAAAAAAAGAGATTTTTCTGATTGCTTATATTTTACATCTCTGTTCTGTAAAATAAACAGATTACCAAAGGATAAGGCAGTGGGCCACTAGCTGACATCAAGTAAAATTCCTGATTAGCCCAAAGTTTATAAGTAGTTGATGTTTGAGCAAATAGTATGTAACCAAAGAGTTTAAAAAGCCTTTAGTTGAAAGGTTGTGGTACTTTTAGTGCTTTCTTTGATCAAATCAGGGATTTTTTTTCCTACTCACACACTGACCTTTGCTTTGTACATTTCTTTATTTCCCTTTGTGCTACTGTGCCCCCTTACAAAAGGAAAACCAAACCAAAAAAACACCCTGAAACTCCCCCCAAAACAAAAAGCCAAATAAAAGAAAACTCCAGAAAACCAAAACTGAAGTTATTGCAGGTATCACTTGGATTACAGGAGTCTGCCATGAGAAGTAATTTAAAAGGTAGCCATAGTGCGGGCCCGGGCCGGGCCCGGAACATGTGTGGCACGGCCCGGCTGGCCCTGGGCACTGGGGCCCGGCCCTGGGTGTGGAAAGGAGCGAGAGAGTGGGAGCTTCGCCTGTGCAGACAGTGCCATCGTGGGAGATGAGAGGGGAGCCCCGGAACACCCAGAAGAGAAGGACAACTCTAAACCCGGGCAGATGGAGCTTGTCAGCCCTGTAAGGCCATCCATCTAAGAGAAGGTCACTCTAAACAAACCTACGTCCTGAGGACCTCGCTGCCGCCGTCCGAACTTGCTCGGCCCCAGCAGATGAACCTCAGGATTAAAGGGTGGGCTCAGTTCAGCGCACACTGTGTCTCACCTAAAAAATCCACTACGCAGGCTCAAAGGCCTTACCCGCATTTGCAAAGCCCTGTATCACCAGCGTGCTTGTAACAAATGTGGATGGAGACCTTTCCCGGATCTTTGTTTGCAAAGACTGGCCATGATGATGATAGCTTCTTCTAAAAACCAGCTTGGTCAGAAGTAATCATCAGCACTTAAGAAGAAGGTATGCTTTCAGTTTCTGATGTGAGGCAAATTTTGACATTTTTAGTGGTTCAGATTCTTCCTAAGTGTGTGTTTGGAATAACTACTTGCAAATTCTAAAACTATTACTGTAAAACAGTAAGAGTCTGCCTGGGAAGGTGCTTGTTCATAGTCTTCCCTCTTAGCTAAGCTTCAACACAAAACATTCATTATGCTTTGATTTCCTGATCACCTGCACATTTTCCACTGTTTATGTGAACTCAGCCGACATCTCTGTCCTGAACCTTGTTGCACTAGGAAGCAGGAACTGTGATGGCTTTGTGGGCAGAGAGTGGTCCCTCAATACTGCCATGAGCCCTTGAAGGAATTTGTGTAGTACTTTACTCAACAGTGTGCTGCACAGTGCTCTGGAGAAATTGCCTTAGGGGAAATGGTTCATGGAAGCTTCAAAAATTTCTCTGCTCAAGGGGTTGTTTAGATTCACAGTCACTGTGTAGTCTGGAAAAGGGGATGGTCAATTTTAGTTAACACTCAGTCTTGAGTGTGTTTTTTGAGAGCTGCTTTTGCTGACCTATGGTTGAATGATGGTTGGAGCAGAAGGCCGGACTGAATGACCTGAGACATACTTCTGACCTGATTTTTCTGTTTTCCTGCTGCTGTCACTGCTCTGCTGTCCTCATGCCACATCAACCGAGCTGTCTTCACATTTCCTTGACACAGGCAGGAAATGAAGGTTTTATTATGAATAATAGGAAGAAGGCAGAGCTGGGGCAAAGAAACAACCCATGGAGAAAGGTTTTGGTCATCCTTGCACTTCCACCTCCCACTTCTGAAGTGAAGCAGGAAAAGATGACATTTTCTAATAGACTTCATAGTAACTAGGGTAGGACAGTCCATGCAATACACAAGAAGACCTCATATTCTGATCTGTAGTACCTGATCACCATTCAGAAAATTGAAATAAATTCACTCTAAGTAATACAGCATCATAAGTAATGAATTACAGTAATAGGAATATTATAAATTCACTCTAAGTAATACAGCCATCATATGTAATGAATTACAGTAATAGGAATATTATAAATTCACTCTAAGTAATACAGCCATCATATGTAATGAATTACAGTAATAGGAATATTATAAATTCACTCTAAGTAATACAGCCATCATATGTAATGAATTACAGTAATAGGAATATTATAAATTCACTCTAAGTAATACAGCCATCATATGTAATGAATTACAGTAATAGGAATATTAATGTGCAACAGTAAACCAGGTAATTTTAAAACCTTATGGTAAGTGTTATTCTCTTGAGACTCTGGGAACAAAATGGACTTTGTCCAAAACATATTTATAATTGTGGTATCTACAGAAAACTGAATCATCTAAGTGCATGTAAGGAAGACCTAATATCCTAGTTAGAACGGCTGAGACAAGTTCATCACTGGATGGGTGTAACCCAAAACTGTATATTCTATAGCCTTCCATGCCATTTCCCAGAAGCTGTTGTCAGTAGACTATGTGCACCCTCTGCCCAGAGCAGCCTTACTCCTCAGGCTATAAACTAGGTGTTAAGAGGCCTGCGAGATAGGAGGGTGTTTTTGTCCTTACGCCCATTGAGGACCCCCCCGCCCTGAGGGAAGTACTGGGCATTCCTACCTGAACTGGAGGATGTATAATCTTGGAGTCTTGGGACTTTTTTAACCACTCGTGGGATCTAGAGGAAGACTGCAGATCACCACTCTCGACTGGACTGCAACCACCACCCTCGACCAGAATGCAGTCACCACTTTTCAACCAGACTGCAACCATCACTCTCGACCGGACTGCAATCACCACTCTTGACCGGACTGCAACAGCACTTTCACCAACAGGTTTTCCCCTCTCCTTTTACTTTGGACTCAGGGGACCCAAAGAACACCACTCTGTTCATGCCCCAGGGTGCTGGGTTATATATTTGGGTTTTGTGGGTTAAAACCAATTGTTGGTCTGTATAATCGTACTTATTGTATTATTTTATTAAATTGTTATTCTGACTTATAATCTCTCTTTTGAGCTGAGTTCATTTCCCCGGCTGGTTTACCTTTAAAACAGCACATCTAATTATACGTTCTCTGTGGCTGTCACTTAAAAAATTGGATGTAATTGCTGTCCCATTTGCTTGTTAAGGATGCAGGTATTTGAAAATCAACCAACAGGTTACATAAGTGATCAAAATCTAGGGAAGGCAGTGCAGTTGGTGCAAAACTGCCATATGGGCATGTAAGGTGTGTCTTATCACTCCTCGGTTTTGGTGAGTGCACGTAGGCTTGCTGTATACTGAGAGTTATCTGTAAAGCAGGGTTGTATTTCTAGGATTAAACTATACAAACTTATTTAAAAAAGCTCATTGTCATATCTGCTTTGGTACCACCTGATTCTCCTGCTACTTTTTGCTGATTCAGCTGGATTCCCTATGTTGCTTCTGGGAGAGGTAACCACCAGGTAAATATTCCTGCTTTTGTCATGACTTCTGACATTTGCTTCTTGTGGTGTCCTTTTTGGCTTTGACTGTTTTTCTGGGAATTTCAGGATTTGCCAGGATTCAGTTGCTGCTCCTTTGCAGTCTTATACCTCCAGCTGAACCCTGCATTGGCTCTGTTCTGTTTCTTTTGATCAAGAAAGTTTCTTCTTCCATGAGCTGGTGCTTTGGTTTCAAGCTGCCTCTGTATGAGTCAACAGGATTTGTGTCTGGAAAGTTGTTTTCATTGCCCTGTTTCCTTCTTAGGAGGCTCCCTTATTTCAGATCCAACTTCTTCTTGCAGAAGGCAACTTTTATGAATAGTAAGCTGTTATCTGAGGAAAAGAATTGCTTTTGGTAGTAAAGAAACTGGCAGCTTATAGTGAAGTCCGTTCCTTTCCTTAGCATGTGTGTGGGTGTCCATGTGATAAGACTGAAATCTTGGATCATATTTGATAAACTTATGCATGTATTGATTAAATGGGCAGAATTAGAAATGGAGTATAAATAGGCAAAGAAAATTTCATAATAATTTGTTGTTGTGGAGCTATTTCTTAGTAGATGTTCTTAGTGGTTTCATACTCTCCTAGTTAACCCTTATGTCACCAGTCCTGTCAGTGTAGCAGTTTTATCTTGCAATGTATGGATTTTTTGTAACCAAGACAGAAAAGAGCACTATGATGATACTATGATGTGTGGATTTTTTTTTGGTTTTTTTTTTTTTTTTTTTCATTTCTGTGGTTACCAAACCAAGCACATATGTTCCACTGGTGATTTTTTTCCCCAGCCCCTCAGTTTGTGCACACAGGATGAAACAGTCTTGACACCAGAACTATAGGACTACTTGTTTAAAAAACAACATGGCAAGTAAGTTTTTGTTCTTCTCTTATTATGCTGATTTTCAATATTCCCCCCCAAAAAGGAAATAAACAAAACCCTTGTTCTTCACACTTCTGGTCATGCAGTGAAGTTTTTTTATTTTTTTTGTTAGAGAAACTTTTTTAGCCAGAGTATATTGGTTAATTTTCAATCTCTAGTTTTCTCTGCCATCATGTCTTCTGGATACTATGATCAAATCTTAAGTAGAAATAATAAATCCTATATAGAATGCCTCCAAAGTGGTAAACAACAACAACAATAAAAAAGACGGCTTTATAATATTTTGGCTCAGAGTCACAGTTTAGATATTTCAAAATAAATACTCAAAAATTGTATATGATATAAATTTATATTTTCCATTCAGGAAACTGAGTTCATGGCTTATAATCTGCAAAGTAAGACAAGTAACTTCCAGGTTAATTATCTAAAAAAAGCTGCATGTTTGTTAGCTTTAGGCATTTCCACTGTATTTATCCTTAGGTGTCATTTTAAAGATATTAAAGAATGCCAGTATCAAGAACCACCAGTTTTAGTCAGAGTAAACAGTTCCTTTCATTAGCAAATCTTAATTTGTTTGAGAAAGGGCAAAGTGGCCCTTATTAATTTGGTCAGTTCTCTGGGTCAAGCTTGCCAACTGAATAAACATGAAGAGAAAAATAAATTTATCTCCTAGTGGCTTTTCTTGGAATTTGAGTGGGGATGTTGCACTACTCATTCCAGAGCAAAACAGGTCAACACTCTTAAGCATCCATTTCTTTCCCTTAACTCCAATATTACTGAGAAATCATGTACCTGAAAATTAAGTACTGTATTTGCTATTAGTTGTGAAACAAGCTTAAGTCTGTGAAAATAAAATAAGCTCTACCTTCCGAATTTGTCTTTTAATCGAGTGCTACTATCATAGTTAATGAAAAGTTAAAATACTTCAAAGCGGTAAATTCTTGTGGCTTTTAAAATCTGATCTCCCTTGCAGAAGTAAGTAAACCAGGAGATCAAAGAGAACTGTCATACATTGATCTTTTTCTGAGGCTCTGCTTTTATAAATCCGTAATGTTATAGAAAGGCAAATGCAAAGCAAAATGTATCCCTCGGATGCACATTAGCTTCAATTGTGCTAATAACAGTGATTTGAAACCTCTCTCTCTGATTCATTGTCTTATGTCATCTGCAAAGGTGGGATTTTAAATTTTTTTTTTCTTCTTAACCCATTCTTGCCCAATATGTGGTGGTATGTATATATATACATATATATGTATATATATACATATATCATTGAAATGTTCTGTGGCCTTCCTCTGCCCCCTCCCCATTCCTTGTTAACAGTAGAATGTCTGGTTTTACCCAGTGTATATACAGATATACATACATATACGTATATATATGTGAAGGAGTAGGTAAGGGGTGATTAACAAACTACATTAATCTGCGAGTGTGGCCATGTTTTCAAATAATTAATAACTTTACCATTTTCATGATTAAAATTCAGAGCAGGTGATGTAATAATAAAGATGTGCCAAAGGTACTTGAGCACCATGCTTAAATGTAGGGCATTTTTAAGGAGCTTATGATGTAAATGATTGGTTTTTTTCAGTGTATGCAAATTAGCTGTGTTTCTTCTTTGATCTGAAACAAGGAAATGTTGATGGAAGTAGAAGAAAAATATTTTATGAAACTTATGTGCTTAATTCTGCTTTATGCTGTGCATCAACAAGGTATAGCACAGATTCTTTTGAAAGATTTAAAAATAATAGTTTCTATACTCATCTCCCTTCTATCTTTCTGTGTAAGACTTCAAGCTATAATTTCTTGAGCAAAAGATTGTCCTGGTAATTCTGGGAGTGATGTGGGATTTTTTTTTTGTTTGCTTGAGGTTTCAATATCAACTGGATTTTTAGTTTAAGAAGATATATTTGGAAGTGTTTAGATCTGTACCAGAATCCTTTCACCTTGGGCATTTCCGGTTTTGTGTATTAACTCTTAAATTTTGAAGGACTAAACTCAAATTCGAATCATGGTCAAATTTGAATGCCACCTCTTTGCAGCATGAAAAGAGAGGGATTTTGAAGGATGGAAGAAAATTCTGCGTGTGCAAATCAATCTTTTTTCACTTTCCACTTTCTTTGTGTAAGTATTCCAGCCTCTTTTCTTGTAAGAACATTTTGTTGTCTTTGTTCTAATATCTGTGCAGGTGCTTCCCCTACCCTATGTGGTCACACATTTCAGTAGGTGTGCTGTTAACACAAAAGCTGATGGAAGCAGGAGTCACTGTTATAAATCACAAATCACCTTTGTAACCCCAGTGGTGCTGTCTAACCCAATAGCTCTGACCCTAAGCTCAGGCAATTTCAGTGGTCCTACTGTCCAAGAATGTTGACATAAGATCCTGACATACACTTCCTATGTATTTGCTTGTTCAGTATTTTGCCTATGTCAGACTGAAGCCAAATGGGAAAATGTGGGAACTTTTCCTATTCTACCGATTAAGATACTGATAGTGTATCAGGGTAGTAAATAATAAATGGGTAGTGTTCTTTTGGGGTACTGATTCTTCAGTGCGTCCTGTTCTGAGAGCAGTCTCTGGGCATCATGTTAAAATATCTGCAGTATGGACTTTTATATACAAATTTTGGGAGCTTTGTGTCATCTGTAGGATATGGGCTTTCCTCTCCAGGATTTTTGGACAGGAGTCGATATGAGTGGGTGATTTTAGTATTCACCTGGAAAGCAAACAGCTTAGGCTTGACTCATGAATGAGCTTGCAGTTGTTAGCAAAAGAGAGCTTTCATCCTCTCTGCTTTTTTAGACAAGCTGCTATTAAAGGTAGGATAGGAACTATTACAGAATTCATTTTTCGTAATGCAAAAGAGGGAGCCATGGAAACCTTCCCCAAAAATTGTTGACTCTGGGGCATAAATCCACTGCTTCAAGACTTTAAACAAGTGATCAAATAATTTCAAGAAAAAGTTGTATCTTAGTATTTGCAGTTGATCTGTAGACTTTTTATGTTTGCACTTTACAAGATAGCATGCTGATCTTCAGTTTTTCATGTTTGTGCATGGCTTAGCAACTGTAACTTGTTCTATGCTTTATGCTAACTAAACTCTATTTCTGGTTTCTGAATATATAGAGGTAAACCATTGGCACTCCTTAAGCGTGTATGATAGTGAAACTAACGAACGGTCATTTTACTAGACCAGGCCACTTAATCAATTTAAGTTTTCTTTTCTTGACTGTTTACAACATGATGTTGTAAAAACCTCCTACTGTACTTTTTGGTTAGTGGTGTCCGTAACAGTAAAGCTTGGTCTCTCCAGAAACTTTGTACTACAGTACTTTGTATGCCTGACAGCAAATCTGAACTTGCTGGCTGAGCTATTTCTTAACGAACGAAGCCCCGAATGTTGTGGCCTTGAAACTGTTGTGAACTTGGGAAGGAGACTGACCACAGAATTTGCTGTCTAAATGCCAAGCTGTTTTCAGCTAGCATGGAAGAGGAAAGTGCAGCAGTTCCTCTTTCGTAGAGAAACTTCAAAGGAACCCTTGCAAAAGTGCATAAGAATAAAATTTAAGAAACAATTTCCCCCCCTCCCCCCAATGCCTTGCAAACTTCTTTTGAGTTGGATTTAGGACCTTGGCAATGAAACTAAGAAGGAGCCTTGCTGAATTTTAAGGATCTTCTTTTCATGTACCAAACCCCCTGACTACTTTTGATAATATTCTTAGGTATTATATTTCACTTACTGTGATATCTGACTTTCCCTGACATCATCTTGTGAAGACTCTTTATGAGTTGCTGAGGTAGGACGTCATAGCAATGTGCCTGTCTCCCTTCTATTTGCACTACATGTCTCTTCTTTGGGACGGATGTGGGCATGTCCCACAAAGATCTGGTAGAGCAGGCTCTAGCATAGTCCAGACACTGGGGATGAGTTTGTGCCTTCTTGAGCTGGATTTTTGACGCAGCTTACAGTGTAGATTTCTCGTGAAGTTAAATACCGGTTTGAAATGAGAGGAGGAAGTGAGTAGATAGGTTGAGCATTTTATCCTTTTTTTTTATTTATTTAATTGATTCAAGTCTGTGCATCTTGGGGATGCAGCTGTCCAGTCAGTTACTGCCTGGGCTTGGTTTCCCTCCTCCGCTCTCAGACAGTTAGAAGGAGGGTCTGCCTTTCTCCAGAAACCTCAGACTGTTCAGTGTGTGAACATGTATGGGCTGGTAATGTGTCACCCATGTCCAATCTCCTATTTTTCATGACTCTTTCATCTTGTCTGGAGAAGATGAAATCCTTTCCTTCTCTGGAGTCAGATGGCTTTGCAAGACAGAAGCAACTGGAAGAGCATGCAGCTGTTTAAGCAGTTGTCTTTAGATTAGTCAGGCAGAGGAGAATTCTTATCAAATTAGACCGTCTCAGGACCCTTAAGCTCTTGATTTAGGAAAGGTTACAGTGCTGAGTTTAATGCTGATCAGGCACACTGAGATTTTTCTGTCAACATCACCACATTTTGTCTCAACATTTTTTTGATTGGGCTGTTGTCTATCTTAGACGACTGTTCTCTCAATAGTGATGTTAACATACTGCTGTTGGCTGGCAGGGACTACAGCACCACATGTTGAACATCTCAGGATATCTTTCAGCAGTCTGTTTCTGAATATTTCTAGAACTTTAACTAAATTAGAAGAATGGAACAGAAATCTAAGATCAGATTTTTATTTTATGCTTCATTATAAAAATAAGTGGTTTACAGGCAGTGCATAAGGAGCTGCATACCCTGAGGTCTTGTTCTGGAGATAAAACACTCAGCAGTGCCAGTTGTGTTATGAGAACATTAAGAGAAGCACATCTGCAATACAAACTAGAGGATAATGAAGACTCAAATGGTAATATGAAAGGATAAAAAAAGGAAAAAAGGTATTAAACATTAGGAGGTTTGGATTGCTTAATTTCTGATTCTTCTTTGCCTAACAGTGGCCTCAAGCTGCTTCATTTGTTGTACTTAGACCACTTCCAGTAAATTAATTTTGTAGTCACAGAAAATATCATTCACTGTGGAAGCATAGCTGGTACTTGTAAAAATGTGTCAGAGAGCTTGGATGCAGTAAAGGATCCTGACAGAAGCTAAGGTGCCTGAAAAGGGAGATAAGTGGGCTAGAATCAGGCAGGCAGATAAGGATGGAATTGCCTTTTCCCGCTTCTCATTGATTCCTCTTTGCTTCTTCCAGGCACCTTTGCAGTTTCTTCCCTCCTTGCCACTTTGGGGAAGATATGAGTAAGAAAACTCTGAACCAAGAGCCTCTCCAAGAGAATCTCCTAAGGTGTTAGGAGATTCTAAAGGTTTCTGTTTTTATGAAATGCTGTTACAGTGAGAATGTTGTGTTAGTTTTGGCTTGCTGTTTGAGTCAGGATTTCTAACAGTGCTGTATTTCATAATGAGGCTATAGTGTGTGTTTGCAACTACAGCATGGTAGTAGCTTGGAAGAGATTTATGTTCTTTCACATTCGTCAGCAGTCATTTATGGAGGGTCCATTGTTTCATGTTATTCTTGTGTGACCTCCTGGTATGCTAGCAATGTAAGATGTGAAGCTGTAGGAAAGGGAGTTTAATTGACAGTCACTGTATGGGGCATGAACAAATGTGGTACAGCACTCTGAGCCTTGCTGCATGCATACAGTTCTGCACTTTACTACTACAGAAATAGATGCAGCAGTAGTATTACTGTGGAAATAATGGCTTTCATAGTCTAGATTGCCTAAATATAAAGGACAATTTAGAGTGGTTACATTTCTTATTAAATAGACACAGTAATTGCACTAGTTTCCAGCATGATTCTGTAAAATATGAGCATGCATGTAAACTGCATTTTCTTTGTTGGAAGATTGCTCATTTTATTGTCTTTGAACAGCATAGTGTGTACTTATTAGAGGAAAGAATTCTGGATCCTATATTGCCTCAATGGACAGGAATTCTAGGCATTGTGGAGTAGTAGTCCTACAGAGTAGATTTCTAGCGGAGATGTGGATACCTTGGTTTATGGCACAGTTGGGATTCATAAAAGAGGCCTTGAAGTGTTTGATATTGTCCTTCCTGGAGAGGAACATGCTGCATAAATGTTGTGTGGAGTTTCTCCCCTCTGAGTAACTTTGGTAGGTTATGCTGCTGATTGATTAGGTGCTGGTAGTCTTCAAGAGAACCAAATATTAAACCTACAGTATGCAAAGTCTTTGTTGAAATTACATACTCAAACATGATTGTTATTGTTTTAACATGCAAAATATGGTCTGTCTTTCCCAAATGGTCCTTGGCTTAGAAACCACTAATTAGTGTGTGTAAGGTAACATCCAAGTCTTAGCAAAAGGAAGCAGGTGAAGTATGTCATGGTTTCAGATAGCCCCAAAATCTAATTCCCTAGTCCTAGCCCCCTGTCACATCTCAATCCAATGTGAGATGTTTTTTTTTTTTTCCAGACAAAACACACCAGACTCTAAATGGGGGAAAGGGAATATATATTACAATGACTATACAAATAAATATAATACATTATACACACGATCACAACTATCTCTACCATGACATAAGTATTTACAATGGATCAGACCTCTTCTCCCCTCCAAATAAAAGTCCAGGAGGGAAGAAGGACAGATCCCTTCCAGTCTCTAAGCAGAAGTATCTTCTACAGCAGCAATCTGTCCTCTCCACATGCAGCAGCTGATGGCTGGATTTCTGCCAGCACTCACGAGGGAGGTATCCAAGCCTCTCTCGGCCCCTTGACGCAGGCAAAGGGGTCTTCCATGGGCTACGTCACCCCAGACAAAGGTCGTTCCACCACGGTCATATCACGAGACACAGGGGGGTCTTCGTGACAGTCTGGTATCTTCAGGAGATTCAAGCTCCTTGCAGGGCCTCTGTGCCCTGCCTCAGGCTGGCTGCGAGCTTCTTTGTAGCTTGCAGCAAGGGAGGGCTCCAAGGTCAACCTCCCACCCACTGTCCTGGCTGAGCTCTCAGGACAACGGAGCTTCTTAGCTCCTCTCTCTGCAAGTGCTGTAGCACTCCAAGGCTCTTTTGAGTAAGAGTCCATCATCTTCCTCCTTTCTCGGAGGTCTCAAAGGAGTTTGGGGGAATCTGGTTTGGTTCTTACCCCCAAAAACTCTGTAACTCTGCTGCTGACTCCTTTTTTCTCGGGTCTCCTTCCAGGAGTCCTCTCTGCGGTGCATGCCATTTCTGCTGCTTCTCTGGTTCAGTTCTTATCTGTCCTGGCTCTTAGCCAGAGTCTCTGGATGCTGCATCTCTGCTTTCTGCTCTGTCTCTGCTGCCCACAGTGGAGAAAACATCTCCCGGCTTAACTACAGACACTTAGCTCAGTCTAACACTGTTCCAAGTCTCTGCAGTCCCTCCAGCCGGGGCTGGGAGGGGGCCAGAGCCCTCCAAGGGGCTCTGAGCCCCTTCCTCGTGGCTCACAACATGGCTACCTCTCCTACAACCACCAAACTACAACTCTTCTCTTCCGTTTGCTTGTGGTATGTTTACATTTTGCAGGAGCGCCCACTGGACAATATTTCAAAACTTCCAGGGGTTACCACCCCTTGGGGGTTACCACTTTTTCTTAGCCTCTGGGGGAAAACAAGGTTCAAACCACTACAAGTTAAAATCACTGTGGCATAGCTTTGAGATTCAAAGCTGTTTTTCCTCCTGTCCATATGCTACTTACCGAGGCTTTGTGTTACCAATCATTTTTTTGAAGTTGTTGTGCAAATAAAGACGAGGTCACTAAGAAACCAGTTTGTGCATCCCAGTTGTTCTACTTTACCTATATTTTCTTCTAAATTCCAAGAGGGAAATTCATCAGTCATGGTTTGACCCCAGCTGGCCACTAAGTGCCATGCAACTGCTTGCTTATTCCCCACCATGCCAGTGGGATGGTGTTGAGAATTGGAAAAAAGTAAAAACTGAGATTGAGATAAGAAGAGTTTAGTAATTAAAATAAAATATAGTAATAACCACCATCATAGTGGCTTAAGATGATTCAGTGTTTTTCTTTTTTGTGAAACAGTTTTATTAAATAACTTTTAAATTCAATATTAAACGTGTCCAGTTAATACAGCAGTAGAACATCACTAAAAAACTGGTTTAACTCCCACAGTGGTACATAGCCACACAAGTTATAAATTTCAAAGCTTTTAGCATGGCATGTTTTGTGGAATCTCATTAGTATGACTTAACAAGATTGTTTTATTTGCATTTTAGGCTATAGTTTAGCACATTACAGTCTGCCATTTCTCAGAATCAAAGAAAACAACTAAAATGAAGTGAAACTGTACTGCAGGTTATAAAGATATCAAAAGGAGATCTTATTTGTAAATATAGGAGAAACTAATAAAGTGTTTGTGATTTCATGTTAAATTCTTCCAAACTGCTTCTCCTTATACTGGAGAGAGCCTGAAAAATTAGATTGTAGTTTAAGAAAGATGTTGTCTTGGGCCTTTTTTGTATGTATGATGTGTTTAGTGCCAACATGTTAACTGTTTGAATGGAAAATGGTTGGCTTCCAGACAACTTTAACACTGGATCTCATTATTTTATTAGACTTTTCATTCCGTATGCTGATTTTCAGTACTTTTAAATAAAATCTCCATTTTCAAATCTGTGCTGTTATGTCTTTTAGAGACTTTGGATTTCTATAAACTGATTTCTAAACCATATAAAAGGCAATATATTTGCCTTCTAATAGCTATAATTTGTTTTCAGATTTTGAAATGGTAAAATGGTAGAATGGTAAATGGTAAAAATGCTTCTGCATTTTGAAGCTAGTAGTGTGGAATTATTCTAGTTGATAATCTTTGCCTGTAACTGTACACAGATTAAAGAGAGTATGTGTGATTTAAAGCTTTTGACATTGACTTGACAACTTCTTTTGTTTTATGAAAGGTATGGGGTTCCATTATTTTGCATAAGGAGATTAACCCTGAAAACCCAGGAGGAAGTATGGTGCTTACTTGAAGTGAGGGTGCAAAGCTGATCTACAAATCAAAGTACACCTGCCTTACTCCCATGAGATATCCTAGTACACCCTGATAACAGAAGGTGATGGTTGTCCTGCTTTTGACAATGCTCCCCTTTACTAATGGAAAGTGAGAGAAAGGCTCTAACACAGTGTGAAACGTCATGGGTAGAACTGTACTTTATTTTTTATTAAATCTGGTTACTTTAGGAAAATATTATTAAGAACCCCTTCTTATTTAGCTGTTACTACCAAGTTGCAGATTTTATAGTGGTTCTGTCCTACAGTCCAGACTTTTTCACAAAATTTGCATTAAATTACTTGTGAGATTCATGGTGAATACTAATCAACTGCTACAACTTACTATACAACTAATTCTTGTAATTTAGAGAGTTTTAAGTCATACTGAACTTCTGAGAAACTGTGTAAATCTCTGAGGTGATATGATCTATAAATATATCTCTAAAAACCATACCTCTTCTTTTGCTGTTAATTTTAGATTTTCTGTACAAGGGTGAAGAAACCATATGAGCTCTAAACTATAAAAAATTCAGTTGTTTAGATTTGGATGCTTTTTACATTCCTGTTTTGTGATCCTTGGCACATACATACTAATGTCTGTTCTTTCAGATACAATGTGCAATACATTCTGCTATAATTTCCTTGCCTAATGGGACTTAATATAGGATTTTTTTAAATCTGTTGGGTTTTTTCCTTCTCTTAACCATCAATGTCATTGTATTAAGTAGCTGCTTATTTAATTGGAAAAGTCTGGATAAAAAAGACCAGGATGAGTGAGGATCAGTCTACTTAATGAGTGTAGGTTTTACAGCGGGGCTATTTAGAATGTATGGACAGTTACTTGCTTAGATTACACAAAGAATTAATAGAGGGTTGGAGTATTTAAAATCATCCTGTGCTACATTTCTGGTTAAGCTCTCACATGGTCTGCATGGTTTTTCCTAATTGTAGTGCTACTTAAGGTCTTCAGGCTAAAAAGAATAAAAACCTTCCCCAGGCCAGATAGTGTTAATAATCCCTTCTGGTAATGATAGACCTGGGCAAATTGTCTGAGACTGACAAATGGCAGTTTAGAGATGATGTGAAATGCAGTGGAGACACTTAAAATTACAAACGTGGTTCTTGATTATTGTGCTTAACTACAGATCTCTGCGAAATGCAAACTGGATTGTACCTCCACCTTTCCCCAGCTGTGCTTACCCTTCTGATATTTTTTTGCTAATTTTGTTGGTGAGACTGAAGGAGAAGCATCCCAATATCTGAATTCTGTGTTAGATGTTTAGGGCAAAACTATGAAGCCATCAGATAAATGCCTTATTCTAGTTCACTTTCAAACCAGTTCAGGAAAAGGGTATTTAATGGTAGCTATTGTTCAATAACCGCATGCAGTCTTTCTCAGCACTGAACAGAAAGAAAGAGATCAAAAAGCCCCTGTCTGCAAGGTCTCTTGTGGCAATGCTGCATTATTTAAAAACTTAAGAGCATGTTAAAAGCAAACTCAGGGAAAACCTGCATTTTCTGGATCTGTCTCTGCTGCTTGTTAAGGTTGATTAAAACTACGAGGAGATACATACTGGTAATTATAACTAATTTGTGCTCAAGTTCACACATGCATATCACTGGTACATTGATCAAGTAAAGCATTTCTTTTCTCAATCAGACTGTAAATTAACAATGCATCCCTTCACATAAATAATCTTGCTTTCATCTTGCATTGATTTATGGATCAACTTCAGCTCCATTACATGCTGAGAACCTTTTACTCCAAGCTCATTTCATCGTGGGTTTCTCTCTTTTGTTTTGTACCTGCCTCACGTAAATGTGTTGTGATTCCCTTTGATATGTTATTCCTAATGGAAGCGATGCTGAATTTGAAGCTTTATGTGGCAAAATGGATGATTTAATACTTTAATTGTCTAAATAAGGAGTAATGAATTGAGAATAATTTTTTTACTTATTGTGTGTAAAGATTATGAGGTGCTTACAAATTACTGTGGCTGGAATGCCTGGTTACACTTAACATGGCTTGGTAGTTCTTACTAGAAAGCTGCATTTCCAAGTTGTTTTCCATTACTCAGAGCACTAAGTTAACGAGTAGGAATTCTTTAGGTTGCTATGTATGTCCTGCAAATGGTGCACTATGGTCAAGAAGCTCTTGCTGCACTTGGAGCACTGATTGTTCAAAGTGGGTTTGTTATGGGGAGCTGATCAGTGGAATAAGGAATGTTTCAGCTTGCATTTTTATTTTTAATTTTGCTGTAACTGAGGGAAAAGTGAGACCTAATTGAGCATGGATGGAGCAGATAGACTTGAATAAACAATTAGTTTTCTGAGGCTTCCAATGTGATAGAATAAATGAAAACTTTATAGGTAGTCTAGGAGCTCACTGGTAAATGTGAATGGAAATAGATTTTATAAAGAACTAAACTACTTTCACATCATTAGTATTCATGGTATAACATAAAAAAAGAACAACCAACCCTCCTTCCAGAGTATATATATTCTCTTCTGAATTATTTTTTAACATGAGACGAATGATGATGGTGTCAACAGCTGATGAAGATGAATAGGTTTCTTTCTTCTGTAGTCAACTTTTTTTTTTTTTGCAATTGAAAGTGACTTTGAAGGTTAGTTTTACTAAATTTTCGTCCTAGTTAAAGAGCTAGAAAAAAATCTTTCTTAAAAATCTGTGTATGAGCAGCATACATATACATAAAAATTGGTGTGCATTTTGTGGATGCCTTCACATTCATGGAGCGTAAATACGTATTTCCATGCATTTGTCGTGGATTTCTTAAGCTGTAAAATGGATCATTAAAATAATTAAGGATGAAAATTTTGCCTGTCATGTCTAAAAATATCAAAGTTCTTTTCAGTTTGCTGTGTAGCTAATTTCTGCTTTCATTAAGAAATTAAGGAAATGGTGTGGCTAGTTTAATATTTTTATCTACAGCAGAATATAGTGCGTAGCAGTGCTAATGCTACTAATAGATCTGCATACGATAGTAAGAAAATGAATACAACCTTAGAAGATTAAAAAACAGAAGCTGCCAAAGAGGTGGCTTTATCCAAGGGAAGATAAGAAAATAGCACTTTATCATGTAATTGTTTTTCAGTGATGCACAATGTTGATAACTTTTATTTTCACTTGTTGACATTTGGTTCGTAGTGTTTCAGCTGAAAACTTGGTTGTCTTTGTTCTCTTCCACTTCTTAAAGTAGATAAACCAGGGAAAACAAAACAACAATGCTTTGTGTTAGGACTTTTGCAACTCACTCTTCCATGCCCTGCCAAGTTATTTCTTTGTGGGGACACAGCAGGGGTCAGCCACTGCTGCTCTTGGGCGTATGTGGACCTGCTGGAAGGACCAGGAGTGCTGAAGCACTTGTGTCGATGCCTACACCTTAAACCTGCAGTGTTGCATCATGTCTGAAATGTTGTGTGTGTAGCTTTTCTCCTCCTGCTTGTTTCCAGCTGTTGTCCCTTTGCCCCAGCAAAGGTGTTTCCCAGAACCCAGGAGCCGCCCACCGGATTTGTGGTTGGGTTGTGTCCTGATTTCCTCTCAAACTGAAGCTTAAGCTGATTTTTGTTGGCTTTCTCTTGCTGCCTTCTGACTGCTCACTGGGTCACTTGCAACAGGCAGATGTGGCAGTAGTCATGTCAAATTTCAACACTGCGAAACACTTTTTCCTGCCAAGATGGCCAGCAGGACAGGGACAGGAAGGGAGTATCCTTCCTGCTGCATAGTGGTAGCATGCACTGCTGCACATCTGGGCAGCAAAGTGTGGGTTTTCTTTTTTTAACTTCCTTTGTCAGACCTCTTTTAAAACTAGAAGTGAAGGTAAAACATGAGCGTGCTTCCTGATGCCTGGGCAGTGCTCAGAAGAGCTTACCACAGAAAGGAGGATTTTTTTTTTTTCCCAGATGATACACTTGCAGCAGAGCTACTCTCTTTTCTTGCTTTTTTGGATTAACTTTTTGAACAGACTTCCTCACAGAAACTGCTATGGTGAGTCTGGTCCCTCTGTGTCATTCCTAGTGGGCTGACCCTGCTACAGCTTCACCCTGGCTAGCAGCCTGTTGTGATGCTTTGACTTCTCTTGCTTTTTGTGAGTGCTGACAGTTTCCCCTAGTTTGGAAACGATCTTTTTGTTTCAGAAGTACCTTAGCATATCACATGCATTCCTGAGAAGACACCTGTATGACTCAGAAAAAAAAGAAAGTCTTGATGCTACCAGTAAGGAAAGTGCCCTGTGTGGTCACCTTTAACCATGGGTTGAACTGTATTTATTTAGAAGTGCATTCTAGTTTTTGATCTTGTTTTAAGGCCTTATATGAGGTCTGCAGAACCTGCTATTTTTTAGTATTTTAATGTTTATCTAAGCCAAGTGAGTAAATCCGAGGAGACTGAGGGCAGGCTGAATTGTTGAGGCAGTGTCTTCAACAGTGTTGCTTCCTTTGTTTCCTGGAAAGGGAGCAATCTGTCTCTCAGTCTGTGTGTACAGAGGCAGCACACAGGAGGCCTTCAAGGACTGCGTCAGAGCTGACAAAACTGTTCCATCTCAACCAGGGTAAAGTAACAATTGGCTAAAACAGCAGACTGCATGCATATTTATAGGCCACTTCTTGGCCTTGTAGAATACTGTGAAGGCTGTGCTTCATTTTCTGTGCAATCATGTGTAAATATGTTTCTAAAAAAGCATTGGATGCAAGCTGATCTTTTTTTTTTTTTAACATAGCTGTAGCAGATTCTTCATGTTCATCTGACTTGTATTTATTTGTTTTTAATTGACCAGGCATCAGATTTGTTTTGAAGAAAAATGCAACTGTTTTAAAGGCAGATTTGTATTCTAGAATGAGTGTGAAGTAGTAACAAAAGAATGTGGTTTTGTCTCTGTTGATCCTTAGAAGAATTCTTAAAATATTTCTTTACTACCTAGAATATGATAGGTAAGAACATGCTATAGAGAAGCATCATGGGCTTTGTTTGCTGATTCTTTTTATTTAGATGACAACATATGTTCAGCATAATAAACTTGACAATTGTGAACAGTGACTTTAGTTATAAGCATTGTGTTTCTGTTTATATGTGGGATATAAAATGAATAAATAAAATGGTTAGAAGTGATTCTTTGTGAATCACCGAGCTTTACTATGAGTTTTTTCTCTTTACCTTGGTAAGGATGTGTTTGCAGTGCCAGTTGCAGGTTATATTCATGTGTAAATTGAGTGTTGCTGTATGAATGATCAGCAAATCTGCCTGTAAACAATACCTTTTCTGCCTCAACCTTTTCCTTCAACACAGAGCGTAAAACCTTATTTAGTGGCAAATGTTACATTTGCAGATGTAAGAGACAAGAGGAATTCGTTAGGCTTGTGAAGCCACGTTCCTATTAAACATTTAACTTTACAAAGATGAGAGTTTTTACTGAACACCATCAGAGAGGCTTCTATACTTTTATCTGCCTAGGACTGGAGTGTGACACTTTCCTTCTCACTTTTTTAAACATCTGTGACATTTCTCGACAACATACTTATTAGTGGAATTTTATTTTGGGACTTCTGGTTGTTAATGAAAAAAACCACCTAATTAGTAAAAGTGTACTAGATATTTCCTGCTTTTGGTGCACTATATGCAAGAGTTTTCAGGTGATATATCTCTCCTTTGGATTGGTGCCTGACTGGGGGAGGCTTAAAATGGGTGACAGCTCACAACCTTTTTATGGAAGCTTTAGAATTTAATATGCATATACAACATGATCTGAGGTAGAGTGAAATTGTGCAGCATTCAGGACGAAGAAATAAAATTGCTTAATGGAACATCTTTGTTCATATTTATAAGACTGAATACTTGACTGGTATTTCCCAGTTTCTGTGAGAAGTAGAAATACTGCCTGTGGAGCAATTGGGGGAGGTTGGGGATGAAGTATTTTGGACAGTAAAACTATAGTGGATATTTTAAGAAAAAGTGGAGTGACTCAGATGAGTTCAGTTCTCATTTCAATTTTTATTGGAAAAAACCACTCCCATGTTGCAACAAATCTCAGCAGCTTGGAACAACTTATTTCCGTTATCCTGGTGTTGTCAGTGTGATTGTGTTCTCTTAGCTTCATTCACCTTCCTGTACCCTGAATTTTTTCTCCTGAAATTCATTTTCTTTCTAACTGCCTCACACCTCATTATGTACTCGGCTGAAATTGTACTCCTAAACTCTGATTTGAGGTCTTATTTTGAATCAGTTGTCATGTCCTTAATCTTCATAAAGAGAATTCATTCAAGCTGAAGAATAAACACATCATGGTAAGCAGGTGGATTTAATGCTATTGAGGGTTTTCAAAAAATACTAATATAATCCTTTCTGAATAGATGAGCTGTTAAAAGTCCTTGGCAAGTACAGTGTGAGAATAATTTTCTTTAGAGGAATGTAGCTGATTCTGTTGACACAGAAAATAAGTAGCTTCAAAATATAGTAAAAAAATGTTTGAGGGCAAATTGATTCCTGTATAACTGGAGGAGACTGTCACTCAGATTCCATCCATGATTCTATAGGATCTCTAAATCTACATCTAGAAGTCTATGGTAAGGATATTTTGATGATTCTGTTCTATGTCACTTTTAAACCATTTTAAACCATTCTCCTCTAATAATTCTGTCCCTTTTTGTAAGGTTCATGGGAAGGAGGGAAGGGAACAAGTAGGGTTTTGTGGAAGGTGTTATCTCCTAAATTTTACAGTGCTTCTGTAGAAATTCATCATACTTATGACAAAATCAGGCAGATTTTTTTATTAAATATATAGAAAAATGGATTGGAAGAAATGAATGTTGTAGAACAGTATGTTCATAGCTTGGAATTTGCCACGTATTTCTGTCTTTCAAAGTGCCTTTGTCGAGAAAGTATTATTCAGTATTTAATGTTGGGGGAGGGAGTGTTTTAAATAAGTTAACTATCCATGCATTTTGAATATTAACAGCAAAGACTGGTGGTGAGATGTATACTGATTAAAATCTCTCTCTAAGCAGCCTGTATAAACTGTATGGCTAACTTAACCTCCTTATACTTTAGATACAGGGCAGCCAAATACTCTTATTTTCATAGTTCTAATTTTTCATTGTTTTCATTTTTTAGCTGAAAAAAACTCCCTCTGTTACCCCATTGCTCCTTAGGTCACAAACATTTCTTTTAAAAGAGTGTTGAGAGAAGTGTGTGTTTGTAGGCTGAGTGCAGTAATAAGACAGTGGGCAGAGCGTGTGATAGTGAGAACTTGAATGTATAACATGACTGTCTGTCTGTTGGAAACTGCCTGCAGGGATACAGCTATTCTATTTCTTGCAACTTGCTGTCAAGCAAGTTTCACTGATAGAAAAGGTGCAACCAATCAAACTCTGGTTATCCTGTTGCATTTCTGTGCCACCCAACATCAGCACGTGTCCATATAACTAGTAAGCATGAGGTAAATACCACTAGAGTGATGATTGTGGCTGGGCAAAACTGAGTGCTGTGTAGAAGCCGCTTAAGTAGAATTATTTAAAATATCTCTGTTAGAATTTCAGCTGACCCCAATCCTCAAGATACTTGCTTTGATGTTGTGTTGTGGACAGCAATGTCCAATCTGTACCTCGTAAGACACACAACCTGAACTTTAATAGTGTTCAGGTTTCTGGGAGGTTTTTCAAATAAGAATTACTACGTTTGAATAGGTCTTGCTATTACTGATAGATTTAAATATGATATAATCTCCTTACTGAATGATTGTAGCGTTTCTTTGACTGAATTAACCACTTTGTGGGATTTGAATATGTAACATGTTATGCTTCTTCAGAATTGGGTTTGGGTTCCAAGAAAGCAGGATCTAACATTCTTAGTTGGTTTCCTTACATGTACTTGAATGCTGTGCCTGGCAGGAGGGGAAGGCCATTCTGTTGAGGGCAGAAAGCCTCCTCATCTGCAAAGATTTTTGCTTGAAGTGAGATCTGAATGGGGGCTATATACCCCCTCTAGTTCTGAGACATATAGCTGTCTACTTGAGAGTAACATGAGACGTTATTCAGAGGAAACTTGTAAGTCTGGCTACTTTGTGCAATCCATTTCCCTCGTATTTCCGAGACATCCAGAGCTGTTACGTCAAGGCTACTAAAAGGTATATCCTTGTCTACTCTTCTGGTTCTGCTACGGTATCAGTTACAATGTACAGACTTCCATCAAATACACATTGTACCTGCCCATAGGGGGGTTTTTTGCCCTTGGAAGCAAAAGTGAGCGAGCCTTTGGGTAGCTTCCAGAAATGCTTTGTTGATATATGTGTAATTGTTTCTGTAAAGCAAGAATTGGCCATCAAAATGAAAATGCTAAATTTCGTATTTCCATATTGTTTCTTTGTAACATTAGACCTTATAAATGTCTTTTAGTATAGTTGCTTCAGGTGATGAAATAGGGTTCTCTACGTCCAGCTGAAACTAAGCTGACAGGTCTGGGTAAATGTCATCTACTGTATTGAATTTGACTGTTCCTTTATTAAAATGAACTTCTGCCCTTGAGAAACCCTTGGTGAAACCTAATATATAGCTGTAATATTTTAGTCCTTAATTTGTCATATGCAAGAATGCTAACTTTTGTATTGTTATCTCCATATAATAAAATCATGTTCTCCTTCAACAGAGTCTGAATTTCACCCTGGTGTATTTAATAATGGAAAACTTCAGAAATTGCATTTCATTGCGATATTTTTTATGTCAGAGGATTGCATACCAACTTTCAGACTGAGGACATCTTGTTGAAGAGCATTGGTGGGAAGGATGTCTCCCCTCTTTTGTCTTTCTTTCCTCCCCAGTGCTGTTCCCAGGAGGCTCCTTATGTAGTATCTCAGGCATGGTCCTTTGACATTGGGTTGAAACTACTTCCTCCTGGCTGGTAGCTTCTGTCCCAGTGGCCAAGACCCAGTCTCCATCTGAGGGTCTCCATTTCCATGCAAGCCCTTGAAAAAGTTTGTGTTGTTGAGAACCTGTGTGCCCAAAGTGGTGCTGGAATCATACCAAACAGAAATTTTTGTTGTGGTAGAGTCACTTAACATCGAGGAGGTACCTTTGTGAGAGAATGCTGTCAAGGCATTGCAAGAGATAATGGGGGCTAATATTTAAACTGTCTTAACTTTCAAACATCATACATTTCTGAAGCTGGGATAAAGTATCTTAATTATGAGTTGAAGACCTGGATTGTACTGTGCTGCTCTTTACTGTTAGCACCATCTTAAAGCTTCTTCTGAAACCCTGAAAGCTGTGAAAATATGGAGCACGGCTTAATTGGAAATAATGAATTTTGTAATTAGACTGCATGTTGTGGAATACAGCAGTCCATTCATTGTGGGAGTGACTTGAACAATCATAGAGGTTGAATACCTGTTTATAAGGGACAAGATGAGAGGGTGGAAGGTGCTAAATACTGTTGTGATGACTTAAGTGCTAATGAGTAAGGAGCTTAATGCATTTGTTGATTTTTTTTTTTCTTTTTGTTGTTTAAAATCTTCATGAACCTTATGCCAGGAAAACAGACATTTAAAATGTGGTTTGTTACTTTGAAGTGTGAATCTGTTTTAAAAAAGAACATGAGTTTTTGCCAGTAACTCACCTAAAGCCTTGATAGGATCATGTCATCATCAGATGCTTGGAGTAATTTAAAGTCCAGCACTGAGCAATCTCTGCCACCCATCAATCCGTGAGCAATTTAAGCATTTGCTTTTAGACTTACATGAAAGACTGTCAAAATAATGTTTTTTTAGAAGTCAGCTGTTTTCAGTCACTTCCTTTTTAAATGACTGATTTTGACTCAGTTTGTAAATTCACCTTTTGAGGTATCTTAGAGGTTGTAAATACAAATATTTGTATTTATGTATTTGATATGCCTGTGTTTGTGGAAGAGAAATAGTAACAATGGTTAATTCAATATTCTTTCTGACCCCAAAACCATCCAGTTTAGGATATTGCTAAAGGCATAGACTCTGAGTGAATTAGTTACTTTAGTGTCTGTTTTGAACATGAATGAGTCTTACTATGCTGAAGAAGCAGATTCAGAAATTATTTGTGTTTCTTTGTGCTTTAGAAGTGTATATATCCGCAAACACTTCAATAATATGCAGATTTGATGAAACCCCTAAAAGAAAACCCTAATTAAACAAAACACTAACTAACCTGAAATATTAAATACATAGGGAACTATGAACTTGGGATTCAAAATGCTTTGTAGGGAAGACAGTGCATTACTTCGGGATTAACTGTAAGCAAAAATGGGCTTTGCTGTGCATCTTCATCAGTGTTTCTGGTGATCTTGATTCTTTCCTTTTAGCGAACAATGAGGATGAAGCAGTTGGGAATGCAGGTGGGCTGTAGGTTTTCTGGCCAATAAGTCTTCGTACATGAATTGTAAAAATCTAAAAGACTTTGATGTGTTTTGCTTCCTAAAAAATTGTAGTAAGAATCATGGTTTGAATGATACAGAAAAACATTTGAATGATCTGCAAAATAGGGATCCCATGCAACTGCAGCAGTTTAGGGTGAAGGATGATTGTAAAACTTTTTCTGCTTTGCATACTTGTGTCTCTGCTTTTTCATTCTTTCCCTGTATTTGCTCACATGCTTTTCGTCTTGTTTTTGTGAATTTAATGAAATGTTGAGACATGAAATGTATTGTCAAAACCAAGCAGATAGAATGTTGTGTGAGAATGATGACAGGAACACAATTTGAAGAATGAGGATCTATATTTCCACGTATTTCAAAGTCAGTGTAAATGAATGCTTTATAAACAGGATAATTCAATTTTTTTTCCCCACTGGCATTGATAAATCTGTTCATTAGTATTTCCCTGGACTGGGCTGTGGTTTGCCTTTTGTTGGTAGTGCAGTGCCATCTAGTGACTGCTCACAAGGGACTAGGGAGAAATTGACAAAGAAAAACGTTTGATGAGCTGATCAAAGGGGTTTCAAGGTTGAGTGGTTCACAACTGCGAAAAGACTGCTTTATGGAAGGTTGAGTAAGCTGAAGTATAATCCCTTGTACCTTGTACCTGCAGAAAGTGCTCCTTGTGTTAGCGTGTGGTTGGAGGTGGTGTGAACTGTACAAGAGGAGGATGACTTTCTTCCACAGCCAGCACAAGTCTTGCACTTGCTAAATTTTTCATTCCAGTTAGCAAATTAATTACCTAAGGTCTTTATGAATACTATTTTTTTTGCCAAATGCTGTCATAATCTTTAGTTGAAGGTAACTTAGATTTTTCTTTCAATGAAGGTAAGCATTTCAACAGTATAGTTATGTATTTTTTTTTCTGTTTCTTTCAGCTTGATCACATATTGTCCCCCCCACCTATGCCTTTCCGAAAATCCAGCAGTCCTGAAGTATCTTCTGGACTTGGAAAGTCTCCTAAATTTAAGAGGCAGTTGAGTGAAGATGGGAGACAGCTCAGAAGAGGAAGCCTTGGAGGAGCTCTGACTGGTGAGCTTGGGTTGTGTGCAATGTCACCTGGAGGTTTAGCATTTGTGGAGCTCATGGCACCTTGACCTCTGGTGTTTGCCTTGTGGCCCAACTCCTTGGGGGAGGTGTGAGCTCCACCTGGAGTTTCCATAAAGTCTCTTCTACGTGGGTTCCATGATTGTTAGTGAAGTGAGCTCATGTCTGAAGTTCTGCCTCCATGGGCTGCTGCTATGTGGCCAAGCACAGCCTAAAAAGGACCCATATCTTAAGATTTTCATGAATATAGTATTTATCTTGCCAACTTAGTTTAGCTGCTTTGAGTTGTGATCTTGTGCATCCATCCATGGGGCCATATACATCTTGTTTCCTCAAGGAGCTGAAGTGCACAGATGGTCCCTCTATAGCTGATTTCATTATAGAAAAGGCAGTTTGGACTCATTTATCTGGTGGAGTTCTCACAGGGAAGGAAGGGTGTTACTAGCTAGCCACTGGCTGTGGACTGCAGCTTCTCCTCTGTGGAGCCAGGCAGAGGTAGCAGGATGCTTGAGGGGGGCTCAGGCTTTCCCTGCCCTGATAGTGTCTGTAGAAGATACCAGATGCCTGGTATCATGACTCCGTACTGGGAGCTCCAATGGCTGCAGTGGTCACTGAAGAGGGATTGATTTTGAGTATGGAGCAAATTGAATATGAAAAAGTAGGGATTTTGTGTATTTCAAGAAAAATAATTTTTAAATTCAGTAGAATTTGGATTAAGTATGTTCGAAAAGTGCACAATTACTAATAGTTTGAAGAACTTGTTGTATTTGGTGAGAGGGACAATAGATTTCAGTAAATTTACTGGAAGATACAAATTTGAGACTCAAAATCTTGTTTTACCTGTCCAGGTGTTGTTGATTGGTATTAGAATCAAACAGGTGAAATTTGGGTTAGAGGAAGTTGAAATGGTATTTATTAGAGATATGACTGTCTTCTGTCTCTAAATTCTGTATGTTGTTCAGAGCTGTTTTTGCTTGATGAAAAATGGCGCCACAGTGGATAGAGCTGACTCTTCTGCCATAAATGTCTGGGAAGTGCTCTTAGAATATTTGCTTTCCTCACTTGCTTCCCGCCCCTTTCCCTAACCTTATGCTGGAAGAAGCTCCAAGAAGCTACAGCAATACCTCTCTTTGTATTCAGTAGCTTAAAATGACCTACAATGTAAGTGACAAATAATTCATTTTTTCACCTAAGGAACTTAAGTTGTCTCATACTTTATGTGAAGGAAAAACAGATGCTACTACAGGAATTTCTTGTATCATAGCACACAGTCATTGCTGTGTTTTTTAGTGTCACTGGGGTAAGATTTGCCATTTCCCATGCAACTTCATTTTTATCAAGAGTTGTTTTATGAAGATTTCAGAAACAGTGTAAGAATATTCGTGATCTGTAGGGGCTTTCATGAACGAGAAGTGACTTACAGCACACAAGTGTCAATTTTGCTAATCATATGAGTGAACTCTGGCATCTCTGGTGTGTTACAGCTCTAAAAGCTTGGAATGTTAACCAAACTACTGTTTTACTGAAACTAAAAACTGCCGGCACACTTCTTATTCTTTCAGAAGGAGCTGGTATGGGGTTTTAATTTTATTTTTGTTTAACTTTAAAGTGGGGTGGTGGTCTTTAAAAGCTGTTCTTTCCCATGTAAGCCCTGCAGATAAAGAGGGAGAAGACAGCCTAATGAAAAAGAAATGTAGCAACTGCTGCCATAGTCTCTGGTCTTTATCGCTATGCTTGAATTATTGCTTGAGGCCTTTATAAGGGGAAATGAATATGCTTTTTGTCTGCTTGCAATATGTTGTGCAGGGTTTCATGTCAGGATTTGGGAATATAGTGTGCAGTGATGTTAAACTGCTTTATTACTAATGCACTTTAAATGAACCTGGATACCCTAGGGCTTTGGTATCTTAAAATAGTTTAAATATCTTAACAGCTTTCATGATACTGATTAAATTAATCAAAGTCATTCTGATAACTGAAAGTTTTTAATATTCTTTTGGGATTTAAAAAAAAATGCTATAAAGAAACCACTGTAGATAGAGAACTAATTCCCAGAGTTGTTTCAAATGCTCAGTAATCTCAAGTTAATTTCAGTGTTGCTGTGGTCTTGTATTTACCTACCTTTTTTATGTACTTAAGTTTTGGGGGGTTTTAAGTTTCTTTAATGCTTAAGAGTAGTTTGCTGCTCTGGTTTGAAACTACAGGAATCACAATATCATGAAAAAAAAGCAGTGGAACATGAGGAGGCCTTCCATTAAAATGTGCGAGCTGACATGTCCGTGGTTTGGGTTTACTTCTATGCTCACACATCCTCTCTGAAATTTGTGTTTCAATCTTGATGTTTCTGGAAAGATATTCCTGGTCCATAGGGGCAAAAATATTTGGAAACCTGTCATTTGAAAAAGTACTTGATTTTAATTAATTTATTTTTAATATCACTGTGCACTAATTACTGTCTTCTTTTATTCTTTCTTCTATTTTGTTGCTTTTAATACTCGCTTAAGTGCTAGCTTAACAATGGGTATCAGTCCTTTGGGAAGTAGTTCATGAAGGTATTTTTGAAATTATTTACAGTTCAGTCTCTACCTCTGTCATTAAAAAATGCTCAACTCCTAAAATAAATTAAGTGGGAGTAAATAAAGCAAGAGACATGATTCCTAGCTTGCAAATTTGCAGAATATTCCTATGCTGATGCGTGTTGCTCACTCCAAATGTTAGAAAAGTGAATTGTGTTACTTTCCCTTTCCTTGTGCTATTAAAAACACAATATTATTGAGCTGTGGAGCATAAGCAGTATTAACAATGAAAACAAAAATAAAAATTTAATATTTTTTTTTAAAACAGGATAGTTAAATTCCTGCAGGGCTGAATACTAATAGAAGTGAATAGATAGGGATCTTATCTCTGGGAATAGGTCCTAAATAAATTGGGCTTATTGAGTTTATTGGGCTTTACAAGAGGGAATAATGTTATGCAAGATATATGAGAGGAAATAAAATCTATAGTGTTACAATATATTGAATAAGATTTGCGAAACCAGAAGGATTAGAGTTCCTGAGAACCTACTACCTTGAATTGGCTATGATAAATTATAGAAGTCTTTATATAGGAATATGAGAAAAATTGAGAATGATGTACAAGGTCTTTCCAGAGGGAAGTCAGTGCAAGGGAGAAGATGGCTGGAAACCTGTGGAGGTGAGACAGAAACTGAAATTATTTTCTACACAGCTTCAGGGACACTGGAGCCCTTTTTTTTCCCCCAAGTTGCACAGTTTTAAGCAAGCCAGCAAACACGTGTTTTCAGTGACAAGTAAAGAATGCTTTCTAAAGTTGAAGAAAATTAAATAAATGTTTTTGAGAATAAATCTACTATTGCTTCGTGTTGAAAATTGCTACGGAGCAACTGATATTAAATAAAGTTTGGCCAATGAAAGAAATGAATACTGCTTCCTGGAGGCAACATGCTGCTGTTTTGGTAAAGACACTTCAATATAATTGTTGCAAGAGCGTTGCTTTCCTTAATCTTCATTGCTGAGGAGGAGCAGGAAGACTTGGAAAAAGAGAGACTGAGTTTGGAATGAAAAGAGTATATTGGATGTGGCCTGCTATTAGACTAGCAAATCTGCTCTAATAGTTCTTGTTGTGAAGGGCTAGCAGTATTGCCTAATAGAAAAAAAGGATGCAAACCAGTATTTCATAGCTGTGGCTGCTAACTGTAAGCATTCATGAGATAAAACAACTCCAGAGTAAAAGATTTGGGAAGTAATTAATGGCCAGTTAGTCTTTTAATTTAAAAGGTCATGTTTCCAAAGGGCTATAAAGTTAAAGGGAGCATAACCACTTATACTGTAATCAGCATTTGCCTTTTTCTCTTTTGCTTCTGCATCATAGCTCCTCTCCTGCTCTGGATTCCCCCTTCCCTGCATGCACACATGCCTATAACAGTCCTTGCCACATCCTTTACCTGGGAAGTAAACTGGATCTTTAAAAGTTCTGCTTGTGCCACAGACAGTGTAAAACTTGCGCTATTTGTTCGACTGCAGAACGAGCCCTGTCACAAAGCTGAGCTGTAGCTACCTGTTTCATAGTCCTAGGTCAGACGCAGAGAGAGAAGAGGATTGCTTCAGAAGAACGCTGGTGCCCTCCAGGTGCGAGGGTATTGGAGGCGTGCTGGACAGAATTGAGAGCAAACTGTGGTTAGGTGAGGTCAGACATCTGTGTGTACACACGTATTTAAATGCCTCTTGCAGTAGCCTTCTATTGCCTTCTTAAGCATTCCTAATGGTGCACAGACTGGGACTTTAAAACTTGTTTCTAATCAGGAGAAAAGATGTTTAATTAAAAAGCTGCTTTTCTGTGGTGGCTGTTTTTCTTGATCTTTGCAAAGTTCAAAGGGCTGTCTATAGTCAGAGGGTTTTTGGCTTAAATTGTCTACAGGTTTTAGTTTGCTGTGTTCAGAGATGCTTAAATAGAATCCATGGCAGAAAGTAATGTGCAAGGATGAGAAATTAAATGAGCTTAAACCTTGGAGAGGGTTAACCTGGCAAATCACTTGGACAAGCAAAACAAACTGCCCTTACTTTCATGTCCCATCCCTGCTCCTCTCTTTACACTGTGGTGGGTGGTTCAGCTTTGTTCCCTCTCTTCAGCTGCTCTGGTGCAGCATTTGGAGATTTCTCTCTCTCCACTTCTGAAAGATATGAGAACATATTGCTGGGAAGAGTTTGAATTTTGGAGAGTACTGCAGCTGGCTCAGTTGTCTCTATACTGTAATGATAAACTCTGCTGTTACATATAAAGAAAAAAAAATTAGAATTTGTTACCTATAGTTTGAACTTCTTATCTTGCCTCCTGTTATCTCATCTATAACTGCCTGGAAACAGACTTCCTGCTGGGCTAGTTGTGTCTAATTATGGTAGGGCTGCTATCTACTAACCTTATATTATCTGTATTTGTATAAGGTCAAGTTAGCGCATACAAATTTCATTTTATAGAACTTTTAATCCAAGAATCCTAAAGCACTTTATATTAATGAAGTTACTTTATGATCCAGAGATCACATAGTCTACAGATCACAAAGAGCAAAAAAACTAAGAAATCTTACAATTTCTATATTTTTTTCTTAATATTCTTGCTTTGATCAGCTTTCCACTTCTGAGTCATCAGTCATCCAAATATGCTCAGCAATTGTTGTTATTCCCATATAACTAATCTGTAGTTGATTTTAAACGAATTTGGGGATTCTCAGTCTGTTTTTTTTGCATCATAGATTCATCACTTTGCTAACACTAATTAGCAGAAAGATCAACAGCTTTATGGGCCATGAAGAACAAGCTGTTCTCTTATCCACGGGTTGGCATGTGCTGGCAGGACTTGGAAGAGGAGGTTTTTCCCATTCATAGAGGGAGCGGTTGGCAGTAGCAGAGCTTTCACAAACACTGTGCTGAACAAATTTTCATTAATATTGTTGAAAATGAAGATTAGCTCATTAAGGCTTACAGTGTCAAATATATGATACAACTTGGTAAATGGGGAAAATTGAGCATAAAATCACATGATTTGTACCTTGAAAAATCTTTGAGATCAGAACCTTCCCATAACCTACAATTGCTTATCATAACTGTGATGTGATTAGTTTAATGGCAACATTTAAAAAAGATTATTTCTATTAATGATGGCCAGTTGGTGTAGATAAATGGAAATATTTCCTGCGTACGTGATCAAAATTTCTTCCACCTGTGCTACTAATTGATTATACATGTGCCACCCCATAAAAACCCCTGTAATTTCATAGCTGTCTCTGGGGATATAGCTTGGTGGACTCTGTTGTACTGTCCTCAGCCCCAGAAACTGGGATGCTGTAGGATATGGGGGAAAGGATGACTGCCAGTGCTATCAGGTGCGCCTTTTTGTAAGGAATTTTACATCTTGCATTTTCTTTCCCTCACATATCAGAGCAGTAGTATGTTTCAAAATTGCTTTCATTGTGATGCATGACAAGACGTGATGTACTCAGTTTAGAAAGCCTTTTCAGCTGCAGCTGCCTGAGAGCTCTCCCTGACAGCAGAGGAGGGAGAGTAACACCCTAGTACTGGTGTGAACACCACTTGGTTCCTGGGTACAAAGGTGGGAAGTTTGACAGCCAGGTGTGCATGATCACAAGCAAATTATGCTTCATTCAGTAGCGCTGCCTACCCAGAGCATATCTGGGAGTCTTTTCACTGCCTTCCTCAAACATTTCCTTAAAGCACCATATCACGTGTTACACTTACTCCAGAATTAATTGAAAGAGATAGAAGCAATCTCATCTATAATTACATGTCTGAGGAAATGTGTTTCGGGTTTTTTTGTTGTTGTTTTGCTTTGTTTTGTTTTTTAGGCATTCAGTACAAAGCTGTCTTCTACAGATGAAGTGAATATATTCTGCTATGAAATATGCGTTTTTAGCTGGTTCATGGTGCACTGGTGGTTGAGATGACATTAAGTTATATTTGTCATTGTCAGTTACCTTCATCATTTAAGACTTCAGTCAGCCTGCATAGTTGAGTTGATTTTTACTTCCCTGTGCGCCTAGCAAGATAATTTCCATATTCTTTGACGTGTCTGGAGTCTGCATCATGTAATATTCTGAGACGAGAACAGAAGATATTGTATTCCTGTCTCATTATTTTGCCTTTAACTCCTCGATTGCTGCTTAATCGTGCTTGTATCATCAGAACATGTGAAATTGATTGTTGTTGAGATCAAAGCAAACTCTAGAGTGCCTAATTAGCAGATATGTTTGCAAGCTGCCTGTTTTGAAGGAGGAAGAAATAGAATTTAACCCTCTTTGGGACACTTAAAAAAGCAGCTGGAAAGTTGTTAAGAGTCATTTATCATAGTGGAAAAATTAGAAGTGGAAAAAATTAATCTGCATATTAAATTTCTGAAGTTTGAGTTGTAGCTCCTTAAGAAATACCCTTAGAGCTGTTGAATTAGCTGGCTTAAGTATGGTTAGCACTGTAACTGTAGAAGCACAGATGAAAGAAGAACTTAGTTAAATGGTTAGATTTAATCATCTGATTAACTAAATCTGAGCACTGCGATGCTGCGGTCCTACTGTTGCTCGTACCTGGGCTTGTTAGTACAAAACTGACTGCAGCATATTTATAAATAAATCATAATTTCACATCAAGAACACATGATCTTTATTACTAGAGGCTTAAGTCTTCCTGTTTTTTTTCCTATGGTCTTTCTCTAGTGGTGTTGTAAAGCAAATGATCTGACCATATATACTTGCTTTCTTCAAGTTGATTGCTTTAACTTAAATTGAATGTACAGATTGAGAAATGTTTGAGGAGAAAAACAGTCCTGTGCTTAATCCTTAAAATGAAGGTCGAAGGCTTGAGTGAAAAAGTTCATAGATATTTTCCAGTGAAAACAGGACCAGGCTTTTTTTATTTTGAAAAATGACTGTAAGCATAAAGTGACAAATAATTTCTTTGATTATGTGGATTAGCAACATGTACATGAAACAAAAATAGGGATCACACTTGTCTTTCTTAATGTCAATTAGGAATTGCTGGGCATTTTCCTCAGTGCAATGGAAGACATTTGTTTCTTATCATAAATTCTATTGAGCAAGTAGCAAAAAACCAAATATTGAGATGGTGTAGAGTTGAGAGCCAAGAGTATTGGCCACTGGCTGTAGTAGTTGTTTGCATGTTTGAACTGAGCAACAGTGAATTTTTTTAGGTCTTCAAAATTAGACCATGTGTGTTCCAGGCACGGCTTTGTAGCATGTCTTCCAGTATTTAGAGTTGCAGATAACAGCTGTCTCTGAGCTCTTAGTGTGCAGGATTCTTGTTTTAGCAATATTGACTGTATATCAGGAGGAACTCTGTCTCATTATCACTTAGATGTAGTTTAATGTGCTTTCGGTAGCATTATGTGTGAATCTTAAATTTCTGGTTTTTTTCTACTTCTTATCTGAGTTTCAGAACTAGACCTTCAGATTGCTGTAGAACAGATGTAAACTGGAAAAAAGGGTGAAAGGGAAGCAGTAATATCTGTGTCTTAGGGTTGTGTTGTAGAATGGACCAGCAGTTTAGAAGTTTTGCAGCTACATGTGAGAAGTATGGGAAAAGGATCTGTTTGTTGGTAAGATAAAGGAAAGGAAGCTGCAGAATATTCTATCTCTGAGCTCACTGATAAATATCTGCAACTAATTATTTTGCTGAGTTGTATTTCAGTAGAATTGGGAGGTAGGGAAGCAGTCATGAACTTCAGGCTGTAGGGTGTTTTGATCATGTAGTTATCAGTATCACTGGTTGGCTTACACTGCTATTGCATCAGATATTTTTGGTATGGAAAACTAAAAAAAACCCCAACAAACCCCAAACAAACAAAAAAACCTGAACCCCCCCAATCATCCTTATCCTCCAAATCTAATTGAAACTAGAGAGATTTGCAGGTGATCCCAAGTGCCTTTCAAATATTTTATTGCTGTAGCAGTACTTCAGTAATAGATTGCAAATAGTCAAACTAGAAATGTAACTTCAGTGAATAGCTGTTAGCAAAGTGTCATAGGTTTGAAAAGAGATGCTGGAATTTTTTCCCCAGTGTCGTCCCCGCCCCCCCGTCCCTAGTTGTTTCTTCTGGGATGGGGGGAGCCGGCACAGCGAAGCCGCACATGCTGGGCGGCGAAGGGGGATGGGGGAGATACCCTGGAAGCGCGGGACCGGGGGCACACCTCGGGAATGTTTTTTTTGTGCGGAGTTTTTTGGGCCCGGTTTCGGCCGCCTCCTATTTTTTTTTTTTTTTCCTGAGCGGAAGTTTTTTTCCCCACGGGACACCTCATGGAGGGAGAGACTGACCCATCTCAGAGCGAAATATTCTGCTTTCGAGGCTGTACCTGTGGCAAAAAGGACTCTTTCATTGCTGGCTGCAAAGCCATTGGCTGCTGGCCCTGAAAGCACACGTGGCTGCGCGGCTGTTGAGCTGTTGGGACAGTTTTGCCTTCAGCCTTTTCCGGCCCTTCCTCTCCTTTCCCCCACCACCCCCCTGGGTGGCTGCGGGTTTCTCCCCCCCTCCACCTGGGAAATTGGGACTTTGTTTTATTTCTTCTGAAAGTTTTGATTGCATCATTTGTTGTTTATTCGGATTTTATTAATAAAGAGCTGTTCTTTTCTGCACTTCCACGTGAAGTTTCTTAATTTCTAAGTTGTAATCTTGTTAAACTGAGACACAAAGGAACTCTGAGTAATTTTCATATCAGCAAAATTCTGTATTGTCTTTTACGTGACTTTCAGTGAGAGAAATTTTGTTCCAAGTGTGAAAATGGTATTTGTTTCTGGGATAAAATCTAACTGTATGTGATGACTTATTCTTGGTAATTGACTTACAAACAATCTTGATTCTGAATCCCATTGCAGTTAATGGAAGCTTGATTTTCTTTTTATATATATGTATTTTTGGATACTTCTGCATCCTACTAATTTGTGGTCCAAAACTGGATGTGCCCTTTTCCAGTTCCAGTTCCACTGATATTGATGAAATTTTAAGATAGATCTACTGCTACCATTATTTTTAAGTTCAGAATCTCACCCCAAATTTTTGCCTTTAGTGGATCACATTTATTTCATGCATGGCCAGAGAGAATCAAAGAATCACAGAATATCCGGTGTTGGAAGGAGTCCATGAGGATCATCAAGTCCGGCTCTTGGACAGGACAACCCCAAGAATCACACCATATGCCTGAGAGCACCACTTCTTAGTCTAATTTTAGAAAGTGAAACCAAAATAGAGCATTTTGGGAGATTTTGTAGTACATTGAAAAGTGAAAAAACTATTGTGAGCACAATAGGATTTTTTTGCAAAGGCTTCTTGTACAGTAACAAAAGAAATTATATTTTAGTCAATTATAACTACAGTCCTACCTGAATAGTATTATGTTTAGGGGATAGACTGGTTGAAAGAAAAATTTCACTTCCCGCATCAGACTGGGAAATTCACATTGTTTATTAGCTTCAACCATGTGTAGCTGAGTAATATGCAAAACATGCTCATTTTCTTTAAGTTCTGGGCAATAAATGAGGCATTAATAAAATGGTAACCCTTTTTTTTTTTTTTTTGCATACTGGTAGTCATTTGAAATTTAAGTGGTTTGATGCAGCCACAATATACTAAGGGAAAATATTGAAAAGTTTCCTAGTGATGATTTTAAATTCATCCACTCTTCTTTTACTTTCCAATTACAGCTAATGTGAATTATTTGCTTTACTTCTGTAAAGGCAAAACCTTGCTTAGTGCCAGAAGATTTTCTCAGTCATATTTAGTTGTTTAATTATCAGGATGCTGAACATTTGAGACAAAGTTATTTTTAAATTTTAACTGAAAATGGAAGACTTCTAGGTATTAGACTTAAGCTCATTTAGTAATTCTCAGCCATCCTGTTGATATTTGAGAGGGACAGAGGAAGGAGAGTAATACCTCAGCAGTAGGAAAGATTTTTCAATTTAGAATAAAGCAAAGCCCGCCTTTTTTGACTGATATTTGAGGAATTGTATGTGGGTTTTAGTCTGTTTTGCCCTTATACAGTAAAGCATACAACGAATATGCACACACTGAATGCAGCAGAAGTAAGAAGTAACAAAGATTCCACTTGGACCTTCTACAAATATCCAGTGCAAAGAAAGCTAGACATAGGAGAGACAAGTTCAAGGGGAAGATGACACTGAACTGCAGTGATGTATTACCTGTGTTCACCAACAATGAGGTAATACTATTAAGTAATGCTTATTTATTACTGTTACGTAATCAACTTAAGTCACCTTTCATTGAAATACATTTTGATAAATGTGCTGGACTAACAAGGATTGCATTCAGATATGGAAAGAGATGGCATTGATTACAGACTTTAGGCTATCTTGGTAGTTTCAGGCTATAGGAAGGGTGGTAAAGATACCAGCAAAGCCTCTGCAGAGGAAGCGGGGGAGGAAGCCAAAGACTATTTTGGGATTGAAGAGGGCAGCAGTAAGGAACCTGTATCAGGATATTACTCATCTGTATCAATACCTGATGAGAGTAGTATGAAAATTACTAACAGTGTGGCAATGGTCTGGATGCTGGCGGTATTATGTGCTGTATATGGGCCAAAATACTGAATTAAGTATCTTAATTCAGATGAAAGGGATGAAGGGAAGTTGAAGCCTTCCTCTCTGTCCCTCACAAGTCAGTTCACTCAAAAAGGAAAATAGCTGCTTGGAGCATTAATCTTGAAGGCAGAAATGAATGCAGTGTGAAAATCAATAATGCATTTGAGCTCAAGTTTTATGTGTAATGCTGATATTTAAATCACTTAACAATAAGGGAAGGTGTGGATTTGTGTAAATTCAAGGGGTTATTAAAAATAAAGGGGTAAATGCATACAACTATGAGTGAAAGTGTAGCAGGAAAAAAGGAGTACTATAATGGCAGGAAAGGAGGAGTGGATAGTCTGAGGGGATTTTTTTTTTTTAATGGAAGAATCCAGGGAGAGTTGCTGACTAGCTCACTGTGTACAGGGATTGTTTCATTGTATGGTAGTTTAGTTCAGTGGTACCCTAATCCCTTCAGAAAAGCAAACTGAATTTTGGAAGTGTGCTGGTTTAAAGGTAAACCAGCCGGGGAAATGAACTCAACTCAAAAGAGAGATTATAAATCAGAATAACAATTTAATAAAATAATACAATAAGTACGATTATACAGACAAACAATTGGTTTTAACCCACAAAACCCAAATGTATAACCCAGCACCCTGGGGCATGAACAGAGTGGTGTTTGTTGGGCCCCCTGAGTCCAAAGGAAAAGGAGAGGGGAAAACCTGCTGGTGAGAGTGCTGTTGCAGTCTGGTCAAGAGTGGTGATTGCAGTCCAGTTGAGGGTGGTGGTCTCAGTCTGGTTGGGGGTGGTGAGCTGCAGTCTTCCTCTGGATCCCACGAGTGGAAAAAAGGTTCCAAAACTCCAAGTTTATATATTCTCCAGTTCAGGCAGGAATGCTCAGTCCTTCCCTCAGAGCGGGGAATTCCATAAAAGGGTGTGAGGACAGGAACATCTTCCTATCTCTCAGGCCTCTTAACACCCAGTTTATAGCCTGAGGAGTCAGGCTGCTCTGGGCAGAGGGTGTAAATGCTCTGTTGAAAACAGTTTCTGGGAAATGGCATGGAAGGCTATAGAATACACAGTTTTGGGTTATACCCATCCAGTGATGAACTGGTCCCAGCTGTTCTAACTAGGACAGGAAGAAGTTTTTTTCTGTAGAAAATATTGATGTTCGATTTTGAAAATGAAAAACCATTTTTATTGCAGTCCTGTAAAGTATACCCAACTTTTCTTTTCTTTGAGAAGCACAGTATTATAAGTACTTTGGCTATTTTCCAGGTATTTTGTTGCAGCTGGCTGTTCTCCTGCTAGTATCTCTCTGCATAAAGATTAGCGTTATTCCCAGATAAGACATTTATCTGTTACGATCATTTTGTCTAAGCCAAGGCTATTTTTGCTTCTGTAGAAAACATACTTATTATATGCTGTTTCTGTGTTTAATAGCCTGTGTACTTTGAAAAGAAGAATTGGAGTTCTAGACTGTCTGCTTGCTTTAATTTCAGTATGTTGTGAAAACTACTGTAGTTTCAAGGCTCCTGTTTGTGGTAAAGAAGTGAGGTCATTTCAGCATCACACACGCTCATGATTTCATTGGCAATTTTGATTGTGTTTACTGCCTAATTAGCTCTTCAACAGACCCCCTAACATTATTTTAAATATTTCTAGATATTTCTTTCATGCAAGAAAAATAATGAAATATTAAGTTAATTCTTACAGTGGCGACACTGACCTTGATGCTGAGTTATTCTACTCTGCTTTCCTGTCAGTCAGGCAAAATCTTACAATTGAAGGAAGGGCTTAGTACAAGATTTTGTCATAAACAGTAGGATTGCCTCTCCTCTAGCCTCTGGACCAAGATATCTTAGCCTTTCTTTCAGATATTTGAGCAAGATAAAAACTGAGTAAAATACAGATTACTGTAAAGGACAAATAGTAAAGGTGGCTGTTAGAGATGCCCTACACCTGATAAGGTACAGAATGCTATGAGGGACTGATGTGAATAGGAGTCACAATATTGGCTCTTCATGTTTTTGATCTGGTGCACATTTAAAACAACAAGGAAGTACAAGCATTAATAACAGCACTTATTTCTCACGTACCTTTCTCCTTCTGGACTAAACTGTCTTGTTATTTAAATCTTTTTGGCTTGGGATCAAAACTTAAACAAAACTGTCTTAATGTGTGGACAAAATACAAATGATTGCCTTTTTTTCTTGGGAAGCTCATCTTGGTATTCATCTGAAATGAAAATTAATGCAGTCTAGGAAAGGCCTAGTGTCTGACAATGGATTTTGAGACTAGTTTTAAACCCCAGTGTCCTAGTTCCAGCCAGGACAGAGTTAATTTTTTTTTTTTACAGTAGCTGGGCATAGTGACACACGTGTAGTCCCAACTGCCCAGGAGGCTGAGCCCGTGGGATTGCTGTAGCACAGGAGTTCTAGGCTGCAGTTTGCAGTGCTGAGTGGGTGTGGCCAAGACCTGAATGTTATTCAGTACCATCTTACATCATTACCAGGGTGTTGTGGAAAGGGACTCTTTCTCTCAATTCCGAGGAAAAAAGAGTTCCTTTTCAGTCATGGGGAAGGCATGGCAAGTGGAGGGTCTGTCTGCAATTGTTTTTCATTGTCCTGGGCTTGGTGAGAATTCTTACATGTAAATCACACTCTCTCTGTATATTTTTGCTATTAGTATTGTTGCTGTTACTGTTAATTTTCCTATTGCTGTTTTCAGTAAATTCTTGTCTCAGACTGTGATTTCTGCCTTGTGTATCTCCTACTGAAGAGGGAGGGGAGTGACTTGTGGTTTTCTTTTTAGTGGGAGTACAATACCATCCTAAACTGCAACATTCTATGAAGAAGTACATTGTTTAACCAAAGAGTGATGATGTTCCCTAGTTTTAGAAAAACTTTATTAAAAAACACCTGTTTTTTCCTTAAAATTCTCTGTTGTTCTAAGCATCTTACTCCTTTTGAAGTATTGATTTCTGTGATGATATAATGCCCTAAAATTGTGCTACAGTTCTGAAGCTGAAAATTGTTTAGCATACTGGCTTCTAGAGTGGGTTAATACGGAGTTTCTAAGAGAGTTTTGTGTAATGTATGTCTACTAGACAAAATAGGTGTTGCTGAAGCATTTTGGTGATGGCTTGTTTGGAGCTGTCTTCATGGTGCTAGAATTCTGGAAACCTTCTTGCAGTTTTGTTACAGTGTTTGTAGTTTGCATTTAGCCTGAGAGATTTTTGTAATCAGGAAAACTAGCACTAGGAAATGTCTGGTTTTATCCCAGGATATTTTTCAATGTGGAAAACATTAAAGAAATAAAACACACCCATTTAAATGGAAAGTTTGTACAACTTAGTTTTTTGCACGCACTTTTTAATTCTCTTTTTGCTGTCCAGAGGAGAAGGAATTAATCTTTTGAGGTCATAGATATAAATGTCTCTCTGACTGTATATGTCATACTGGTATATTTCAGGATTGACATTAGTGGAATATCAAAGATGTGTTTGTTGCAATCAGTGTGTTAAGCTTTTTATGGCATCCTTTTAGTTGAGGATGATGGAAGCCTATATAGAAAGGGAACCTGAATTTGATAGAAACAGACAGAGAGAGCAGATGGGAAATTAATTCAGGTTTTCCAGTTCTTGGAAATGTTATCCTAGATAATTGGGTAAGAAACCACAGCTTTATTGTATTGTATGGTTTTCTTCTAGTCTTGGGCAGGCTGTTAGCAAATTGGATGAAAAAATGTTTATGGGTTCTGCTTTACCAGTTTAACAAAGAACAATAGCACATTTTGAAGACTTATTGGGAAGTGTTAAAGACTATCGTGGGCTGCTGTTGGGAACTCTCTAGCTCCCAAGACAATCACTTCCAGAGATCTCAGCAACTCTCTGTAGATCTACTGTTAAAAATAAGGTTACAGAGCTGAGGCATCTTGATTTCCTGGCAAACCTGTACTTGTCTATCAGAGTACAAATCCTTTGTCAATGGTTACACACATACCCACTCCATAGTTGTCTGAGGTGACAAGATTAATGAGGTGGGAATTAGTGATTTCAAGAAACAAATGTTTAGGCCATGTGGCCTGGTGATGTTTTTCATTTGATCTGTTCTGTCAAAACCTTGCATTGTGTTTTTGAACCTAGATTTGATTAAAAATAGAAAGTCTTTTGAATTGTTGCTTTGCATCACCTTGTTGGTCTTCTAAGAGAAGTCAGTTGGTTTAGTAGTGTGATTGTCTCACTTTTGCATCGTTTTCAGAGAGAACTAAGAATTTAAGGTGGACATATTGCCAAGACAGTATATAGCCTCTTGTCCTGTTTCTTGACAGTGACTGAAAGTAAGCAGAATGTGCTTGTCCTCTTAATATAATTCCCTGAATATTCTTGCTGCTTGTTGGTAGCTCAGGGGCTTCATGAGCTGGAGATGTGGTCTGCCTAATTAGTACCTGTGGGGACACAGTCCATACTATGTGGCAGTGCTCTGACTGGGGATCTGGCCTTCTGTGGCCTGAGCTTTCCTTCCCACAGTAAGTAGTGAGCACAGGCAGGCACCTGGGGGGGGTTACATCCACTGCTCCCTGAGAGCCCCATGTGAGCACTCCTGAGGAATAGCTGGCCTGGACCTTGGTGATCTCCGCTAATTTGGGACACTGGGTAAAGATACTTTCTTGGGAATTGAGTGATATCTATTGGGTAGATTGTAAGGAATTTTGGAAGAGAAACAGAATAGTCCTCGCTCACGTGGTGGTGTAATTGTTATCCACATAATAAGTGTCTTCCAATAAACCTCACTTTGTCCCTTAGACATAGAACATTATTCCTTAAAGGGGTAGATAGAGGCATATTTTTATTTATTATTTTTTTTTAATTTTTGTTTAACTAGCTTTCAGAATTTATGTTTCTTTGGTTCAGAACCACCATTCTGGATATTTGTATCTGTTGTATCTTTAATTGTGCTTCTATGTAGGAAAAGGTACAGTTGTGAGAATACTGAAGACATGAATTTGCCTATGAAATTGTAGCTTGTGGAAGGGTGATGTGAAGGACTAGGAAGTGAGTAGTAGGAATTCTGTTCTGATGAAATCACCTGTGATCAGGGCTGTAGTGTTTTAGGGTGGCAAGAGCATTATAGTAAATTTTGTCCATTGCATTGCCTCATCTGAAATGTCTCCTCTTTTTAACTCACTCTTTCTTAACTTGACAGGCAAGTATTTGCTTCCCAATGCAACTGGACAGCAGCTGTGGCAACCTATAGAAACCTCAAATCTTGTTCGCATGCGCTACCAAACACTTGGACAGTCAGCACCTTCTCTTACTGCTAGTTTGGTGAGTAATTCTTTTCAAAGCTAGAAATGTACCAAAAAAAAAAATCTCTGTATCTATTAATGGGGGAATGGATATCAAAGCAGAAGTTTATTTCCAGACCAACCTCTCCTCCTTAAGCAGCATTTTTAAAATATCTAATGCATGTGTGCATATAACATTACTTAGTATGTTGAGTGCAGCTGAGTAACATTTATGGTAGCAGTAACTCTGAATTGGGTTACTGGATTCTACATAAAGTCTGAGCTGAATGTTTCATTAATATAGGTGTTTGCATGTAAATGGTTTCTTTCATTGAAAAAAGGCATACTATTTTAAACAGGACATCTGTCTTCTATTGCTTTCTCCTGAACATTCTTTTCTATCAGTGTCTTTCCACTTCCTGCAGTACTCTGTCCTTAGGAGGACATAGGTGTATGAAGCATAAGCTTAATTAAAAATTTTGGATAAAATGATAAGAGAGAAAGGGGAAGAGATGTGTCATACACTTGAACTTCCAGCTTTTTGTTTTCAAGCATCCATTTTGCTGCTTTGTGCTTCTGCATGTTAATATCTTAGGAAGTGTTGAATTGAATGTGGGACTCTGTGTACTAGCCTGTACTTTTCTTCAAAGAGTTACTTTAATATATTTCTTGCTATATAAAAAAGGGAAAAGAATTATTAATGTTTTGCCTTCCCCCCTCCTGCCTTTGGGGTGGTTGTTAAAACCTTGTTGATCCGTGTCTGCTTTCTAGGGGAAGCTTGTTTTGTGGTTTGTTTTAGATTTTTTTTAAATGCAATATTCAGGTTGAAGGCAGCTATGGTCAGCCAATGCTGAACAGATAGCACCATGACAGTTTTTCTTATCACATTGATATGTAGATGGCTGTTTTCTCCGTGATCTGTCTGAAATAGTATTTTACTTCAAAGGCAACAAATTTTCACCTATAAATCTAGTCCTGGTTTCTGCTTAGTGGTGGTGCTGTTTGTGGCTCTTTGGGGCAGATATGATTTATTGGACTCCACACTTAATAGAAAGAGTTGATTCTATTGGATCTTGTATGCTTTGAACCCTAGTATCATCCTGTGTATTTTTTTGTCTAGTCTATTAGTAGAAACATTGTTCATTTTGAAGGAAAGATTTGGATTATGTGTAATTAAATGAAAAACAAAGTAGGTGAATGCTCAGAAATCAATTTAAATTGCATGAAAACTGTACATTTTTTCCTTCTTTTTTGTATTTGGGAATAAAAAATAATTTCTTCCAAATTAATTAAGTTTAAAAAGTGCTGTAGCTATTTGATTCTATTTCTGTGTGCACAATTATTAGGTGACATGCTGCTATCAATACTGTGCTTTTGTTTTGGTGTGATGCTTAAACTATAGGAAGAGGAAGATGCAGCAGCATTTTGACAAAAAGTATTTTAAATGGTCATAAAACAATGGACTAATGAAAAATTCAGTGAGCCAGGCTTCCTTAAGGACCTTTCACTCATCACCCGTCTAGTTTTTTGGCATATCTGTCTGCCACAGACTTCTTCCTTCCTGTTCCTCCACATCTTTTATCTGTGCCTGACTGCAGTTTCTTTCATGCTGGTGCAAAAACAGGCAAGAGCCGTCTAAGCAGATCTGAGCACCTTGTGCACAGAGCGGAGATGGAGGTTCCTCGGAAGTATTTATTTCTTATCTGGAACTGCTGATCAGACTTGCCTCCTGAGGAGGTTAATGTTAATGTCACATAGCCAGAGCTCTTCTCAAGCCTTCTTTGACAAATACATTGCTGTCAGGCTTCTGAAAGACTCTGGCCTTTGCTTAAAAGGGGCCATAAGTTAGGGATCACTCCTCTTCCTTGCCTTTTTTTTTTTCTTTCCCTGATGCTGTGATTTGACAGAGTTGAATATGGCAGGTCTATTCTTACATTCTACTAAGGGGAGTTTTTAATTATATTTAGGACAAAGTTACATAGAAGAGATTTGTATGAAGAATTTTCTGTAGCTGTTCACAGTCTGAGCTGAAATTATTTTAAGTGTATTGTTTCACTTGTGAAAAATGATATTAGTTCCTCTTCTAGGAGTGATCATTCTTGCTGAGATTGATACTCAGCTGATGTGGACCTGACTGAGCAGTGATTATGTGCCAATATAGACAAGAATGGTGAGCCAACAGGTCAAGACACATGCTAGCATTTAGTGCAATTGCAAACAGGGTACAAAAGACATTTTCCCTTCTTCTGTTAATAATTTGTAAGAACAAAGCCACTTACTGGGGTGCAGATTTAAAACCTTTCTGTCGGAAACTACAGATTTTTAAGTGACTTACAGAATGTTGATTAAAAATGGGCCACAGGTGTTGCTTTAGATGGAGTTCAATAGCTATGCATGATTCACTCACTATAAATTAAAAATACGGTTTCCATGTAGACCCATATAACTGGGTTAAAGATGTGTAGGGAAGGCTAATTTTCAGATGAATGAGCAGTGTATTGGATATGATGTGGGCTTTTAATTCAGAGATGGCCAAGTGATAGTCTTGTTACTCTTCAATTTCTGGCAAGAGCATTTTGAGCCGTCCACAACAAACAGTTTCTGTGGTGGTGACACAGATAATGGGAGTCTGCAGAGAGTATTAATGGGGAATTAAAAACATTAAGAAAATGATACAGAACATGTTCAACACTAAATAGAAATGGGAAGCTGAGGTGTGGAGTGGTTCTCAGGATGTTTTCACAGGTCATGTTTTGGTCAGTCTCTTCCTATCTGCAGTTAGTGGAGAGTAATACATGCTCCTGGAAGGCAATTCAGTGTGTGTTTCAGTGTTGAGTTCTGCAGGAGTGTAGGGAAACTATGGTAGAGATTGTTTGTCTTACTCTCCTTGCACTGTAGGCTGACAGTTCTCTTGCCTGATTTCAGGCATCTCTTTCATAGTAGGATTGATTGGCCTCTGAAAGGGCTTATTCTCTGCTGAAGTGGTCTGGGAGGCGACTCGGAGTTGCTGCCTCATTCAGTGTCCAAAGTTTAGAAGTGATTCTCCTGTTCTCTGCTAGCCCCCTGCCACTCCACAAGTATTTACATATACCATTTGTTAATGTAATGTTGTGATTTGTCTGTTTTTATTACTGCTAGCATAATTTTTGGAGAATAGTTCAAAATAAATGGAAATAAAGCCAATTTTGTTAATCTCTTGTAGTAAACTGATATGAGAAATAAAAATATGGAGTTTTTTTATATAAATAGGCGTATCGTGAAGTTGTAAGATATCCAAGTTCCAAGACCTGAAGTTAGGTATCAGGGTCTCTTTTGGCGGGATAAGGGAAATGAGAAAATTCTTAAAATTAAATCTTTTAGGGCCATTTTGTACACAAAATCTTCTTCGCTTTGGGCTAAGAACAAAGGAAGATCCATCACCTTTGACAGGGGATGGCTTGCAGCCAGTTGAGATAAAGCGAAAGCCCCTTTTCAGAGAAAAGAAACCTTTTTAGGTAAAAATGAATACATTAAAACTTACCTGAAAAGGGTGGGATTTCGTGAAACTATAAAATATATGGAATTTAAACTGAAGAGGTCTTTTTCCCTGGAAACTTGGTGTGAGAAAGACCCAACACGTTGAATAAATTCTTCCTTGTTTCTTTGTTCCCTAAGTGTATGCCGTCTTTCTAAATTTAAAGAGAGGGATGTTTCTAAATTTAAAGGGAGGTGCTGAAACCCGGGAAACCTAAGCCCGTCGGCTCCGGGAGAAGGTACTATTGTCCTTGAAAAGCGCACCTGCCTATTTTTGGCAGTTCAGGGACTTGGTGCCTGTTTTTGGGTCTGTTGCGGCAAGAAACCTGGGATGGATGGACGTGGAACAAAGAGAAACAATGGAAGGACTGGCTGGTAACTTTAAGACTGCAGCAATGTTAAGCTACATACATGGATCCCGGTAAGACTCAAAACCGGTGTATTTTAAGTAAGAGAGTGGGTGCGTTTATTGAGGAAACGGATCTGAGGGGGAAGTTGGAGTCTTTTTCCCTCTTTCTCTCTTTCTCTCTTTTTCTATCTAGGTGTCTCAGTTTGAGGAGACTGGAATGTTTGCTAAAGAGGATGAGTTATAAGATAGACCAAACTCCTCTCTCTCAGCAATTGTAAATTCAAAATTAAGGGGCTTTAATTGAGGAAGTGTGGAAAAAACAGAAGAAATAACAGCCCTTTATTAAAAGATATATGTATGTTGGCAAAACCAGTAACAGAACACAAAAAAACTAGACAGTAATCCTAGAAAAAAAAGGTCTGAATGAATACTTCTCTGTCCTTTAGCGCAGTCCTAATAATGGCCTACGGGGGCGCTGTTGGATCGCTGGAGGTGCAGGGCCTGCAGTTCTTGTGGTTCTCAGCTGACGGCACCCCAAAAAGCTCCTCCTTTTCTCCCAGCGAGAGCAGAGACTCTCGGATGAAAGCACAGCAGGACCGGGCTGGAGACAAAAGACAACTCCCAGGCAAGTTGAAGCCAGCAGTCAGGGCTGACCAGGATGGGAAGCCAGACAAACAGGCTTCCAGGCCTTCTCTCCAAATGCCCGCATGCAGACCCCCGTCTCCGTCTGACAGAGTCCGACAGACAGAGCGAGCTCTGCCGTCTGACTCTCCCCTCCCCGAGCAGAGCCAGCCACCCTCCAGCCTCTGATGGGCCATTAGCCAGGAATTCAGCCAGATCTTTTGTAAAGCTAATTGACTCCCTTCCCCCCACTCACTCCGTTTTTCTTGGAGTAGAGCAGGGGAAGAAAAATTCTCCTGAATTTCTAATCTATAACACTAGGGAAGCAGCTGCATTGCTTGGCTGCCAGGAGGGAGAGGGGGGGTGATGAGAAGAGGACCAGAAGGAGGTGCACCACGTGGCCTCCGGAGTTCTGCTGGACAGGCGGAGGGGGGGGAGTGGAGCGGCGCTGTGCCGTCCCTGGGTCCTGGTTCAGAAAGGGAGGGAGGTGCTCTGCTGCACCGTCCCTGGGTCCCTCGTTCAGAAAGGGGGGGGGACACATGTCAGATTCAGGCAGCCTGGGGAAAGATAAGACCCCTGAAGTACGGGGAAGGGGGAAGAAGGGGGCGTGTCGGATTCAGACAGTCTGGGGAAAGATAAAGTTAGGGAGGAGAACTGTGATGCTGTCAGACAGTGGACCAAGAGTGGGAACAAGGCTGTACTGCTTTCTATGGAAAGCTGGCAGAGCAGCAAGAGAAACGCTCTAAGAACTCTGTGTGAAAATCCCTCTTGAAATTGACTACAGCAGAGACTGAGGTTTGAAAAGTCCTAGTGTAAGGTGAATATATATAAATATACAAAAACAGAAAAAAAAATGTAAAATGAAAAGCAAACCAAAGATGAGCCACCTTTAAATAGTTAGAAAGATTAAAGAAAAACATATAACAATATTCAGAAGTCCAGGTGGACAGTCCAGCACGACAGCAATGATAAATGATGATAAATGTGTATATGAAAGGAAAAGAATTTGACCAAATTAATTGGGTAAAATTTCTGTAAATTTTCTTTGGCTTTGTCATGGTGTCAAATTCCTGTTCAGGGTTTTATTTATTTATTGTTTGTTTGTCTATGTGTTTTTTTTCCTAATTTAAAAAAAATAATCTCCGACTTTAATGAGCATGAAGGCTTTAGTTTTGTTTACCTGTTTTATATAAATTAAAAAACCTTTATGCCACAAGCAAGATTTCTCACAGTCCAGAGGGCTTTTTAAGACAGCATATTTCATATCTAGTTTATGGTGACTTGCTCTATGAAATATTTATATAATAAACAAGATCCTCAAATGAAACATTTGCATTGTAATACACTTGGCTTTTAAATTCAGTCAAGACTGGTTGTGTGATTTCAGCTTTATGGCAAGTGTTGAGCTCAGGTTGGGTATTCTTTCTGTTGTGGAAGATGAATATACAGTATGAAGTAAATCAGACTGAAAAGCATGCTGCTTCTTCTTGTAAATGTGAAAGATGTCAATGAAATGACTAAATTTTTACTTAGTATAATAATGGAACATCTTTGAATACTTGGAAGTAGTTTCTAGTAACATCAAAACTAAAAAAGCAGTATAAACTGGCCTTCGTGAATGGCTTATGCCCTTTTCTGCTAAGCAGTGAAGGTATGTTTTGTCTAGTGTGGGGGTTTTACCCTCACAAAAATCCAATCTCCAAGCTTCCCCCCACAATTTACCTTAACACCGAAATTTTCAGATAGGTACACCTCAGTATGGGGGAAGGGAATATATACAATTTATTACTATACACAATAGATACTATGGAACCTAAAGAGCAAACAAATACACAGTATTAATAATAATCCTACCACCCCTTGGCCCCTCCCACATCAGTTCAGGAGAAGTCTTTTGGGTGATAGTGAAAAAAAGTCTCTCTCTCACTGGAGTATGAGGGAAAGGGGTTCTTGTGAACCCCCACCAGCCCTCAGCTCCATGCTGAGGTCTCATCCTGAGCTGCAAGGGAAACAACTTGCATCATCTGGATCTTCATCACGAAAAGTCCAGGGAGTCAGCTCTGAGTTCTTCCTCCCTGGTTTCGTGATGGTTTCCTCCTAGGGAGTAAGATGTTCTGTTCTCACCCTCCAGGTTGCAGGCTCTGGGTCTGTGCTCAGTTCTTTTTACCCTAAATAGTCTTCATCAAAAAGTCCTTACCCAGAAAAACCTGCTGGTTTGGCTCTCTCACTCTTCCTTAGCTGCTGCAGCTTTCAGTTTTGGTAGCCCACGTCCAAACCTAAGGTATGGCACCTCCGAGCCCCTCTGGCCTGTCTCTTGGCTCGGCTCCAGTAACGAGCATGCCTGCCAGGGAAGCAGATAGTTGCAACTCCCCTGGCTGGCCTCTGAGTCCGCTCCAGCCGCCTCTGCTGTGCAGTGGAGGGGGAGAACTGGCGAGGAAACCGCCCTGGCTGAATCAAGGCTGAGGGGGCCCCCCAGGCCACCCCTCATGTCTCTGATTCTCTCCTACACCCAACACACACACACTCCTACGCGCTGCCTCCAGCCCTGGCCGAGACATGGCCGTGAGGGCACAGGGGCCCCACCGGGTTATGGGGGGGCCCGTCCACCCCTCCAGCTTCTCGCTCTCACACACAACTAAAACTGCCAACAACTTCCAGCTGTTGTGAATATCTAATTTCACAGGAGCGAAAAAGAACAGCTGCGATTGGTCCCTCAGCAGGAAACTTTCCTGGGACCAACCACCCTAGCTCCCAGCCCCAGGGGAGCGGCTCAAACCAAGACATCTAGGTATGACTAGAATCATACTACTACTTTTTAGTATACTGTTTCCTTCAGTTTTTTCAGGATTTACCTCTTGATTTCCTCCCTCTGCAAACTGCCAGAATATTGTTACCTTTCTCCAAACAACAGAAGATTGAGTTTGCAAGCATCTGTACTTTAGTTTACTTGTTTTTTATTACCATTTCATCAGTGTTAATTTGTACAGCTGGTCTTATGGAAAATGAAGGGTGGTAATTATATAAAGTACTGGTTTATAAGTTGGATTGCTGAAAGGAAACAATGTTAAGAAATGTTAAAAGGGCAGTTCTACCTCTTCAGAAAGGGCTTTGCCTCTTCCTTACTTTTAAATAGTATAATACTGAAAATTAGTGTGTCTGTGTTAAATATGTCATTTTCTTCAGCTAAATTGACATAATTTTGACAGTTATTATGAGAACTGTTTCAAAACTAATTATACTAATTAGAACTTAACTACCAGTAATTGCATGTTATCAAACAGCACACCAACACTCTTTTGTGTGTTTTATTCCCCAGATGCAAGACAGCCATTTGTTGTTCGAGAAGCTGCAAAATTACAGTGTAGATAATAAATGATTGTGAACAAATAAAACAAATACTTTAGAAACACTAATTGGTTAGATATGTGAATGACAGTATCAGTTGTGCTTGGTCAAATCACATAATTTAAAAAAAGCTTTTATTTAAGAGTTTTATTTTAGAATAGTAGGAAATTTTTCAAATCATTAATTGCCTGTATTTAGTTTTATCTCGTAAGTATAGCTAGTGAGTATAGCTGAATTTATTTTTAAGTAAACTTACTAGAGAGCAAGAGGAACCTGCATCTTGGGTTCCTTTAAGTTTTAATTCTTTCTGTCCAGGGATTCAGGTCTTCAATGCAGCTAATTAATACTCTGCAGATTAATGAGCAAGTACAAGGATGGCACTTGTGAGAAGGAAAAGAAGGTATAATAGAAATTGCCAAAGTAACTAATTCTGGCTCTGTCTCCAAAATCTCCCCAAAATAGTTAGCTGGATTTCAGAAACACTGAATCTGAACTGAGGGCGTTATTTGAATGCTAAAGCATTGTATAGAGTTGAAAACCATATTCTTGTTTGACTTACAACTAGCTTAACATCTAAGACTAATCACTGGAAATCTTTAAAATGGAAAGTTTTTATTCCTAGGAAATACTATAATTGTCAATTAATGGCAGCAGATTTTCTGTGCTTCAGTTGCTTCTAGCTTTTAAGACTGGAGAGTTGTTCTCCCTTATGTGTTTTATTTGATTAATTTCTTACCCATGAATATGTATTTGCATTCATATTTCTTTGTATTTGCCTTTTAACAAATACTTAACTGCAGTTCTAATCCACTAGGTAGATCTAATTTAGTAGTAGAGAAAGGGAAATGAACATCCATCTTCATAGACGTGCCTATATACTTCATATTTTTCACAGCAAAAGGTTGGAGTAGACCTGGTCCAGAGCTGTGGAACTGTAGTATGTTGACAAGCCTATGACTGGGTACTCTGTTTCACAAATACAGATTTGTTTCTATCATTGTTTGTCTCTGTTTGCCTGTATCATTTTTTCAAAATAGTCTTGGCATACTTGGGTTTAAAACAAAACTGTAGATTCAGTTGCTTGATGGAGTTCTAGATGTTGACACCTTTCCTAAGTTGTCTGATTGAAACTAATGGCTTTATTAATTCTTATGCTTGTCTTGCTAATTCTTGGATGTGGTTAAAATACAGATGTGGTGATGGTCAGGGTTAACTCTCCCCCCAAGGAGAACTTTCAATTTCTCAGAATTGAGAACACAGCTAATGCTGCTGCAAACTATCATTAGTTAAAGAAAAATGGAAAAAAATCTCTCATAGAAGACTGACCTACATTAAAAGATCTTGTGAGCATATCCAACTTGTCTTCCAAACATACTCACTTTTTGAGCAAGTAAGTCTTTTTCCATCAGCCTCAGTTATCTTCCAGCTTTCAGGATGTATTCTAGTGTAATCTAGAACTGAAAGGAGGTATTGCAGTTTATTGGAGCTGAATGAAGGTATAATCCTCTTCTGTATACTGACAATGGTACAAAACCAGTCGAGGTCAACTATGTGTAGGAGCTAAGCAATACATCCCTATTTTGCACATAAGTACCATACTTCTGTTTTCCAGGCTTCCCATATGGTCTTCCTCCTTCATGAGAGGCTTTGCCTGAACACTGAAAGGCTCACTAGAATCAGTGATAATGAAGAATCTAGGGCTGTTAAAATTACTTTCTAAGCCTGTGTTGTCAGCTGAGCAGGCCTTGTTCTTTTAGATTTTTGTTTGGTCTGTAGGACCCACACAGTTGAGGTCAGTAAGCTTGGTTAAATGTAATGCTTCACGCCTAGAACTGAAACTTCTATTTACTATGGAAACTTATATTTACTATACTATGTTAGTAGTGACTCCAAATAAGGGCTTATTCTTGTTTGCTGTGATATTTGGGTCTGTGTGTGGTGTTAGTGATGGTTATCTTAAAATGTCATCTAGAATTGTTGTGCCAGTAGTTTAAAAAGAAAAAAGTGGGAAAAGTGGGAAGTGTTACAAAAGTGAGGCCACAAGCTTTTTATGCTCGTAAAATTTGCCATGTGAGAAACAAAGGAGTCATGGTGATTGGCAATAAATTATGTGGCCAGAAGAAATCGATGTGTAATTGTTTATACTGCTTGAAGTTTAGATGCCTTTCTGGGAATAAAGCTTTCTTAGCTTGTTGTTGGACTTCGCTTAGAGGATAAGTGAACAAAATTATAATCTGTGATTAATGAGGAATAAGACTCAGGAATATAGTAGTAGACTTTTCTGGCCTTAGATCAAAAACTTCTGCAACTTCTTAAAAGATATACAGGTGTGGAAATGGTAGGGGGATAAAGAGGCTAAAAAAGACATGGAAAGCAGGAAGAAACTGGAAAAATGACTGACATTTTGAAGGATGTAGGAAAATTTACCTATAATGCTGCCTTCTGGTCACCATCACAGAAAGCAGCTTACTGTGAATTCATTGTCTATCAGTTAAGATGTTAATTCAAACACCTGTTCATCAGAGTTTTTAACATTTAATTAGAAAATATTAACAAGTTGCAAAGAGGTGGTTCTTTGCTTGAGGAGTGTGTGCTGATGTACAAATCTGATTTCAATGGTCTGATTTCCATTCTTAGAAGAATATAATAAAAGTTTAAACTCATTTCTCTCACAGCTCTGACTTTAAAATAAATTGAGATAAGACGGGCATTGGGAATACCATTATTAGTGTAGGAAAACTATTGCCTGCATTCAGGATCTGAAGGCATAGTGAGAGTATTGATAACTTTGGAGGGAATGCTCCCTGTGTGGCCTAGGTGAGTAACAGTAGGTTAGGGTGTTATTCAGTGTTCTTATGAGGCAGATACAATTTCTTGACTGTTCTTAGCAGTCTTTGGAATTTGATACTCATGCAGAATTAGAATAGGATGATTAAAAAATTGATGTAGAGGATAAGCTACTACTCCACTGACCTGAATTTTGATAATGATACTTTATATTGTCAAGAAATTTAATTTTTATCATTGTAGAAACTTTTTCCTAGTGCGTCTATCACTGTAGAAAACTTGATTGATGCTGTGGCAGCTTCAGTTAACAGAAATACAAATAACTAAATTCTTTGAACTTCCTAGGGAAGTTTGGCCTGAAATGGTGGAATTGTTTGGAAGCTGATGAGGCATATTCCTTTCTGATAATTTTTTTTGTTGTGGGGTAGTATCCTTATGTTAAAGGATAACTAAATAGGGCATAATTCTAAATTGATGAAGTAGCATTTTAGTTTCCTCGTCTGTAAGTTGACATGTTCTCATGGCTGTGGTACTTGCGAAGTGATTGTAATGTAGCAGAGGATGGAAGCAGACGGTGTGGGAACAATAGCTCTCATCCCTCAAGCTGAAGTACTCCCATGGTTCTGGTGATAGCTGTAACTCTCAAAACAAAGAGACTCAAACTGGTTGAATGATACTGCTGACTTATAGGCACTGGAGGAGGGAGGGGAAATGTAGTTTATCCAAATCTCTCTGGTGGGAATGAACATTCTTTCTCTTTATGTGTTGGGTTTTTTTGTTGGTTTTTTTTTTTTTTTTAAATTCCACGAAGCAAAGGTGTCTAGCAAGAATTTTTCTGCAGGCATTTTTCAATTTGAGAACATCTAGCAGAGTACTTTTGTGTTGGATGGTACACTGCTACTTCTTTTCTCTTACATTTCTAGGTTTAAAAGCAGACGTCGTTTTACTGACCTGAAACGTTAAGTGGATTGATTATCGCAGATGGCTTTGGCACATGCTGCTGGGTGTTTGTACCTCTGGTTTTTAGTCAGACCTCCTTGTACATTCATGTGGAATCAGATATCTTACTGTAAAATGCACTTCCACCTGTAGAAGCAGGTGGAAATGTGGACTTTGATATTTTTTACTATACCTTACCTGTTAGTATTCCTGCAATCCTTCCCTTGTCCTGATATACGGTGATTTAAGTTGTTCTGACTTCACTGCTGTGGTGCAGTCACCATGTTTGTTTCCCTCTTCTGTACAGTGCCACAGTGGACTGATGATTTTTAGCATCAATTGTTACCATCTCAGTAAAGCTAGAAAGTATTCTTGCTTTTCTCTTTTACCACAATATGCCATATTGTAGTATGCATATGTCTATATCCAGTTCTGTCAGATTTTTAGTAAATAAATAGTACAGTGGAACCATTGCATCTATTAAGGAGTTTCTTTCAGGTTGGTGTGGAGATTAAGAAACGACATAAGTGCTCAAGTCAACCTAATGTCACCTGAGTAAAAGATATAATAATCAGCAGGAGATTGGTTAACTGCTACTCTCTCATAAATACATTTAACTTCTTGATCATGCTGAATACCTGCAGTTATGTGGTGCAGTGGAAGATAGTATTTGGTCAATTAAATTCAGAAATGATGGTTGGCTTTGTAATGCATGGAATAATTTCATAGTAATATACACTTGGCTGATCATAGATTCCTAATTCCATCTGTTAGGTTGTCTATTTGAGAGAGGATGAAGGTTGGTAGTAAGAAACAAAGCTGAATTATGAGATTGCCTGCTTTAAATAAGGGAAGGGAAACAGTAAGCTCAATTTAAGTAACAGAACTAAACAACAGCTGAAGTGGAGTTGGATCTCATTGTATTTCGTTAATTTCATGACCAAAGCATATCCTGAACAAACTTCCCTAACATGATGTGCTTTTCCAGAAGCTTGTAACTGTGAATAAATGTTTTTTTTTGCATGCTTGTTAAATGTTTTAAATATGGGATTGACACTAGTGATCAGTAGGAGAACATTCCCTTTTGTTCCAGACTTCCTTACTTTGTTGGTTTCTAATGGAATTTCTGTCTGTGGGGAGTCAAGACTTCAGCAAGGTGAACTATCTTCTGAATTAATTTGCATGTTGAAAGGCTTAACTATCCTTCTTTAATGAAGGAGGGTGCTGTTGTGAAGAAGTGGGACCATGCATGTGTAATGGAAAGTGTTAAATGTTAGAGTGTAAGAAACAGCCAAAAGATATTAAGAAGAATTACACTTCTTTAAGCTAAAGTACATTAATATGTTATCTCATTGAGAAAATCATGCATTATTACAAGTGTTGAGATTAAGTGCTTCTAAAAAGAAAAACGTGGCATCAAAATAAAGGAGACTAGCTGCGTCATTTTTCAGAGTGATTTCAAAATAAAAAAAGAACTTACACCATGCCAAAGTTTAATATCTGTAGTTGGAATGCAGCTGACCTATTACTGATTTCACCTGAGAATCAAACTTCAATATATCTAACAGGGATTATTCAAAATGTAATTGTTACTCTTTTGCCATGAGAATTTTTTTAAGAATTTGCTTCCTTTTCCATATACAAAATCTAAAGTATGCCACTGAGCTGATTGTTAAAAAATGCCTCAACTCAGAGGGTTCTTTACCTATTCTCTGAAAACATAGTTAGATGTGCCGTGCATTGAATTCTAAGATTGAAAATGGCGTAAGCCCTTTGTGTTTGATGTTAAGCATTCCTTGGGGAGATGCTCAGACAAGTAGCTCAGCAACTTTTGAAAAAAGGAAGAACACTTTAGTGTGTATGTCTCAGTCCTTGTTGAAAAGATATTCATGAGAGAAACAGATTGTACTCATGATGTGCTTCTGTTTTCAGAAAGAAATTTGTTTTATGCTATTGCATAATTATGGAAAACTTAGAAGATTGGAGGGCTGGCTACCTTGGTTGAGTTGGTGATCCAATGCTTTTTGATGCATTAAGGAATAGTATTTGATGCAAAAGGGATGAAGCTGGCATGTCTGTTGTAACCAGTCTTGTATGTTCTGTCACTGAAAGAGAGGTTGATTACTTATTTGAAACTTATTTAAAAAGTTGGTTTGCTTTTGCAACAATTATTTTCTTCTAATATTTTCTTTACTGATTTATTACCTTTTTAAGGTAACAAATTAGCCTTCTGAATGAATGGCAAACCCTGAAATGAGTTGATATAAGTAGGATTTTGTCCAGCAGGTGGCATGAAAACCCAGTGTGTACCTACATTCTCCATGGAGTGTGGCTGCTCTTACATGTGTAATTGCAACTGTTGGCAAGGTATATGTGCTTTAGTAGGAAAAAGTAGTTTATTTTCAAGAACCTTAAAAAACATAATCACAGAATCAATAATGTTTTCTTTTTTTGAAGAAATTGTTGCACCCTGCACTAACCTGTGGCTTGCCACTTGTGTAGGTTTATCCGCTCCAGAAGAAGAGAATTAGAGTTTTGCTAACTAAGGAATCTTGAATTTCTCCCTGCTTGTGATCTCTATTCTGAGTAATACATGGTATCTCAGGAGAACAGTAGACTATCTCTGGCCTTGGTAGTCAGAGTTCTCTCTTGGATACACAGCAAACCAGCTTGGCTTATCTGAATATGTTTTTGTGTAATGTGGTAAAGTGGGACACAAATTCAGTAGCGCTCTATCAATCCATGAAGTGATTATTGCCCACAAGTCTTTACTTCTGAAAGATGTAAAATGGGCAATGTGTGTATGTGTGGACAGGATTGCAATACTGAAGGAGAATAGAGGAAAAAACGTGGTAAGAGCTCGCAATTTCGCTGTCAGGCCAGCAATGCCTTCTTCAGTGCTGTAGCTGGGGACTCAGAGGAAGCAGTGCCTTGAAAGCATTTGGCTGGTGAAGCATGTCTGTATTTTTCTCCTGAGGGGTGCTGGTTATCATGTTGCACCCTGAAAGGGAGCTGTTCGTTTCATAGGGAGCATTTATTCCATATTTTTTCTCAGCCCTTTAGAAGGGACACTAGGCAAATGTATACAGGAACATAAAGAGCTATGTAGATGAAATACTCTAAGTTTTGCACTTTGAATCATAAAATATATGTTGTTTGCAGTGTCTAAAATTGTATATTATTTAACATCCATTATTAGTAGTAAATGATGTTGTGGATGTTACTTGGTTCTGTTAAGTTCATTAGTTTCTCAGAATTTCAATGTATGTTGATAATTATTATTAAATTGTCTTTATCAATCTCAATTTCAGCCAAGGCAACTTTAGCCCCTAACACTCTAAAATGGGAGAATTGTTTTCCCTGTTTCCTAAAGTAATGTGCAAGTTCATATGATATCACTGCATAACTTCTGTGGGTAAATGAAATGCTGGAAAATAAATAATGAAATCCAAGTGGTGGATTTTCATTATCTCGTTCAAGTAGTTTGTGATAAAGCTGGCCTATATTCCCTCACTGACTAAATATCTTAAATATGCTTTACTGTTAATATCAAAACAAGCAAGCCTTCCTGCGTTTGTATGAGGAAATTCTTGCTGAATACATTGCAGAGTTATAGTTCTGTCTGCTAGTCTGTATGTACAGGCTAAAAATGTATCTGCTGCTTTGAGTGGATTACAGCTTCCCTTGTCTTGGTGATGATAAGTGTGGGTCTGTCAATTTTTGCTTCTAATTTTGATGAAACATCTCACTTCTAGTGCTGTAGCCAATTTCAGTGACACTTCACAGATAATAGGCCTTTCAGAATTTAAAAGAACAAGAGGCAGATGGATAGTGTTGTTTCCATAACCTTATTTTCCTTAGAAAACATTAAAAACATTGCATTAAGAAAACTTTTGGGTAATGTAACGATAGGTAGTGATAGTAGGAAGTTTCTGACTTACGTAAAATGGCTAGATACTGATCTATATAAAATTCTTCAAAGGTGTTCTTTGTTTTGATTCACTTCTCGAATGATTTTTCAAACTGATATTAGAAATATATGCACATCTTTCAGCTCCCAGTATCCTACAGGGCTTTTGCTTTCATGCTTTTGTGGTTTTAATTGATGATGATCTGGTATCCATTATCATTTCTAATGAAATCCCTTTTCTCGACAGCATTGTGGAGTGACAATATGGATGGTTTGGTGTGGATGTATATGTATAGGAGGGTTGAAAACTTTTCAGTGATAGTTGTTTTTACAATTTTTTTTTTTTGTTGGGAATAGACAATAATGTACTGTGTCTGCTTAGGGTGTTTGAAATTCAGGTAAAACATTGGGGGTAAATTTCTTTAGGAACTGATGTTGTTTTCAGAATGCTACAAAACAGGAATGTGATCTGTGTTATGATTTCTTAATCGTATGCAGTGTATGATTACTTTGGTGTGGCACATAAAGGTGGCTCAATTTCTCTTATGACTGTTCAGAAAAATAACCTTGGACTCCTTTGTGGAGTTGTAATGTCATCTTCCCTTGGCAGTTTATGCTTGAAACTACCACGGAATCACAGAATATACCTAATGGGAAGGGACACATAAGGACCATCAAGTCCAGCTCCTGGCCTTGCTCAAGACAACGCTGGGAATTACATCATGTGCTTGAGAGCATTGTCCAAGTGCTTCTGGAACTCTTGTCAGTCTTGGAGCTGTGACCACTTCCCTGGGGAGCCAGTTCCAGTGCTCAGCCACGCTGTGGGTGAAAATCCTTTTCCTTATATACAACTTAAACCTCCCCTGACACAGCTTCATGCCATTTCCTTGAGTCCTGTCATTGGTCACAAGTGTGAAGAGACTGGTACCTGCCTCTCCTCTTCCCATCACAAGGAAGTTGTAGACTGCAGTGAGGTCTCCCCTCAGTCTCCTCTTCTCCAGGCTAAGAAGACTGAGTGACCTCATCCGCTCCTCATTCGGCTTCCCCTCCAGACCCTTCACCATCCTTGTGGCCCTTCTTTGGATGCTCTAATAAATTTGTATTTTTTTTATATTGTGGTGCCCAAAACTGCACACAATATTAAAGGTGAGGCCGCACCAGTGCAGAGTTGAGTGGGACAATCACCTCCCCTGACCAGCTGGTGATGCTTTACTTGATGCAACCCAGGATACCGTGTGCCCTCCTGGCTGCCATCAGCCAGGACCCCCAGGTCCTTTGCTGTGGGGCTGCTCTCTATTCAAAAATCACAAAAGCAGTGTTTGCAGAAGTTTGTTTCAAAACCATTATAACTACAGCATCCAAGAGGACACACTCTGGTATGCTCTAATTGTTCTTTCTTCTATAATGTGCTTAGAGAAAGGCTGCATAGTAAGTAATGTTTAATATTTCCATATTTTTCCATTCCTGTGCTTGTAAAAACAGCTATCTGTAGTTATAGTGTGTCCACTTAACTAGATTTCTGAAAATATGGCACAGAATTTTAATTTTTCTACTATGTCACTTGAATAGCTTATCAGTGGACAAAAATGTGATGAAAACCTCCCTTTTTACCAGTGCTGGGATAAAGTTCCTGTTATTTCGGATTGCAAGTTATCAGAATGTAAGGCAATTATTTCATTGCTTGTTATCTGTTCTAAGCACTAGAATATTCACATTTAGGAAGAAAATAATAATTTTTAAAATTCAGTGATGGTGGTTGGATACTGTAGAGTATTTAAGGTATAGGAAATAGCCCTGACAGAGATAGATTTAAGAGCAGAATACAAGCGAGTTGTTTCTTGTGCATAATAAATGCGATTTGTCATATGCTGCCACCACATGTAGTATGAAAGTGGCAGCTACACATGGGATATGTTTATACATAAAATTAAATTTAAATCTGCATTATAAAACTTTAACTACATATTCATACATATTTTTGCATGCTTAGATTTTATCTGGTTGATTGGCTGATTTCAGTAGTCACAGTGATTTCTGAATTCTCCTGGTTTTGTCAGTCAGTATTATTTTGTAAGTGAAGCGATATGCTTAATGCAAAAAAAGGGTAGTTGAATAAGGATAAAAGCTTCCTAAATTTGTATAATTGTCCTGAAAATTATCTTCTACCATGTTTCTTTTCAGCTTGAAATGAACATGTACTTGGGAGAATGTATCTAAATTAATTCTGAAACATCCTGCACTTTTAGTTATGTTAAATGCTTCCTTTATAGGGGAAAAAGATTACTGAGAAAATTAAATTTAGATTGACTGTATTTCTTTGCCTCCCCTGATGAGGGGAAAAAAAAAGGAAGTTTCTTTGTTCATACACTGTACACGTGCTATTTTGTGGTGCATGTACATTTGAACTGTGCCTTTCTGATACAAGTGATGTGAAGGAATCTGTGGGGCATTTTGCTGTTTCATATATATAAGGAGGGTAATATTAAAATGTTTCAAAGAGCATGCTTGTACTTAATGATTTTCCTTCTAAAACATAACTTTTACCATGCCATGATCTTATCTGCCATGATTTCAATAGTGAATGTAACTGAAATAATAATCTGAAAAATACTGAAAGCTTCCAGGAAAAAAAATAGCAGGCTTTACATGTTTTCAAACATACGGATATACCTTTGGCAATATGAATCTAAAGAGATTCACAGATTGTGAGAAAATTCAGTCAGTGCTTCCCTTGTTAGTTGCAACTCTCTGCCTTTCAATTCCTTCTAATACACCTTTATAAATTGCAGCACAAGCCAAGGAAAGCTTCTATAATTGACAGTAAATGCACTTTTCACTGAAAGGTAGTTTTATACTTTTCTACTTGAAATTTATCTCATCTTCAACTGGAAGGCAGTCTTCTCTTTGTTTCATTCTCCTGCCTTCTGGTATTACTTAAGTAGCTGTACCAATGATCTTTAGCTTATTGCAAAACAAAGTAATACTTGCACTCTGTCTGTAGTTGGATAGTTTCTTCATGCATGTACATCAGTCCTGTCTGCTTCTGATCCTTTCTGTAAATTGTCCTTGGACAATTGGACAAAATTACAGCTTCTGTGATACTTGAGGTGTTTTGTGAGATTATGGGCTTTTTGCATCTGTGCCTGTCAGTGATACATTACTTGAAGGTATGACTTTTTTGTGCTGTTGTTCAAGTAATGACCTCTCAGCTAGTGGGATAGGGCACTTTTAATTCATACATATATATTGGGCAGTTATGCATAGTTAGATAGACTAAAATGGTGGTTGGAACAAAACTACACCTCAGTATTATTTACCTTTAAAGGAACTGAGAAATTGAGACTTAGGAGGCTTTTTGTTTCAGTGATTAAAATAATTCATGTAAATATGTATTTAGATTGGGTATGTAAATGCAAACAACATTGCGGATGAAACCTGCAGTGTGTTGTGAGAGACAAATGGTAAGGTTTTGCCTCTTACCCTTGAAGCTTGACAGTCTTTGGCTAATTCATTTTTGCCACCCTCACTGGAGGCATAACAGCAGCATTTAAATTGTCATTCGCTTCTGTCTTTGGAAATGGAGAAGGATGTGAGGACACATGGTTGTGAATGATTGGGACAAAATTTTAAAGTGTTAACAAAGAAGAAAGAAGATGACACTTAGAAAAGGAAAGTAGGAGTATTGGGAGGAACCCAAAGGAGATAACTGTGTATCCTTAATGTAACTTTTTTCTCTTTGTTTCAGACAGGTGAGGGATCTAGTCGCTTTTCAGTTTGATTCTCTAAAGCAAAAAAGTTTTCACTAGGTTCAGCATGGCTGCTTAAAGAGATTATATACTTGAAAAATTAATTTAGGAGGGTTGAGAAGCCTTTGTTACAAAGGTCAAACTTGATGGGCACAACACCTCCTTCTGGCCTACAAATCTGTAAATCTGTCGATGTGTTTGATTTTTTTTCTTGTCTCCCTCTTGTGGAGCTGGAGTTTTGGTCAGTATGAGCATCTCCTTTCTTTCTGAACTGAAATACAGCTCTAGTCCTGTAACTGAGGTTGGTGATGGCTGAGTTTTAAGCCATTGACCCAATGTGATGGATGTATTTGGAGCTGGAGACATGGAGAGACAGCAAAGGGGAAACACGTTCAGTTAATGTCACTGTGTAGCTCAGGTAAAAATTGACTGTTTCTTTAGAATAATACAGTTGGAGGTCTCAGAGAAATGTTGTTGAGCAAGATGGCTGATTTTTTTTAATTTTTAAATTGTAACAAGTGTAAAACAGTAATGTTAATGCGTTTCAGTCATACAAAGAAAGGGTGGGAGTGGGGGCAGAGAATACAGCAGCCTTTTCTTTCTCTGTTCTTCAGATAAACTGTTACTGCTCAGCGTTATCCTTTCATCAGTCCTTCATTTTTTTTTCGTCTAAATGCCTTTGCTCCTAGCAGGTTTTACTACTATGAAACGTACACGGACTACTACTCAAAATGATGCGATCTGACAGGAAATCAATATTTCTTTTTCATACTAGATTTGAGGTTGTGATTGTCATAATCCTTGTTTTAGACTGTTAATGGGTGAATAGCTAATAGTGTGGTGACAGTTGTTAGGAAAAAAAAAATCAATGGTTTGTTTAACCAGCAGCTTGACAGATAAGAAAACTCCAGTACCGTTTTGCTCATTATAATGTGTGCTTTCAGACGTAACCTTTTCGGATTCAGCACCTGGTTTTTCACCTAGAGGAGTTTTGCTTGGTTCTGTCGGGTCAGCTGAGCTGACGAGAGTCGCTCGGGCGCCAAGCCGAAGGTCACAGCCGGACCTGCGGGCTGCGGTGTCCTGCACCCCGCGGGCAGCCCGTCCTCTCTCGCTGTGTTCTCCGCAGCCTCACACGGGAATCCCGTGGGGCGCGGTTTCTTAGGCAGTGCTTTTATAACACTGTACTGCAGTTCCATTTTGTAAGTAAAAGCAAACTTGTTCACCTCGAGTTCAGAGCAGACGAGCCGGGGCAGAGGCGAGGAGCGGTCGCGGCCCCCGTGTGGCGCGGGCGGTGCCGGCGCGCGGGTCCGGACCTCGCGCCCCGAAAGTTGCCGGTCACGTGGGGCGGCGGCGCCAATCGGCGCAGCCGTGATGTCAGCGCTCGGCAGCTGCGGGGATGCGGAGCGGGGTCCGGGCGGTCCGGCGTGCCCAGGCGGCGCCGCACGGCGGGAGCGCGCCGGGTCGGCGGCATGGACGAGCCGGGCATCCTGCGGCGCCGGGGCTGCAGGTAGGGCCGGGGGGCGGCGCCGCGGGAGGCGGCCGCCGCCCGTCCGCAGTTTGGAAGTTGCCCTCCTCACCTGCGGCCGGGCGCGGTGCCAGCGGGCTCGGCGCGGGGGGACACCTGTGTGCGGGCGGGGCGCGGCGCGGCCGCTACCGCGGAGGGCTTGGGCAGCGCCCCGCCGGGCTCCTCCTGGGAACAGCAGGGTAGGGGCAGGAGCGGTGGCGGCGGTGTGCGGTTCTCTCCGGCGGCCGAGCTCCGGAGCGGGGCGGCGGGCGGGCATTGCCGGGGGGAGAAAGTTTGTCCGACTCCCGGCACTCCGGGTACAGCGCACTTCGTGGCCGGGGCGGCTCTGGGATGACTTTTCTGCTGGCGTTCCTAAACTCCAGAAAATGCCGTATCTCAAATGGATTGTAGGTTATGACACAGTGTTGGTACCGTATGTTGTTTGAATCCTAGACTCGAGCCGTATACTCTCTTAGGACAATGCTTTAAACGCTCAAAAAAATTAATTTTCTTTGCAGTGTATTAATATAGAACATGTGACCACCGTCGGATACAGGGTGCAGTTACTTTTTTACTCTTTCACCAAAATGGAGCACCATCTCAAACTACATCATTACTGCCCATTGTTCTGAGAGCCCTTTGCTCAAGTCGATCTCAGCGATGAATGTACTTCCTTTCTTTTGTTTTCCTCCACATTCGCAATTTCAGTGGGAGGAGGGTGAAGAGGAAAGCCTCCTTACATTTGGGATCGTTATGTAGTAATGTAAAACCCCTTAAAATGTTGAAGGTGCACTAAACCTGCACAGTTTTGAACTTTTTGGGAAGACCTTTGGGAAGCCCTTTCTGATCAGTGGTTTCAGCTTGGTGCTGCTCCAGTGTCACAGTTTCTGTTAGGCAGATGAAGGCAAGTAAAATCTGTAGCCCGTATTGTTATGGAGCATACAGAAGTCCTGGAACTCTCTTGAGTCTCTTAGTCTTTTAAGAATCCATTAACTTTTCTTTAACTTTTTGTGTGATAACATTTGGCTGTGGAAAGTGAATAACTTTCATAAAAAGATTTTGGTGCATTATTCAGTCCTTAATTCATAAATATTTTCTGTAAGGTGATTGTGAAGTGGAAAGGAGGATCTCTTCTGCAGGTTGAGACTGTGGATGACAGCTTTTAAAGAAGAAGGTATAAAAGTTTCAAGAGGTAGATCTTCACGGTGAAGCCAGATTTCCTCTTGCTAAACCTGCTGTAATTCATTCAGTAATGTAAACTGGATTTCTACCTTTTGACAAGAATTGAACAGCAGTTTGGTCTGATTAAGGGAAAACTTAAACCTCCATGTGAAAGAAGTGCATCGAGTTCTGCACATGTTATTTATATTTTATTTTATTTTCTATCACTTTAACAAAGTAATTTTGAATGAATACCAAAACTATTTCAGAGACTTGCTTACGGTTGCCTAAGAATATTAAAAGCTACACAGTGAATAATCCTATTACCAGAAAGGCCAATTCAGACTTGCAGCATATGCAGTAATAAATTGTTTTTGAAGATGTGTACCTCATGACTGTCATTAGAATCTGGTCTTAGAGTGGAGAAAATAAGCCAATGGCCAGAAGTTTTCAGGTTGACATACTACCATCTAGAGAAAGATGGGAGGGGGAGAAATCCTATTTACATGCAAGTTACACTCATTAGACCTTTAAACTGAATCTGTCTTTTACTGTCCTCTTGCTCCCCTTATGTTTTTCTGTTGCTCTGTTTTTATCTTCATCTGTTGGCTATGCAACTAGCCTAGAGAATTTGTGAGCTGGAAAGCAGATGATATAACATGTGACAAGAAGTGTTGCTGCTGTTTAAGTTTAGTTAGTAAATATTAAGTCTCTGAGTTGTCTGCTTTGCTGACCTTTTGATTTTATAGTACATCCCAAAGTAGTGACTTTTTTATTTTATAGTGGTAGTATATGTTTTTACCATTTAAAAACCCCTCTAAACAATTCTCTTGCCATTGTTTTCTGTGGGAAACTGTCCCCTCTTCTTTTTCATATATTATTGATACTGTCTTTTAAAGACTGTTGAGTATATTCTGAAAGGGATTTAACAAAAAAAAAGGAAAAGCAAAACAAAAAACCCCACCCCAACAAAAGCAACAACCCTCCCAACCAAACAACACAAAAAACTCCAAACCCAAACAAACCCTGCTCCCCCCCCCCAAAAAAAAACCAAAACCAAACCAAAACAGTGGGGGAAAGAAAACGACAAGATCTGAGTTAAGACAGTTCTGAAATAGCTATGATCTTCAGTATAAGGTTAAATAACTTCATGTGACTTTGTCAGTTCTCTTGGTTAGAAGTAGAAAGGTTAAAAGCAGGTAAATCTGCTTAAACCTGTGTGCTTTCTCAGGTGAAGCTGCATTTAAATTAAACCAATCATATAACAAGAAATAGCACATGTTTAAATTAAAAACCAAATTGTTGTAACTACGGGTTTTTTTTCTCTTTGTGCAGTTTGCTTCAAAGCTTGATTTACAGGACACACAAGCCATTTCCTTTTAGACGGGAACCTGATGTAGTTGTGTTTAATGCCATGTACCATCGTGCTGTGTTTAAAAAAAGCCAGGAAATGGCTTGAATTGAATCTCAAAATGTAAGCCTTAAGTAAATATGTAGACTTGGATAAATCTTGTGTTGGATTGCTTTGTAAAAGGTTTTTCTGGTGCTCAGGCTTCTGAGAGAAACTGAGACTTTATTTTGTTGCATCCTGAATACATACATCTATTTAATCTTACTACAACCTATTTCTAGTGTCCAGTTACTTATGTTGGTTGTATTCATAGAAGAATAAAAGTTTCTGAATCTATACTATGTGCTCTTTTTTGGTGAGGAAATTCTGAAGCTTTAATTGCAAAGAATACTTTTTTTGGTAAGGAACATTAGGATAAAATTGACCATTTATTTAAACTTCTAAAATTTGTAAATGTAGTTTAGTATAGATTGAAATAGTTGTCTCTTGAAAATAAGTTTAAAAAAGATGAAAAAGCTAACTACCTATAGCATATTCTTAATTACAGTTCTTGATTGCAGCCTGCTAACAGCCTGTATTTGGTCTTTCTTCCATGAATTTGTCTAGTTGTTTGGCCAAGCAGTGTTCTTTATATTGCCTTAAACCAAGGACTCTGAACCCACACAATGGTGAGTAAAGGTAGCACATACTTCTTTGAGTCTCTAAGAAGGATGTGGGAATGTGGGAGAAACCTTATTGCCAGATGCAACCAGCTTCAGTCATGCTTCTAGCACTGATTAAAGTTTCACTTTGTCAGACAGATGCTTTGAGCCGTTACTTTTCCTTTTGCTAATTTCAGTTGCCTCTAAGTGGCTGGTAAACAGTGTTTGTAAATCTTTGGCTAATTGCATAAGCTGTTTCAATTAGACTTGCAGAGAAGTTGATCAACAGCAGAGAAATCAGTTATACATGCAACCTGCTAGATCTCAAAGAAAATGCTGTGTTTGTTTCTTTTCTGGTCTCTGAGTATTTATACACTTTTTTCTCCTGAAAAATTTTAGTAGGGACTTTAAGGCTTTTTTCAATTCAGAGTGACTGTGCTGTGTTGCTTGCAGAGATATGATTATAACCAACACGAAAAATTCTGATGGAAAAGCTAATACATGCATTTGAGGGGGATAGGGTGTGAGGTAAAAATAATCACACAATTCAGACTTATTTCTGTAGAAATGTAGGCAATGTAAATGAAAATGTGGTGTGAGTGTTGCTTTTTTTGCAGAATTGAGGAAATCGATTTATGCCAATTCCATACATTTCTAGAAAAGATGGTAAGGGGCACAGTCATTATGTAGCCTTGACTATTCCTTCCTTCTGCCTCCAGTACAGGGAAAGAGTTATCTTTTGTAGACAGATGTTTTGAAATTTGGTACAAAAGGGTCCTTTTTGGTACAGAAGGACCTGTGCAAAGACTAAAACCTTACAGATTTTTCCCAGTCATTGCTTATTGATTCACCTAAAAATGCATCCTGAGAAATCAGAAAGAAAGGACATAATTTCCAAGGCATAGTGGCCTTATTTGTGGCTCCTAAACAGGTGAGATTTCTTTGGTGTAGAAGGTGTCATGATTCTTCTGAAATACTGAAAATTGATGTGTGAAGGGGAAGGGTCATCTGGGAAGCCACACTCTACAGGAGAGCAAAGGAAATAGGGAGACTGTAACTGTCTCTTTTGTGGATGCAGTTCAGGCTTAGGAATGTGTTCTTGGTGTGGTCTACTGAGACAGAAATGATGATAAAAGTTGTACAATATTAATTGGACTTTGCCTTCTGTTGCAAACTGAAGAAAAAGGATGGAAAAGTCACCTTTACAGATGAGGTTCTGGAAAGGTTCTTAATAATTTTCACTGATTTGAATGCTGTGTACATGAGTGTTCTCCTCTAGGCAAGAGGGACCTGATCCATTTTCTCTGCTGGTGTTCCTGTATTGTAGGAAATGGTTTTACAGTATGAAGGAGGAGTTGTGTAGTTATAAATCAGGTCTGATATGTATGTGTGCCTTTCAGTAAGTGTGTTGGAAAAAAGTCTATAAGAAGAAGTCTGTGGAGGGCATGGAACCAGAAGGATTAAAAAAAATAAAAAATTGCAGTTTGTAATTTCCAGTAGGTTCAGATTAATCAATTGAGAAGAAGACAGGGTATATGTCTTTGGGTGCTGCATGGGAATAGCTATGTGTCTGCACACTGCATTCATCCTCTGCTTAGTAGTTGGGTCCAGTCCTGTCTAACAGGGGCCAGATTTGCAAACTAGAGCTCAGAACTACTTAAATTGTAGCACTTGCTCTTTCATTTTATGAGTTTTTTGCATGAGCAACATACATAGATATAAAATGTAAAAAAAAAAAAAAAAGCCCAAATTTTGTATAATCTTGATAAATTATTTATTTTTTTTCTTCCAGATAGAATGACTTACAAAGATGGTTCTACGCACTGTTGTAGGAAACAGGGCATTTTAAATCTGTTTTTGTTGTAGGGAGAGAGATGTGCAAGTTAGAATAGATATTTTCATTGCTTAAATATTGATGAGTAATGCTGTGGTAAGTGATAGCTGCCTTTAAAAAGCAAAGGACCAGCCTTCTGAGAGAAGAGACATGGATGTAAAGAACACTTTTTCTCTCCTCAGCTGTCACTTGTGCAGGCCTAATAGAGTATACAATCTCTTGATCAGTTTATTCACTTTATTTTCCAATCACTCCTGCATTGTTATGTGCTTGTCAGGTCCTCTAAAATGCTTTCTGTCAGAAATACTTTGCTATTATTTGAGCTGTGAAAGCATTTCTGAAAAATGGAAAAAAAAAAAAGAAAAAAAGTGTCCCATGCTGCATTCAGAGCTAAAATATTTGGCATGGGGCCAAACTTGCTGTCTGTAGCCCATAGCGCACTTCTTACTAGTGCCTTCTGATAATTGTAACAACATTTCTTGTTAATGTCTATAGTATGTCACAAAGCTGAGTGACTGTTTTATGTTAGGTTTGGAAGGCAAATCATAAGCTTAATGTTTCTTCATGTGAAATCCTTTTATGAACTCAGTGGTGGAATCTGTAATGATTTGAACTGATCTTGGTTGTGTTCTAAGGGTCATAATAAAAAAGCAGCTTTGGCATCCTCTGTGCACTTGTCCTCTGTGCACTCATTAGCTCCTGTTCCTGAGTCACTTGGCTTATCTCCAAAATCTGCTTGTTTGTGGGGCTTTTTTCTTTGTGTTTTCTTTTCTTTGTCCATTTTGTTGGTAACAGTAGGGATAATAGCTGCATGAAGGACAGTAACTTCTTATTGAAACAGGTTTTTTTTTTTTCAGTTCCATGGGATGTCCTTGGTTTGACAAATGGTTTTACTCACTTTATCACAACCAATGAAACTAGTAATTTTCCATGATTTGTTTTTGAAATTTTGTAAGAAGCTTCCTTTGAGTTTGATACAATTTTGATTGTGATGCTGCTTCATCTGTCACGTTCAACATGATGATTTGAGATTTGTTTTCACCAACTGATACACTAAATTTGCTTTGAAAGTCTGAAGTTTTCCGTTTTATAAGTTAGCAGTTTTATCAGAATTGCCCACAGGCTTTGAGGTGGTATTAATTCCTTTTCCTATTAGATTGAAGCACTACCCTTTTTTGCTTATAACAGTGGCATTTATCCAACTGAACATTAATATTACATAAAACCCCATAAATTATGATTTTGATAAAAAATGATCACAAAGCAGAACACTCAATACTTCAGTTTCATAGTTTGTTTTGATATTGTTTTCTTTGCTTTTTCCCCTTTGCATGTAGTGCTAACTTCTGCAACTCTGACTCTTATTCTCTGTAGGATCCATGCCTCATCCAGTGTAAATCAGAACGACATTGTTTCCTGTCAACAACTCATGTCTACTATAATCTTATTCAATTACTTTGTCACAGTTTCTACTTTTGTGTTCCTTTTGAATCTCTGTGCCTCCTCATTCACACCCCTCTTGATTTTTAAGTTTGAAGTTTAGTGCTCCTCAGTAGCATGCAAAAACTGGGTTTGGAGATAAAAAGGATAATTGCGCTCGGTGTCTGTGCCCTTGAGAAAAAACAAGCTCTTCAGAGACTTCAGATGTTAAACTCCAAGTTTCTACAGAGCATGTTATGTTGGGAGTACTTTGTCCTTTTTGAAATCCCTTTGTTTTGTATATACTGTTGGCTTAGTTTCACAGGGATATTAAATAACACTTCTGTGACATCTAGGTATCCTCCCCAAGACAGTATGTCAAACCAAGGGAACATTAGCATTGACAAGTATTAAAAATAGGTATTTTTTAGGCCTTACTATCAGAAAAAGGAGATCCAGTTTAGCAGCACTATATCAAAATTTTTGTCCTTGTGTAGGTGCTGTAAAAGAGAAAATTTCAAGTGACCAAATTTCAGGAAGATGTTTGAGTAATCAAACTTACAGTCTAATCGAACTAATAGATGGCGCTTTGTTAAAAGATGGGGCTTGTGGCACTACCAGTTCCTCTTACCGAACAGTGTAAATTTTCTGAATGTCACTTTTAGCTGTCTGGAATCTGGTACTTGTTTAGACTGTCTGTCTTGTACAATGGACTGAAGTGCACAGATATGTTTTGTGGAGATAAATGTCACATTATAATTCTTCTGATATTATTTTAGCCCTAGAAAGCTAGAAATTGAAGTGTGCGTATTTTTTGCATGTGTTTTGTATATTTGAATATTCCGGGTGTTCTTTACAGATAAATGATGCTGTATCAAATAGAAAAAGATAGCTGAAGATGTTTTTCAACTAATACATATTCTTCTTTGGTCCCACAATGTAACTGTCTCTTTCTATGTGAAAAGCAAGGGAGATGTGCTAAAAAGTGTATAAAGTCTGTGCTTGCATTAACTTCTGTGTGGAGTTCTTTGATGTAAAAAGTTTTTTCAATGTATTTTACCCCTTTGCTTTAAATTATGCCACTAGAAGGATACCATTTCAGTTGCTCTAAAAAAGCCTAGTTTTACACAAGTTCTGCAGATACATTAGGGAATTTAGCATTCAGAATTTGTGTGCAGAAGAACCTGAAAATATTCCCTTAATTCTTATGATTTCTGAATGCAACACTCATGAACACAGCTGGAAAATTCAGGTTATGAGTGGAGAATTGATTTTAAGACTCCAGTGCCCCTTGTGAACACAGCTTTCTATTTTTCAATTGCTTCAATTTTTCTGAGATTTTAGTAAAGGTAGAGAATTGCAAGAAAGGAAGGAGTAATATAAATGAAAAATTAAGAGCAAATGCTTATGACCAGGATAAGAGCTATATTTCATTTTATTCTGATTCTTTATTAACTATGTGCTGTTTTCTCTTTCAGTTCTTCAAGACACAGCAGTATGTTTGTCTTTTAACGTAAAAGATTATCATAGTTTATTTGATGTAAGCAAAGTAGTGATGAAGTATATTGTATTATTAGGCTGTTTCTGTGCCTGTCTGTCAGTGATAAATAGGAGATTCATTCAGGCACGAAGCTGAATAGTGTTTTCATGTGTTGTCACTTTTGCCATGAATATTTGCTATTGTCTGTAAGCCACAGTTCAAAATTGTTCTTAGGACGGGGTGGCCAAAATCTGCGATTTTCTTGTGTTGGTTGGCAACAGAGAAGATCTAATGCAAAGCCTATCATGTTTATCGCTGAATATGGACTGTTACTGCATTTACATGCTTTGCTTTGCACTTGTGATAAGAGATTTAAATCTTAACAAATTTATTTGTATGAGGTGGCTGCAAAGACCTTGTTGTATTTCTCCCTGATCTTTTGAAGAGACCAGTGCCTGCTACATTGGTCCAACATCTTGATTGACTATTAAGTTGGTTCAGTTTCATTTCTCAAATAATACTTGTCTTTCTTGTCTGTGCTCCTGGGACTCTGCATAGATCCTCATATTTCAGCATAGATTTTTTTCACGAGTCTTTGGAATTTGGTCTAAGTTGCATGCAGTTTGTCCTACCAGTAATGCCAACTTTGTTTTTCTCCTGTTTGTCTTTTGGTTTTCTTACTTTCTTCTTAGGATCGCAGCAAAATGCTATTCTTTTCTGATTGAGATTGCAGGTGAGAGCTTGCGTATTTTTAAGCATCTATGACAAGACTGTGGAAGAACAGATTTGAATAATGACAGAACAACCACCTTTTTTGTGCATCCATTTGATTTTCTCCACTTCAGTTCCTATGTATTTATTTGTATGTGTTTAGGGCTGATGTCGTTTAATGGTTTCTGTAGCACCTTATGCTCCTTCCTTTGTTTTAACAGTAAGAATGGAACATTCCAGTTAGTTTTGTGGCACCTCTGCAAAACATTAGTAGTTCGTGCTTTTTGATTGCCTTTTTCACCCTAAAGACACTGTCAATTATTTCAGTATAATTTCTTTTTGATGTGGAGTCTGTCTGACAAATCAATAGTACTAAGATTCTCTGATACTGAATCCAAAATGGTGATCAGGCTTATAGGTATGTAAAGTATGTTCTCCTGTCTTCAGGCTCTGAGATGCAGGGAGAAGATTTAGTTACTTTTAAATGGATGAGTTTCTGCAAAGGAGCTACTCTAGAAAAAAGTTCATATTTAAAACACCTATTTTTTATGTGTCTTCTCTCTAACACCACTGAGGAAATGCAGTAATCCATGATAATCCTGTCAGATATTAATTCTTACCCTTTTCTCTTTCAAAATGGCCCAATATTCTTTGTTCAAATGCTGTATGATTGTCTGTGTACAACAGGATGTGGTTAGGGAGAAGGGGATAGTGCTATAACTAGCAGTGCTAATGGGAGAGTATCTGGCACACTAATGTGTTAGACTGCCAAGCGATTTGAGGAAACCTGTTAGTTACACGTTTTTCTTACACAAAATTTAACATCTATGGCTATGATAAAAGAATGGGATACAGGAAATTACTTTCGATGAATTTTTCCTTTGCCAGTACTTTCTGTTTCTGAATAGCTTAATTGGTGCAAGATGCAGTCCTGACCTTTGATTTGTGGTCTCTTTGGGAGATAGCTTTCAGTTTGAGTTTGTCTGAGGTAGTTTGTTTTCTTACTCTTCGAAATTGAAGCTACACATGCACATCGCTTTTTATTGACTTGGTTTCTTACCCTAACTGTAAGGATTGTCAGATATACCATAATGCGGAGAAGAGGCAGTCTAGGAGATTCCCAGAGTGTATGGAGGATAATTTCCTGCTCCAGCTGGTAAATGAGCCTACCAGGAATGGGGCCCCACTAGACCTTCTGTTCACAAACAGAGAGGGGCTGGTGGGAGATGTGGTGATCAGAGGCTGTCTGGGGCACTGTGACCATGAAATAATAGTTTTCAATACTCAGGGATGCAGGGAGGGCCATCAATAAAACCTCTACGCTGGACTTCCGCAGGGCAGATTTTGGCCTACTCAGAAGACTGGTTCAGAGGGTACCTGGGGAAACAACCTTTGAAAACAAAGGGGTCCAGGAGGGATGGACATGCTTCAAGAAACAAGTCTTGAACGCACAGGAGCAGGCTGTCCCAGTCTGCCGAAAGGCGAGCTGCTGGGGAAGATGATGGTCTGGCTGAACAGGGAGATTTTGAAGGAAATTAGGGTAAAGAAGAGAGCCTACCCATTATGGAAAAATGGCTGGCTACTCAGGAAGAGTTTAGGACTATAGTTAGGTCATCTAGAAAGAAAATTAGAGAGACAAAGGCACAGTCTGAACTTAATCTAGCCACTTCTGTCAGGGATAACAAGAAGTGCTTCTATAAATGCATCAATAGCAAAAGGAGGGGCAAGGAAAACCTCCATTCTTTGTTGGACATGGGGAGGAACATAGTCATCAAAGATGACGAAAAGGCTGAGGTATTTAACACCTTCTTTGCCTCAGTTTTCAACAGTAAGACAGGTTGTCCTCAGGACAACTGGCCTCTGGAGCTGGAAGACAGAAACAAGAAGCTGAACAGCCCCCCTGTAACACAGGAGGAAACACTTAGGAACCTGCTGAGCCACTTGGATCCTCACACGTCTATGGGACCAGATGGGATCCACCCAAGGGTGATGAGGGAGCTGGTGGAAGAGCTCACCAAGCCGCTCTCCATCATCTACCAACAGTCCTGTCTCACTGGGGAGGTCCCAAATGATTGGAAGCTGGCGAATGTCACGCCGATCCACAAAAAGGGCTGCAAGGAGGACGTGAGAAATTACAGGCCTGTCAGCCTGACCTCAGTGCCTGGCAAGCTTATGGATCAGGTCATCCTAAGTGCAGTCACAGAGCACCTACGGGATGGACAAGGGATCAGACCCAGCCAGCACGGGTTTAGGAGGGGCAGGTCCTGCCTGACCAACCTGATCTCCTTTTATGATCAGGTGATTGGCCTGGTGGATGAGGGGAAGGCTGTGGATGTGGTCTGTCTGGACTTCAGCAAAGCCTTTGACACCATCTCCCACAGCATACTCCTGAAAAAGCTGTCAGCCCACGGCTTGGACAGGGGCACTCTGTGCTGGGTTAGGAACTGGCTGGAGGGCCGGGCCCAGAGAGTGGTGGTGAACGGTGCTGCATCCAGTTGGCAGCCGGTCACTAGTGGTGTCCCCCAGGGATCAGTGTTGGGCCCAGTTCTGTTTAATATCTTTATTGATGATTTAGATGAGGGGATTGAGTGTGCCATTAGCAAATTTGCAGATGACACCAAGTTGGGGGGGAGTGTTGATCAGCTGGAAGGCAGGAGGGCTTTTCAGAGGGACCTGGACAAGCTGGAGAGTTGGTCTGATTCCAGCGGGATGAGGTTCAGCAAGGCCAAGTGCCACGTCCTGCACTTTGGCCACAACAACCCCCTGCAGCGCTACAGGCTGGGGACAGAGTGGCTGGAGAGCAGCCAGGCAGAAAAGGACCTGGGAGTTTGGACTGACAGGAAGCTGAACATGAGCCAGCAGTGTGCCCAGGTGGCCAAGAAGGCCAATGGCATCCTGGCCTGTGTCAGGAACAGTGTGGCCAGCAGGACCAGGGAAGTTGATTCTTGCCCTGTACTCAGCACTAGTGAGGCCACACCTGGAGTGCTGTGTCCAGTTCTGGGCCCCTCAGTTCGGGAAGGATATTGAGGTGCTGGAGCAGGTCCAGAGAAGAGCAACAAGGCTGGTGAAGGGACTCAAACACAAGTCCTGTGAGGAGAGGCTGAGGGAGCTGGGGTTGTTTAGCCTGGAGAAGAGGAGGCTCAGGGGAGACCTCATCACTCTCTACAACTCCCTGAAAGGAGGTTGTAGCCAGGTGGGGGTTGGTCGCTTCTCCCAGGCAGTTATCAGCAAGACAAGAAGGCACAGTCTTAAGCTGTCCCAGGGGAGGTTTAGGTTAGATATTAGGAAGAAAGTCTTTTCAGAAAGGGTAATCAGGCATTGGAATGGGCTGCCTAGGAAGTTGTGGATGCTTTGTTCCTGGAGGTTTTTAAGATGAAACTGAATGGGGCAGTTAGTGCCATGGTCTAGTAACCACGGCAGTGTTGGATCAAGGGTTGGACTTGATGATCTCTGAGCTCTTTTCCAACCCGACTGATTCTATGACTTTATCAAAGTGACATTCTTTGTCAAGTAACTGAGAACTCGTTACTTTTTTTTTAATTCCATGACTAGGTAGAAATCTTCCTTACTTACTATGCTTTGGCTCTTCTGGGAGATTGCACTCAGCAGAAAGAGGTTTCTTGATCAGCCTGTATATTGCACTGAAGTTCTAAATTTGGTCAGTAGTGATCAGCAAGAAATTAACATCTCAGTAGTGAAAAACCAAACCAACCCATCCGTCCCTCACAGTAAACCCCCAAATATTTTACAGTTTGTTGAATTTAAAGCTGAGAGGAAAGAACTGTATGTTAGAATTAGTACTTTGGTCTTGCCTCTGCACTTGGCATCCTGAATTGCCTACTGTCTGCTGGTCTGTTTTACAAAAATAAGTAATTTGAATTCCGAACACTTTGAAGTCATAGAGACTATGATGAGAGAATGTACTATGTTGTTTGTTACCTCTCAGGCCAGTGCAGGGGTTTGCATGTATTTTTGTCTTATACCATATTGTCAGAAGGTAAGTTCCAAACTTCTGAACATCTGCTAAAGTCCATCTCTACCTAAATTGATCTTCTCAGTATTGTCATAGATCTGTTGCATTATTTGCATGTCACCTCAAGTACTTGAATTTTCCACACTGTATATCCCGTAAGTGTTGATGCATTTTCAGTATCGTGTCATATAAGCAGAGTATGTTTTGCTATGTAGTTCTGTGAGGTTTTTGTGGGGATAGAATATGTGAAATCTCCATCCCTCTCTGCACATCCCAGCTACACCTTCCTGCTTATGAAGTATCAAATTCTTTTATTGAGTTAAATTAAACTTTATGAGAAGAAGGCTTGCAGTGCCTATGAAGACAATAGTCTTCTTCACTTTTTCTTAATAATTAAAAGCTGATTAACCAATCTGCAGCTGGAACACTGAAAACTTGAAACTAATTTACATTTTTTTTCTCCCTAGATCTTTCTTTTTTCCTCATATTATTGTTGAAACAGGAATAGCATTTCGTTATCTCTTTGGTAAGTTGAGACACAGAGAAATTTCTTTGAGACTGCAGGGCTGGTGATCTAGAATTTACTGATTGTGTCTTTTTACCATGAACTCATAACCTCAGAACAGACAGAACATTATAGAATAAAAGAGAGATGTCAAACTTTTATCTTCTAATACAGTTCAAGAACTAAGTATGCTAAGTATGAAATGACTGTAATACCTGGACAGACCCTAATCGCCAGTAGTTTTTACCAAACAAGAATCTGATCGAGGTGGTCTTGGTAACTTTCACAGATCTGTTCAACGGGTAATCAATGCCAGGAGGCTGTGCATATGAAGAAATGCTAATGCTGATGTAGTATGTTGACTTTCTGAATGGTGCCATATAATTAATAAAATCATAACTGGATAATATGGTGAATTAGTGTTACAATTGAAAAGTTTTTTGTAGTGTAAAATGACTTGGTTTTTTATCTATTCCACAATATTTACTGCTTCCTTTACTACATCCTAAAACTACTGAGCTATCAGAAGTTGAATGGTGTTCTTTGATTGTCATGTCTTGGCCCCCTGTGAGGCAATAGAGAGAAAAATCAGACCAAACACATCACATTCTAAACCAAGATTTTTGTTTCTGATTTTCTTACTTTTTTTTGTCGTTTTTATTGTATTTTCGCTGTACTCTCATAATTGTATTTACGTACCTCTCCTAAGTAGATAAATGATAACAAAGTGGAAATGTAATGTTGTGAAGGACTTTTAACTTTCTATTACATTAAAATGAAAAGAAAAAAACAATCTTTGGAGCATTTAAAAATATGCAGTGTAGTGGTTTGGTAACTGAATAGAACAGCTGTGTCTAGTATGAGACTGTAGAACAGGAGGTAAGTCGCCATGTGCAAAGAAAAAAAACAAACTTCATATGTGATCTTAGCCATGACAGCAGGCCTTGGCTGTAAGTTTTGCTGCAGCTTTTGCTGGACTCAAATGCCAAGATGCTCAGGCTGGAGTGTAGGACACTGCAGGAAATGGCAGAGACTTAACTCTTGGGTGCAGATGTATCATGAGGAAATAGCCCAGGGCTAGTCTTGGAGGAGGAAACATGCTTCAAGATCATGATTCAAGGGTATGTGAGCAACTGTTTTTCAGTATAGACTTGTTGGCATTAGGATTTGTCCAGCTTGATGTGGAGAGAGTTGTTGCTGTGAATTTATTTTTCTTCAGTACTAAATACTTGCAAAACTGTTGGATCAGCTGTTGTGTTTGTTGATGAATTCAGCTCCTCTGTATGGAATTACTGCCACTTGTTTTTGATCCTGGTCTGGCAGCTAATAAAAAGAGAGAGAAAAAACCCAAGAGGTCTGTGGCCACTTCAGTCTCGAAGTAGAAATCTCTTCAGATAAGACCACATGCTTGTGTCACTTGCTATTTTCAGTTGCTTGTCTCTGGATACTGCCATTTTCGCAAGAATAGCGATGCAGTTAATGGTAGCTGCTCTTTATGGAAACTGCTTTTAGTATCAGTATTAAAGCCTGCATGTTGTTGAACCAGCTACCAGCCGCTGCAGCCAAAACTCTGTTTTATCCTCACAACTGCTTTCAGGCTTCTGTGTCTTCAGAAATAAACTATGTAATATGCGCAATACGTGTTGCCCCTATCTGTGTGTGGTTTTTTTTGTTTGTTGGTTTTTGTTTGGTTTTTGCTGTGTGTGTGGGTTTTTTGTTTGTTGGCTGTGTTTTGGGTTTTTTTCCTTTTTTTTTTTTTGATGGTGTGTGTGTTTGGTTTTGCGTGGTTTTTTTTTCCTTTCCTTTAAACATGTCTGTTTTCCACAAGGTTGTTTCTTGGAGTACTCACCATTTTAAATGAAATAAGTGTCTGACTCGTTCTGCTCCCTTGCCAATTTTCTGTATGCCATCTAGCTTAAAATATCTTACCATAAATGAGAATTATTAAGGATCATTCTGGTTTTCCTTCATCTGTCCTTGTTGATGTAGTTTTATTATGTCAACTTATAATTGCAACTGACCTGTTTCTCTGTAAAGGATATTCACCCTTCGATGGTATCTTGGATCCCACTGCGTGTGCTTTGCTGGTAATAACTGCAGTTACTCTGAATGCATAGTCTTTTCAGTGTGTAGATTTTTTTGAATTTTATTTTATTTTTTTGCTTTTCAACTGAAAGATTGCTGTGTCTATGTGACACTGACCCTGATCTGCCTTTTCTTTTTCTGTGATTTGTCTGCCCTTTTTAGACAGTCCTGTATGGAGCAGTATGTCAGCTGACATTGGCAAAAGGTTTCTGTTTTTATCAGCTGAAATGCAATACTAGGAGGCAGGATGTTGTGATGTAATGAAAAATCTCTACGCATACAGTGTAATGTCTCTGCCTGCTTCAGATGCTCTATATTGAACTTTTCCATAGTGAAAGACCTTTACTCATGTTTATTCTATTCTCTAAATTCAATTTTGTTTTTTTTTTTTTCATGCACTGTGCCAACAGCTTTTTTAAATCCCTTGATCAGTTGAACCTTCAAGGTAGCTCTCTTCACATGTGCTAATGATAAACTTTCATCCCTACTTGGGACAGTATTGCATCAAGTCTACCCATCTGATTATTTTGTGCTAATAAAATGAACTGTTGATATGCTCTAATTTGGAATGTTGTTCTGATGTATCAGCATGGCTGGTGTTACTGAACGCACAGCCCACATAAACACCTAATAGTCTAAAGACTTTCCTTGTCATAGGAATAATCACATTTATAAAAACATTTATGCTTCTGAAACGGTATCTGTGCTGTGCTGGCATTTTTCCACATGTAAACGCTGTTTGTTCCGGCTCTCAACTTCTCCTGAAGTGCACTCTGAAGGGAAGACAGGAAAGGAAGAAAAATGCCAATAAGACAAAAATTCCAAGTTCTCAGTTTGGTAAAGGATCCCATGTTAGGTGGGTTAATAACCTTAATACAAGACAAGGTAGGGCCTGTGAAGATTAGCACTATTGCTAGCTAATGTCAAGATTAAGATGACCCTACCATTGTTTCCAAGCTGTGATAGAAAGGAGACCCTTTTCACCTATACATTTTTGACTATATTAAAGTTTATGTTAGATTATAATAGGAAGGCATTGAGAAGTTTGAGAAGAAATTATCAAAGGTTTCAAGAGTATCTCCCAAAAGGAGCAGTGATAAAATCACCTAGCCCTAGTGCTTACTGCTAATTTTAGTCAATTACATCAGTAATTTAATGGAGTATAATCTAAAGGCATAACCATCAGCAGAAAAGTCTTCTGCAATTGTAACACTTCTGCAAGTGTTTATGGAAGTGTTGATAACTAATTTTTCTGTAATGCTGGTTCTAATAACTAGGATTAGTTTGCTCTACTCCTACTATATTGGATTTGGTAAATTATGATATAGTCTTCCTAAGGTGTCTATAGTCTTTGATTATTTCCATCAGATCTTTCTGGGTTACAGAGCTAACTCTGTCTGTGTTGTGTCATGCTGAGAGCGGAAGCCTTTTTGTTAAGGAGGTGTAAAACCTACTTCTATGAAAACTAGTTTTTGAAAAACAGTCTTGATATCTTGAGAAATACTTACCAAGTTGAGTAGAATTTTATTTTCATTTAAAGAACCCTGTGGATATCTTTGCAGAATTAGGAGCAAGTCTGTCTTACATTTGTAAAATATTGTGACTTATTTTTCAGAGAAGACTCCTAGAAGAATAGTGTATTGGTTTTGAAAACGATAGAGAGTCTCATGAATTTTCATCCTCTGCCTCCTGTTGTTTGGAGCAGGCTCTTTACCCATATCTTCTCCCCTTCAGACACATACCTGAAATAGCAGACTGTAGAGCTCATACTTGCTACAGTGATGAGAGACTGTCCAAATTGGAAAGTTTGTGGAGAGATTGAGTATTTAAAGGACCTTGGGGAAGAAACTAGAAGTAGGTCTTCTATCTCCTGATATTCAGCAGGGAGAGGATTTTGAACCAGTATCTTGTATCCTGGAAAAATCTTTTGTTGTGTTGTATGGGATATGGACAGCATTATGCAAATACCTTTTTTTTTCCTGAGTTCAATAACAGTATTCATGTTCCATATTAATTAAATTTTGCTTTTCTCTCTACATCCTTAAAAAGTGATGAAGAGAGCACAAAGCCAAGAAGGGAAACTATTCAGGTTAATTCAAGGTCTTTTACCAAAAACAGCATTGTATTTTAAAACTAGCTAAAACAAACAAAGAAACAAACAAACAAAAAAACCAACAACCAAAAAGGTAGTTAGAAACAAACCCAAAATTTACTGTAGTTTTACTTGGTTGGTAAAATTACTCAACTTTGTGTTTTAAAATTGCTTCCTACACTACTTTGATTTTTGGGTGTCTGTTAGTAGAAAATGCTGTCATTAAATTCTAGCAGAAGGCAGTGTTGTATAAAAGTATTCCTGTTTATTGTTAAAGTATAAGTACTTAGATTTTATGGCACTAATGGAACAATTTTTGAGGTTTATTTCCTGGTGTGTTTTGTTCTTTGCTCTGACATATTTTTAATATTAGTTATTATGTGTGTTCTCTCTTCCTCCCAAGACTTTTTATGATCTGCCTAAACCATCCTTCTTTCTTGTCTTCTAGTACTTCTGTTATGTTTGTGAAGTTAATGGGCATGCTAATTCTTGTGGTTGCCCTAGAGTTTCTAGAAATGACAGAATGATTGCTTAATCTTCAGCCCTCTTTGTGGCAACTTAAATTATCTCCTGAAAATTCAGGTGCCATATTTGATAGAATTTGTTATGAAAAAATAACTTTGAAATTTCCTTAATCTTTAAAAACAAACAGAGGAAGTGCTGTTGTTTCAGGTGATTAAAGCATTGCAAGGCTGTTGAATTGAAAGTATTTATGTAGGCTGTCAAGAAGTAAGGAATAAATTGAATTGCTTTCCCGAAAAGCTGTTTGTCCTAATACCTTAATTCATAATATTTCCTAGATGTGTTAGAGTAGCACCTCTTCAGTATGGCTTTATGATATCTGAAGAATATCAGGAAGATTTTGGTAGAGGGGAAAATAATATGAAAGAAAACCCAAACTTCTGCAATAATCTGGTCTGCTGAAGCCTGAGGGGCAGAAAAAACAGTGAAAGAAATAGATATATATAATATTTTTTCATTATAGGAAAAGGAGTTAAATATACTAAGCTTTTAGTTTTTAAGTTTTCAGATTATACAGTACAGTTATTCAAAATATCTGTTTTTGTTGAAACTTTATATTTGTTTATAGTTTCAAGTATTTTTGGTACTTAAGCAGTTTGAATATGCGTACATAATTTATTTTAATCACTGAGAGGGAACCACAGGAAAGAGCAAGAGACAATCAAGTACTGCATTGTTCAAAGCCTAGGAAGCTGTTCTGTTCTCCCTTTGCATCTCCAGCAAATCCAGGTAGTTTTAAGACTGGCTGCAGTAGGGTGTTATCCTAAATAGTTTTGCACATGTAATGAAGACTATCATATTTCAATTTTTTTCAGTTGAATGCTCTTTCAGATTTTGCTTTTTAGGAGAAAATGCTTATCTTTTATCCATGCGAGCCTGCTATTTCTCAGGTTTTCTTGGGCAAGGGCTTTAATCTCTAGGTAAAAGACTCTAAGCCATAAGGTGGTTGATAGCCTGTTGAAGGTCTGGGTGAAGAATGTGAATCTAAAAAGTCATATTTTGTTAGAGGAAATTCTGGTGTTTGTGTTAGGGTGTGAATCTGGCTGGATAGCATGGCTACTGGGTTGGGTCTTCTTGTTGGAAAATGTTTATACTTGGGAAGACTGAAATTAATGTTTAACTTTATCTAGAAGTGAAGTAGGCATTTGTACATGTGTGAATTTATAGGAGACAGTGTCATAAAATGCATATGAATATGTGTATAAAAGCCTTATGAGGCTGCTTCTTGCAAAAGCTTCATTTTCTTTCTAGTATTTGTACAGTAGTATTACTGAAATTGATTTAATAAAGTTTTTTCAAAGTTAGTGAAAGTACAGTTCAGTTAAATACTCTCCCTCTCCCTTCTCCAACATCCTCCATTCCATCCCCTCCATGATCCATTTCCCCCCTTTTTTCTGTTCTTCTTTCTCTTCTTTCTCCATTCGCTGTCAGGAAGGGATGCCTCAGAAGAGTCATTTCAACTCAGCACGCCACCGTCAGAGACTAGTGGAACCATCAGCTACAAAAGTGAGTGCCTTTATTGAAGGACCATTTCTAAAACGGGATGTTGTGTCAGCAGAGGATTTGTTGCTAAAGAGAAGCTCTTTGATGTGCTGTATCACTCTGCAGGTGATACAATCAATGTCTCTAAGGCTGAACTTCAGCACTAAATTAATTCATACTGAAGTGTAGCTGTTGTTTTTTAACTTTAAAAAGTTGGGATGAAATTTCTTTTGTGTCTGCAAAGTGAAAAAGAAACTGTATGAAATGTTCCACTTTGATTTTATTACTTTGTGTGATGTCTTTTCCTAAATACACGTGGAATTCATTTGTCTCATTCTTAAACAAAAAGCTGTCATTGAATAAAAAAATTGGCAAGGATATGGAAAATAACCAAACATGTATTATCAAGTGTTACGAAGCAATACAAAGATGATATTAGCAGATAAAACAGTATTTGTTAGTTCATAAAGCTGTTCAGCCTTTCTAGAGATGTACTCCGAAAGCTTGATAGGTTCAGTGAAAGTGATGTTATTATGTAACTTTTAAAATGTCCTATAATGTGTATTTTAGAGGTCAGCGTTGAACTGTATTTATTTTTTGATACTTTTTGTGAGAGTCCAGCAAGAATAAAACTCTGTATCCATTGCTACTACCTTCCAGAAATCCCATTTTCCACTTTCTTTGAGATGCTTGCAGAATTGATTGCAGTATTTACGTGTAACTTTCGATGCAGGATGAAGTAGATCAATAGTAGTAGTTGGTCTTGAAAGAAAAGCCCTCATTTTATGTTGTGTCTTGCATTCTAAATTAGGACTCCAGACACTTCTTAGACTGATTCTTTCTGTTGCTAAATGTGTTGACTCATTAGGTATTAATTATATTGGCTTTTACTGTTCGTTTCAACATGTCAATACTAAAATATCCTTGTGAGGATCTGGGGAAGGGCATTTTGGGGACTGCAGAAGCAAATGTAAGTCAAATATCTGTCTGTCTGTCTGTCTATCTGTCTATCTATCTGTCTATGTATCTGCCCATTCTCTTGATAAGCTGCTTTCTCTGTGTATTAATGCACATTGGAATCACTCCAAGTAGTTCTCTCAATGTGTAGAGCCAAAGGAAAAATGCATACTGAAGTGTAGTTCTATGAACATAACTGTGCTAGCTTTTGCTCCCTCCTCTTACCTAGTTTTCCTGAAGTTTTTCACCATGCCCCAGTGTCCTACTGTGCCTCTGGGTGCACCTTGTCAAAGGTAGGTGTGCTGTCAAAATTTCAATCTACAGCTTGAGATCTGTAGAATCCCAGTTTCCATAACCTCCATAATCTCAATCTGGTAGCTACAGACCAACCTATTCAGTTATTTGCACTTCTGTTTTGTTTGGGACAGAAGGATCAGAAGTGGTCTTGGTTGGTGTTTCCAGGATGCTTTAGTCAGTGTCTTTGCTACTTGGGGAGACATCCTGATGCACTGGGAGCAAGTCAGTTAGCAGCTCAGCACTGCTGGATACCAGCCCAGCATCCAGAGGCGGGCTGTTACGACTGACCACATCATACTCCACCTCTCCCCCTACAATAATTGGCAGCAGCTTCAGAATGACCATCTGCTTAGGAAAGAGTCCTGAGCATGTCATAGGCACATAGATGTGGTTGAGTGTTTTGTTGTGATTAAAATGTGTCTGAAGAGAGAAGGGAAGGGAAGAGAAAGAAGGCAAACGAGCAGCACTGCTTCACTGCCAGTAGTGTGGGATAGAAAACAAGTGTAAGTTCAGTGGTCTTCAGGTCACACACATAATCTCCTCCATCACTGTATAGGCAAGAGAGTGGTTAAAACCCCAGACCGTAGTCTTTAAGTCCTCTTCTTGGATGGCATTTCACTGAATGGGCAGTACTTCAACATGGCAAGCCTGTAAAACTAACAGGCACCTTTACCCGTCTGTGCTGACAGCCATCCCTTCCCTCTTGTCTGGTACACATTTATTAGTGAACAATAGGTGCCATACTTTGTGTCCTAGATACACATACCTTTTTTTCTAACCCACCACCCTTGCTATGTTCCTGGAAGCAACTACTACAGCTGAAAGGATTGTGTGTGCCTGATCTGATTGAGGTAACTTGTGGTATTAATTTCTGCATGTTTCCTGCTCCTTCCTGCGTGCCTTTCATAGAATCATAGAATCAGTCGGGTTGGAAAAGAGCTCAGAGATCATCAAGTCCAACCTTTGATCAAACACTGCCGTGGTTACTAGACCATGGCACTAACTGCCCCATTCAGTTTCATCTTAAAAACCTCCAGGAACAAAGCATCCACAACTTCCTAGGCAGCCCATTCCAGTGCCTGATTACCCTTTCTGAAAAGACTTTCTTCCTAATATCTAACCTAAACCTCCCCTGGGACAGCTTAAGACTGTGCCTTCTTGTCTTGCTGATAACTGCCTGGGAGAAGAGACCAACCCCCACCTGGCTACAACCTCCTTTCAGGGAGTTGTAGAGAGTGATGAGGTCTCCCCTGAGCCTCCTCTT
>NW_021939324.1:12427117-12662178 GCF_001715985.3 Manacus vitellinus | reverse complement strand
CAGCTTTTTCAGGAGTATGCTGTGGGAGATGGTGTCAAAGGCTTTGCTGAAGTCCAGACAGACCACATCCACAGCCTTCTCCTCATCCACCAGGCGGGTCACCTGATCATAAAAGGAGATCAGGTTGGTCAGGCAGGACCTGCCCCTCCTAAACCCGTGCTGGCTGGGTCTGATCCCTTGTCCATCCCGTAGGTGCTCTGTGACTGCACTTAGGATCCATAAGCTTGCCAGGCACTGAGGTCAGGCTGACAGGCCTGTAATTTCTCACGTCCTCCTTGCAGCCCTTTTTGTGGATCGGCGTGACATTCGCCAGCTTCCAATCATTTGGGACCTCCCCAGTGAGACAGGACTGTTGGTAGATGATGGAGAGCGGCTTGGTGAGCTCTTCCACCAGCTCCCTCATCACCCTTGGGTGGATCCCATCTGGTCCCATAGACGTGTGAGGATCCAAGTGGCTCAGCAGGTTCCTAAGTGTTTCCTCCTGTGTTACAGGGGGGCTGTTCAGCTTCTTGTTTCTGTCTTCCAGCTCCAGAGGCCAGTTGTCCTGAGGACAACCTGTCTTACTGTTGAAAACTGAGGCAAAGAAGGTGTTAAATACCTCAGCCTTTTCGTCATCTTTGATGACTATGTTCCTCCCCATGTCCAACAAAGAATGGAGGTTTTCCTTGCCCCTCCTTTTGCTATTGATGCATTTATAGAAGCACTTCTTGTTATCCCTGACAGAAGTGGCTAGATTAAGTTCAGACTGTGCCTTTGTCTCTCTAATTTTCTTTCTAGATGACCTAACTATAGTCCTAAACTCTTCCTGAGTAGCCAGCCATTTTTCCATAATGGGTAGGCTCTCTTCTTTACCCTAATTTCCTTCAAAATCTCCCTGTTCAGCCAGACCATCATCTTCCCCAGCAGCTCGCCTTTCGGCAGACTGGGACAGCCTGCTCCTGTGCGTTCAAGACTTGTTTCTTGAAGCATGTCCATCCCTCCTGGACCCCTTTGTTTTCAAAGGTTGTTTCCCCAGGTACCCTCTGAACCAGTCTTCTGAGTAGGCCAAAATCTGCCCTGCGGAAGTCCAGCGTAGAGGTTTTATTGATGGCCCTCCCTGCATCCCTGAGTATTGAAAACTATTATTTCATGGTCACAGTGCCCCAGACGGCCTCTGATCACCACATCTCCCACCAGCCCCTCTCTGTTTGTGAACAGAAGGTCTAGTGGGGCCCCATTCCTGGTAGGCTCATTTACCAGCTGGAGCAGGAAATTATCCTCCATACACTCTGGGAATCTCCTAGACTACCTCTTCTCCACTGTGTGGAGTTCCCAGCAGACATCTGGCAGGTTAAAGTCACCCACAAGGATAAGGGCCGGTGATTTTGAAACCTCCACCAGCTGCTTGTAGAATAATTCTTCACCATCATCATCCTGATTGGGTGGTCTGTAGCAGACTCCCACCAGGATGTCAGGCTTGTTGGCCTTCCCCCTGATTCTGATCCACAGGCACTCCATCTTATTGTTACTGACTCCAAGTTCTAGAGAGCGAAGAGACTCTCTAACATATAGAGCCACCCCTCCACCTCTCCTACCTTGCGTGTCTCTTCTGAAGAGCTTGTAGCCACCCATGGTAGCACTCCAGTCATGTGAGTCATCCCACCATGTTTCTGTGATGATGACTACATCATAGCTTTCCTGCTGCATGATGGCTTCCAACTCCTCTTGTTTGTTACCCATGCTGTGTGCATTGGTGTACATGCACTTCAGCTGGGCTGCTGATTTCACTCCTAACCCTAGCTTTCCACCTTTAGGCTCATCTCTGGAGAGGCTGGTTTCAACCTCTTCCCCCTTCAAACCTAGTCTGAAGCACTCCTGATCAGCCCCGACAACTTATGGGCTAGAGTAGTTTTGCCCTTGCTAGATAGATGAAGCCCATCCCTTCTTTTGTGCTTAGATTATGTGCTTTGGGCTCATGGGATCATAGAATTGTTCAGGTTGGAAAAGACCTCAGAGGTCATCAAGTACACCTGTTAACCCATGTTAACCATGTTCACCACTAGACCATGTCCCCGAGTGCCACATCGACATGTCTCTTTTTCTAATGCCTGGCCACCCTTTCAGTGAGGAATTTTTTCCTAATACTCAGTATAAACCTCCCCTGGTGCAACTTGTGTCTAGTACTTCTCTAGGTCTCAGGTCTGGGAAAGGTCACGTTAACCTGTGATTGTACTCCACTCAGGTTGGCCCAGCTGATGGAATGTAGGATTGGGAATTTGTCTTCGCAGCTCAACATCTGCCCTTAAGTAGGGTGTTTTGGAGTAGGGAGATTGGCTGGTGATTATGGGACAAGGTGGCATAGTTTGCTGCTGTCTGTGGGACAGATAGGTCCTGGAGGTGGACATGAGAGCAGTGAGAAGGTCGTGTTCAACACCTTTCGTCAGGACTGTTGTACTGGACTACTACTGGACTGAGACTACTCAAGAGAAGGAATGAAGACAAATCTATCTCTGCAGCAGGTGCTACAGCTGTTTGTGTGCTGGTGGGAGGAGTAGCCCTGAGCAAATTTGGCTGGGGAGAAGTGTGGCACGCTGTACTGTGTAATAAGCAGGGGTGATACACTGTGTTCTTCAAAGGCTCGTCTGTGTTCCAAGAGGTACTTCAGGCAATGTAAGATTCTCAGTGTTTGCCATTCAGATCACTGTTAAAGCTGTAGGGAAGTGCTATTACCACAGGGCCTCTGAGAGACAAACTGTCTTTCCCTTGTATTCCTGCTTGTCCTTGATGAACTGCTGTTTTCTGTCAGTCACCTGCAGACTACTGTAAGACAGTAGAGTGTTGTCAGAGTCCATCTGTCTTGTGAAATAGCATGACCTCCCTTACCAGTAGTTGCTGTAACAACCTAAGCAGCACTGCTTGAAGGAATCCATTTGCAAAGCAGCTGATGAAGAAAGGCCACAACTTTCTCTTACAGAGGTGTGAGAAAGTTGGACCCAGTCATCTCAAAAGGCAACAGCAGTGCAGCCTGTCTCCCAGTTGTACCAAAGACTTAATCTAAATACTCCAAGTATCTCTGCAGACATGCAAGTGCTGCAGGTGCCATTTTGGCAGCCCCCTCCACCACTGGGGCCTGCATGTCATTGGTCATTCATTCTTGGATGCTCTCCTGATCAAAACTAGGAAGATGGGATGAGAGTCAGCTGTGCAGGTAATCCCAGAGGAGGAAGCTGAAGAAAGGCAAGACTGACAGAACTTCTCCAGTTGCTTCTTTTGTCACATTCATTGATTTCCTCAAGAAGAGCTACCAGTTGGTCCTTGTGGTAGAGGTACACAGAAGCTACCAGTCTCATGGTGGTGTTGTCATCCTAAAACGAGAGCTACTTTGCCTTCTGCTTTTAGACTGAAGATGGCAAATTGCTATCAACAAAGCTCACGTGCCTTTTTTTAACCTTGTTGATTCAGCTCTTCCTGGTTTACAAAAACCAAAACACACACACAGAAACATAAAAAAAAACCTACACAAAAATCAAACAAAAATGCCAAACCAAATAAACTTGTCATTTTGAAATGATATGTTGTATCTTGGCACTGTAAAGACTAGTGGGATCCTTTTTACTCCTTTTGCCTTCCTGTGCAGCAGCTGTTTGCCCAGGTGGCAGGATGTTATGGAAGCTCAGGGTGCACAGCTTGCAGGGACTGTTGCCTGTATCAGGGATACTATTTAGGGCTGGAGGAAGACCATCGCAAACTTTTAAAAAAATACTGGTTTTGTGCCTATGAAAGCATCCTGCTTTCATTCTGCATGTCTGGTCCTGGGTTTCCTGCATCTGTCTCCTAACCTCATGGTTATGGGAGAACAATTGTATTTGGGAGACTTGGAAGCAAGGCAGTGTGTCTCATGGAAGCAGCAACCATACTGAGTGATTCAGAGGACACTGAGGTACAACTTGCCGGGAAGATCCTTGACCTATGGTCAGCTGACTGCAGGGATTCACTTGCATCTCAGCACTCTTTCTGCTCCTCCTGGACCTGGAGGAATTGCATTTCTGAGTCAGTGATTTGGGTGACCCAAGCAGCAAAGGACATGCTGTGTTGACTTAGCGGAGACTAATGTTTCCTGAGGGGAGAGGATTTTGGCCTGTCCTGGCAAAAGACAGTAAGTAGAGTTATAAAAATAGGGTACTGTGAACTTGCCAGCTATGAGCTCGTGTTTGATCTGATGCAAGCTGGAGAAGCCTAGGCTTCAAACAGTTACAGAACCATAGAATGGTTTGGGTTGTAAGGGACCTTAAAGATCATCTAATTCCAATCCCCCTGCCATAGGCAGGGACTGCCTTCCACTAGATGAGGTTGCTCAGAGCCCCATCCAACCACTCCTTGAACACTTCAAAAGATGTGGCATCCACAGCTTTTCTGGACAGCCTGTTCCAGTGCCTCACCAACCTCACAGGAAAGAATTTTTTCCTGATGCCCAATTTTAACCTGCTTTCTTTCAGTTTGAAGCCATTAGCCTTTGTCCTCTTACTACACATCCTTGTAAAAAGCTCTTTCCATGTTTCTTGTAGACTCCCTTCGGGTACTGGATAGCTGCAGTTAAGGCACCCTGAAGTCTTCTGTTCTCTAGGCTGAAAAATCCCAATTCTCTTAGCCTTTCCTCATAGGAGAGGTGCTTCATCCCTCTAATCATCTTGGTGACCTTCTCTGGACTTGCTCCACAGGTCAATGTTCTTCCTGTGCTGAGGACCCCAGAACTGGATGCAGCACTCCAGGTGGGGGTCTAAGGAGAGCAGGAGGAGAATCAAGGGGAGGGGGAGAATCCCCTCCGTTGACCTGCTGGCCATGCTGCTTTTGATGCAGCCCAGCATACATTTGGCTTTCTGGGCTGTGAGTGCACATTGCTGGGTCATGTCCAGCCTCTCATCCACCAGCACCCCCGAGTCCTCAGCAGGGCTGCTCTTCATCTGTTTGTCTCCCAGCCTGGGTTCATAGCAGGGCTGCTCTGGCCCAGGTGCAGCATCTTGCGTGTGGTCTTGCTAAACCTCTTGAGATTTCCCATGTGCCCCCTTCTTGAGCCTGTCCAGGTTCCTCTAAATGACATCCCATCCTTCAGGTGTGTCAGCTGCACCACTCAGTGTGGTGTTATCTGCAAACTTGCTGAGAGTGCACTTGATCCCTTGTCTGTTGTCATTAATGAAGATATTAAATAACATTGGTCCCATTAAGGACCATTGAGGGACAGCACTTGTCACTGTCCATCCTGACTCTGAGCTGCTGACCACTACCCTCTGGTTGCAACTGTCCAACCAATTCCTTATCCACCCACTGAATCCATCTCTCTCCAATTTAGAGAGAAGGATGTTGTGGGGAACTGCGTCAAAGGCCTTATAGGACTGCAGATAAATGATATCTGTAACCCTTCCCTTGTCCACTAATGTAGTCACTCTGTTAAAAGAACAAAAGGGTAAAATATGCTGAGACATTGTGGATTCTAACTCGTCTGCTCGACCCACAGAGCAGGGTTTCTTCTCAGATATACATGAAAACAGTACAGATGTAGTCTCTACGTAGCTTTTGCTGTATGTATTATATTAATTGGTGTAGCCTTGAAACAGAAGCATAATTTAAAGGGTTTCTGGGTAATTTGTTTGCTGGAACTTCTTAGTGGGTAACAAATGTGGACACAGGTAGACGGAGTTGAAGAAAGTGCTCCAGGAGTAATGATCTGAAAGACAAAACGTGCATTTATAAATCTGTGAAAGTTAACAGCTGAATAAAAATCAACTTGATAGGGAAGCATGGAGATTGAGAAGGATTTATAAAGGAAAGCATTCAGACTATTTTTGAACTTTTTTTGTGTTTCAATGCATAGTAAGAGTAAAGCTGTATTCCACTTAGGCTGCTGGTATAAATTAGGAGCAGCTGTAACAATTACAAAAATTACTTAGAATTTTATTAGCTTGGAAAAAAACACTGATAGAGTGAATTAAATAAACTCCAGACTGGTTGTGAAGAGAGAGGACATTTCAGCAGAGATAGAGTTTGTTTGCTTTTGCACATATTCTGGTGTACCTTATCAATTAATTTCAGAGGAAAGTAATCTTTCCTCAACTCATATTGAGTAATTTCTGCAGCAGTTTTTTAAAAAAATCCCAGATTTTATTGCTGATGAAGTAATTTCTGAATTTACAGTAGTCGTGTATTGCACTTTTTAAGCTGATACATTTTTCTAGAACTCTTTTCTTCTATCCACCTCAGTGATTCATGACTTGTAATGAAACAGTTTGCTGTTGAGAACCATGTCTCCAGCTGCTAAACCTAGACTGAAGGTCTTAAACAGGTGAGAAGTCTCATTAAAAATAATTATTTACTTATGACTATTGACAATAAAAGGCTAGACGGATCAGATTCTATTCTTAAGTAGGTTTTAAGCCCATGTTCTTAGAATTTTACTGCTTTTCACCGTAAAAGCAACACAAATTGAAGTGTGTATGGCAAGAATATGATATTAGAGTAACTTGTTCATCACAGGATCTGCTCATATAAAAAAGAAATCATCCAGTAAGCAGGGGAGTGCAGAGGATGCACTGCTGTCTGGCAACAGCTGACAGAAGGTTGACTTGATGGCCAATTGACTGCTTGAATGTTATGTTTGTCAAAGGTTAGAGAGTCTGGCAAATGTATAAATAGAAGCAGAAGATCATTTGCAGTAAGATATTACAAATGGATCCTCCCTGGCAAGTTAAGATTATCTTCCTTACAAAATTAATCTCCTGAACAAGTCTGTCAGTAGTGTAATATTCATTGCACAATATAGGTTTTAGAACTTTCTACCCCAAACCAGGAAAAAAAAGGAAAACAATAATCCATAGTACTCCCTTTTCTCCTTACTAAAAATTTAGTTCTGTGAAAGGCAATACCAAGTTATAATTAGATATTTTCAGCTGTTATTGCAGATGTGTGATCTTCTCCTCAGTGGTGCTTGCATGCTTCCCAATTGACTAAAAATAGAAATAGCTGTGGCAGAAATTACTATTATAAATAGTGTGTTAGTATAGTATAAATAGTTTGGATAGCATAAATGCTAATATGTATGCAAAAGAATATTACAGAAGTGTAAAGTCAGTCTTAAGATATGGTTAAATTGGTGAACATAATTCTTATTTAGGTGTGGGATGTCTGCATGGTGTGGGATGTCTGCATAGTGTGGACACAAAAAAAGGGTGAAGTGAAACCAAGCTGTGAGCTAGAATTTGAAATATTTACCAAGAACTGGGGTGGGGAGAGTGTTGGGTCATACCAGTTTTGGGAGGTATTTCAACCATATTGAGATAAGATTTATGTCATCAAAAAGACAGTTGGTTGTTGGTTTTTGTTTGTTTGTTTGTTTTTGTTGTTGCTGTTGCTTTTTTTTCCCAGAGAACTATTTTATTCACAGAATCATTTAGTTTGAAAAAGACCTCTAAGATAATTAAGTCCAGCCTTTGACTGATCACCACCTTGTCAGCTAGAGCCACATCCAGTTGTTTCTTGAAGACTTCCAGGGATGGTGACTCTACCACCTCCCTGGGCAGCCTGTTCCAATGGTTATGAAGCCTTTCAATGAAGAAATTCTTTCTGATGTCCAACCTGAACCTACCCTGGTGCAGCTTGAGGCTGTGTCCTGTCACTGTTGCCTGGGAGAAGAGACTGACCTGCTACCCCTTTGTAGAGAGCGATATGGTCTCTCCTCAGCCTCCTTTTCTCCAGGTTAAACACCCCCAGCTCCCTCAGCTGCTCCTCATAGGTCTCACTCTCTAGACCCTTTACCAGCTCTCTTATCCTTCTCTGGACTTGCTCCAGCACCTCAATGTCTTTCTTGAATTGAGGGGCCCAGAACTGGACACAGGACTCAAGGTGCAGCCTTACCAGTGCTGAGTACAGTGAGGGACAGTCACTTTCCTGGTCCTGCTGGCCACACTATTTTTGACCCAAGCCAGGATGCTGTTGGCCTTCTTGGCCACCTGGGCACTGCTGGCTCATGTTCAGCTGCTGTCGATGAGCACTCCCAGCTCCTTTTCTTCTGGGCAACTTTCCAGTCATTCTTCCCCCAGCCTGTAGTGCTGCCTGCAGTTTTTGTGACCCAAGGGCAGGACCTGGTCTTGTTGAACCTCATACAATTGGCCTCAGCCAATTGTATCCACCCTGTGCAGATCCCTCTGTAGAACCTTCCTACCCTCTAGCAGGTCAACACTCCCACCTAACTTAGTGTCATAAATGAACTTACTGAGGGTACACTTGATTCCCTCATCCAGATCATCAGTAAAGATACTGAACAGCTTTGGACCCAATAGTGAGCCTTGGGGAACACGACTAGTGACTGGCTACCAACTGGATGTGGTACTGTTGTCCCTAAAAGTGTTGTCAGCTGGTGTGCAGTAAACCAGCCTTATATACAGAGCCGATGTATTTCATATTTCACAAAGATGGATGCTAGTGGTAAATCTGCAAAGCTGACACACTGATTCTCAAAACATTATGCCATGCGTTTTAGCAAACAAAGAAATCACGGTTCATTGGCTACAAAGTTACCTAGTTCTCTAACTGATGAGTATTCTACCTTCTGTTGGTCGATTGATTCTCTCGTTTCTCATGCTAATTAGTCCTCATACTCAATCTTTCTCTTCTTTTGAGTTGGTGGGTTTCTTGATTCAGTGGTCCATGAGTTGGTGGCTGCAACTTCCCCCTGCAGGAATTACCTTTTACCCAATTGTCTTGGTGTGCAGCTGCAGAGTGAGCTTGGGGTCATGGGAGCCTGAGGCAAGACACTGTGAACTGGCACTGATCCCTTGCATTACAAAGTGCGCAGGGACCTGTGGCACCAGCCAGGTGACAAGAAACCCAGCAGAAGCCAGTGACTCAGCAGAAAGATCCCAGTGTGTTGGTTTTGGATAAACCCACAGGAGAAATGGAATTCTAAAATAACCTCCCCTCCTGCCTTTTGTTTCAGCCTCTCCCAACTCCTTCCAATAATGAAGAGACAATATAACGATTTAGTAAAGGCCATAGCAGTAACTACAAAGATACAGCAGAAAACAGTTTAAGCCAACAAAGGCAGGAATCATTTGCTAGCCCCACAATCTCCAGGGCATAAGCGAGACAAAAAATGGCCACAGCTGTGAGGTATCTTCAGGCCAAGACAAACTGGCTGAGAGGCCCCCCTCGCCCCTTAGCCTGAAACCAGCGGAATACAGGGACAAGGCGAAACCTGCTGGGACCTGAGAGGGCCCTGGAATAGGTCAGGGGACGCTTTTCCTGGGTCTGCCGGAGCAAAGTAGTGGGTCTGGCGGGGGCTGGGACTCACAGAGCAGCCCTGACTTGTCGCAAAACCCTCCGTTGAACCCCACCACACCAGGTGGAAGAGTGGCCCCTTGTGATGGTATGAATATTCATTACTAAAGCCCCACCCCCACCATAACATTATCCACCCCTTACTCTATACCATCCATATCATGCCCAGATTTACACCTTTCAACTTCATATATATATATGCACATATAATTATACAATCAAAGGCATTATTTTGGTAATCACTGACCATTCCCCCTGGATGTTTTGTTGAGTCCATTTAGTCCATGGTGTGTGTGGTTTACAATGGCAGTGTCATTCAGCAACCAGTACTACATCTACAATTACAGGTGGTTCTCACCTAAAATCAGATCCCCTTGAGGTACACATCGTGATTCCCTATCTTTCTGCGTTACTCAACAAGTACACCCAGGTCCTTGAGGAAAAACAGTTCCTACATACGGTTTTGCCTTTGCCTGAGAAAGGACTAATCCAAATTTTCTTTCCTAACATACTTTTCATATGCAGCACAGGGACTTTATCTGCATTTATAGTACGTAAGAGTTCTGGTTGGGCAGGAGTGTCTTGATTGGTAGAGCCATGGGTATTAAATAACCAGGTGGCCTTCACTAAATTCAGATCCCTATGTTTGAAGGTCCCTCTGCCCATTACCTTCAATGTGGTTTTTAACAGTCCGTTGTCCCGTTCAGGTTTCCCAGAGGCTGGTGTATGGTAGTGAATATGATACACCCACTCAGTACTGTGCTCTCTGGCCCACGTGCCTGTGAGGCTATTTTTGAAATAGCCCATTGTCCAATGCAGTTCTTTCTGGGGTGCCATGTCACAACAGGATGTACTTTTCAAGGCCCAAGATGGTTTTCTGGGCAGTGGCATCAGGCAGAGGGTGTGGCACCAGCCACAAGTGGTTGCTTCCGCCACTGTCAGTAGGTAGCACTTGGCTTTGGTGTGTTTGAGGGAGCGTGGTGTAATCAATCTGCCAGGCCTCCCCGTATTTATATTTGGACCATCACACCCCATACCACAGGGGCTTTACCCCTTTGGCCTGCTTGATTGCAGTGCATATTTCACAGTTATGGATAACCTGGGAGATAGTGTCCTTGACTAAATCCACCCCTCGATCACGAGCCTATCTGTATGTCACATCTCTTTACTGATGATGTGAGGCATCATGGGCCCAGCGAGCCAGAAATAACTCTCCCTTGTATTGCTAGTCCAGATCCGCCTAAGACGCTTTAATCTTGGCAACTCAATCCACCTGTTCATTGTTATGTTCTTCAGTAGCCCGACTTGGGTACAGGCGCATCTACCTGATGTACTTTTACAGTCGGCTTCTGTACCTGGACAGAGATGTCTTGCCACATTTCAGCAGCCCATATGGGTTTCCCTCTGCGCTGCCAGTTGGCCTTTTTCCATTGGTCCAGCCACCCCCACAGAGCATATTCCACCGTCCATGAGTCAGTGTAGGGATAGAACACTGGCCTTTTCTCACCTTCAGCCAGCTGGATGGCTTTCAGCTCTGCATGTGACTTGATCCACCTTGACCCTCAATGGCTTCTGTGACTTGCTGCATAGGACTCCATATATCAGCTTTCCATTTTTTATTTGTCCCTATGATACAGCAGGAGCCATCAGGGAAAGAGAGCGTGTCGCCTTTCATTTTCTGGTAGCTGATTATATGATGGGGCCTTCTCAGCATGTGTCACCTGCTCCTCTTCCTCTTCTGATGATAGTTTGAAATTTTCACCTTCAGGCCAATTTGTGATGATCTCTAAGATCCCAGGGCAATTAAGATTTCCTGTCCAAGCTCGCTGTGTGATTAAAGGGATCCACTTACTCCATATGGCATCAGTGGCATGATGTGTGGAAGGAACTTTTCCTTTGAACATCCAGCCTAGCACTGGCAGTCAGGGTACCAGGAGGATCTGTGCTTCAGTGCCAACCACTTCTGAGGTGGCTCGAGCCACTTCATAAGCTGCTAAGATCTCTTTTTCAGTTGGGCAGTAGCTGGCCTCAGATCCTTTGTATCCCCAACTCCAGTCATCCTTGAGTCTGCCCAGGTACTTTTTGCCAGAGGCTTCAGGAAGGACCATTCTCTCTGGCTGCAGTGTAGAGCACATTTTTTAAATCCTGTCCTGTCCTGACTGGCCCAAGGGCTACTGCATGAGCAATCATTTTTTTGATCTGTTCAAAAGCTTGTTGCTCAGGACCCCATTTGAAATCAGTCTTCTTCCATGTCACAAAGTAGAGAGGGCTTACAATCTGACTGTACGCTGGGATATATGTTCTCCAAAAACCCACAGCACCCAGAAAAGCCTGTGTTACTTTCTTGATGGTTGGTAGAGACATAGATGGTATTTTGTTAACCATGTCCATTGGGATCTGGCAACATCCATCTTGTCACTTTAGTCCTAGAAATTGAATTTCCTGGGCACATCCCTTGACCTTACTCTGTTTAATGGCAAAACCAGCTTTCAGGAGAATCTGGATCATCTTCTCCCCCTTCTCAAAAACTTCCCCGTACAGTGATGTCACAGACTCACTGTAATTGTTCTGGAGCCTCATCCCTTTCCAGTGCTGTCTGGATCAGTCCATGGCAAATGGTGGGGCTGTGTTTCCACCCCTGGGGCAGTTGGTTCTAGATATATTGCACACCACTCCAGGTGAAAGCAAACTGTGGTCTGCACTCTGCTTCTAAGGGAACAGAGAAGAATGCATTAACAGTGTCAGTGGTGGCACTACTTTGCTGCCTTGGACTCCAGTTTGAACTGAAGTTCCAGCATGTCCAGCACAGCAGCACTCACTGGCGATGTGACTTCATTCAGGCCACGATAGTCCGCTGTCAGTCTCCACTCTCCATTGTACTTATGCACTGGCCATATGGGGCTATTGAAAGCTGAGTCTTGCTGACCACGCCTTGGCTCTCCATGAATCATCTGATGGATTTTGGTTTTGGTATGGTATTGCTGACAATACACTGTTGGTGGTGGCAATCAGCACCTATTATTCTTCAACCCCTAGCAGTCCCACAGCGGAAGGGTCCTCTGAGAGACCAGGCTGTCTTATGTCTTCTGTCTCCACAGCAGGTATCCCCAAAGCCCAACAAGGCCCTTTAGGGTTGTCTTGGTTTAATGACAGTATGTTCAGGAGGTAAGATGTCTAATGATATAACCCTTCTTTTTCTTTCTTTGTTTTATTTCCCTCCACCCAAATATTGACAAATTACAAATTACGAGGAATCTGAATGAAAGAGGAAAACTAAAACAACAGTTTTACTAAAAATGCAAAGAAACAAAAAGAAACAACAGTGGCAGAAAAAATATTACCTGACTACCCCTTTCCCCCTAGGTTAAAAGCAAAACTTGGAACGATATTTTGTCCGAAGCAAAAAAAGTCCTATGCTGCCGAGGCAGTAGTATGGGTTCTGGCGTAGAAAAAGAAAAAAAATCACGTAGGGTGACAATGGTGGGGCCCGGCTGTCCTGGTGTGATGCTGGGGCCAGAGCAGTCCCAATCCAATGCAAAAGATAGATGCTGCTGATCACATCAGGACAGCTCAGTTGGGGGCCGCAGTGGTCCTGATCCAATGCGAAAGACAGATGCTGTTGGTTGCATTGGGATGGCTCAGCTGGGAGCTGCGGCAGTCCCGAGCTGATGCGAAAGGCGACTGCTGCTGAGGTGGAAAAACAGCTGCAGCTGAGGCAAGTTGGTCCACAGGGAAAAAGCTCCAGTGAGCAAAACCCCAGGTACCAAGAGAGCCAATTCCAGAAGTGCCTGGAGGGTTTTACCCTCTCTCTCCTTAGTTCCTGCAGTGCTTCACTTCAGGGACACTTCTGTCCCCATTTCCAGCAGATTGCCAGTGCCGCAGACAGTCCCTCTCTGGGTCAGCTCGGATGGGTCAGGGAGAGCGGTCCCCTGCACTCTGAAACCATGTGACGCTATGAAAAAAAATCACCAAAAATCTTTCCAGTTGGACTAAAACTGCGACAGGGGTCTTTGAAATCCCTACTCTTGAGGTAATCTATGCCAAGGATACACAGGGCCTCTGGACCACTCACAATGGGGTGTTTTTGCCACTTCTTCCTGGTCAAGCTCACTTCAGCTTCCAGTCCAGTCAGCTCTTGGGACCACCCCGTTACCACAGAAATGGAAGTGAATTCTGCCCCTACATATCTGGATGGCATCCGAGTCCATTGTGTGCCAGTGTTATATTCTTGTGGGTGTGATGTGCCAAGGTACTACCCTTAGCGTTTGATTTGTCTGTCAGTGCACCAGGAAAGCTTAGACCCTTGTGCCCAACCCGTCTTTCAGCATCCTGTTCTGGGGACCCTTCACTGAACAGTCCTGCTGGAATGGAGGGTGATTCAACTGCCCTTTTGAGGGGGCTAAACCAACAGCCTAAGGGAGACCCCTCTGCGGGTCTTCCCATTTTATTCAAGTGTTACCTGCTGGCAACTACCAGTGCTGGTGAAGGACTCACTGACAGTTTATGCAATAGCAATCTTCATTAATATAAAATTGTAACAGGTTAAAGTTTGAAGCTCTGGCAGCAGCTGGGACTCGCAGAGCTCCTCCTGCAATGGCTGGGACTCACGGAGCAACTCTGACTCGTGGCCAAACCCTCCCTTGAACTCCCAATGCCAGGTGGAAGAGTGTCCACTTGTGATGATGTGATGGTATGAATGTTCATCACTAAAGCCCAACCCCGTGGCCTATAACCATAATACTCAGACTATCTCATAGGGTATAAAAGCTCAGGTGGTCCTTTGTTCAAGGTCCTTCCCTTGAGGCTGTGAGGCCTGTTTCACGTATAAGGCAGGACTGTTTCACAACCCTCTTATCATTCTCTGTAACTTTCTGGGTGAATTCTTTATTATTTCTGACCCTTGAAATATCAGTACCATTCACCATCACCCAACAATCCAGCTGGTTTTTCACCTAGCAAACAGTGCACCTGTCCAAGCCATGGGCTGCCAGCTTCTCCAAGAGAATACTGTGGGAGACAGTGAAAAGACTCTATCCACAGCCTTTCCCTCATCCACTTAGTGGGTTACCTGGTCATAAAAGGAGATTAGGTTGGTCAGGCAGGACCTGCCTTTCATAAACCATGGTAACTGGACCTGATCCCCTTGGTTGTCCTGTATGTGCCGTGTGATGACGCTCAAAATAATCTGTTCCACAACCTTCCTGGGCACTAGGGTACATCATTCTGCATGTATTTATCTACCTACCTATCATAACTAAGCTCAGGAAGTATGGGTTAAATGAATGGACAGTGAGGTGGATCAAGAACTGGCTGAATGGCAGAGCTCAGAGGATCATGATCAGTGGAGTAGAATCCAGTTGGAGGCCTGTAGTCAGTGGTGTTCCCCAGGGATCAAGACTGGTCTTACTCAACTTGTTTAGCAATGACCAGGACAAAGGGATTGAGGGCACCCTCATCAAATTTGCTGATGATACAGAACTCAGGGGAGTGGCTGATACACCTGAAGGCTGTGCGGCCATTGAGTGGTACCTTGGTAGGCTGGAGAGTTGGGCAGAAAGAAACCTAATGAGGTTCAAGAAGGCAAGTGTAGGATCCTGCACCTGGGGAGGAATAACCCCAAGTACCAGCACAGGTTGGGGGCTGACCTACTAGAGAGCAGCTCTGCTGAGAAGAAGATTCGAGTCTTGGTGGATGGCAGGTTGACCATTAGCCAGGAATGAGCCCTTGTGGCCAGGAGGGCCAGTGGTATCCTGGGGTGCATCAGGAAGAGTGTGGCCAGCAGGTGGAGTTTGGTGGTTCTCTCCCCCTACTCAGCCCTAAGGAGGCACATCTGGGGTGCTTTGTCCAGTTCTGGGACCTCAGTAGAAGAAAGACTCTTGGAGAAGGTCCAGCAAAGGGCCACAAAGGTTATGATGAGTCTGGAGCATCTGTCTTATGAGGGGAAACTGCGGGAGCTGGGCCTGTTTAATCTAGAGAAGAGAAGACTGAGAGGGGATCTCATTAATGCATATAGATATTTCAAAGGCAGGTGCCAAGAGGATGGTACCAGATGCTTTTCAGTGGTTCCCAGCAACAGGACAAGAAGCAATGACACAAGAAGTTTCACCTCAACATGAGGAAGAACTTTTTTCCATTGAGGGTGGCAGAGCACTGGAACAGGCTGCCCAGGGAGGTAGTAGAGTCTTTGTCTCTGGAGACATTCAAAACCCACCTGGACATGTTCCTGTGTAACCTGCTCTAGGTGACCCTGCCTTGGCAGGGGAGTTGGACTAGGTGATCTCCAGAGGTCCCTTCCAGTTCTAACTATACTGTGATTCTGTGATCTTTTCTAATGAAATTAGCATAGAAAATACACTGGTGCTTTCTTTGACTCAAATATCTTGGTGGTGTGACTGCAGAAAAGGTGAAAACTGATGGATTAGCCTGCCAGTTTAATCATATAAATCGGTATAGGAACTGGGAGGAATTTTTCATACTATTTCCTATTGCAGTCTCAGTGTAGGTTTGGCTTGTCTCCTGCTGGCTTAAAAACAGTTAAGAAGTGTAGAGAAGAAACTATGGTTGTCTCTCTTTTATTTTTATTTCATGTTGAATAGATACAAACCTGAAGGTGTATGTTCTATTCTTTTCTTATGTTTGTTTTTTTTTTTAATTTATTTTTGAGGGTCTTTGAGACTACTCTGATGAGAAATCTCTGTGCCTTTGGAAAGTTATTCCCATTAATAAGCAGATACTTCATGACAGAAACTTGCAGACAACCATACTAGATAGAGGTGTAAATTCGAGTAACCTTCACTTATCCTGTTAGACCTTATTAAGCTGGTATAAATAGGATTATCACTCAAAGGTAAAAGGGAGTTTAAGAAATGTAATGCTTGCAAAACTTAATATAGTTTCTGATTTGATTTACTTAGTTTCTCTTGGAACAATCATTTTGCTGTATTGGGCAAAGAAGGAAGTGGAACTGGCTATAAAGTGGCAGTAAATCAAAAGATTATCTGGGTCCTAATCTCAATTGATCTAGGGTGTTACGTGGTCCGAACAAAATTTATAAAATATACCTGACTTTATTGCTAGCACATACAGAGAGAACAGTTAATGATATAAAATGTGGAACAGGATTTATCACAGTTACATGTTTGCTTTTTGTATCTTTTTGTATATAAGGAGGATTGTCTGTCTGCTGTGGTTTTTAGCTGAAAGCCTTGTCTAGGCTGAAACAGTGCTTTATTTCATGTCAAGAGGTCAGAAATTGTTATACACGGTGGTCCAACGCTGCTTTAGTAATTTGTATTGTTTTATCAAGAATTATTCCAGTAAAATTGTCAGAATTAAGAAGCTGGGGTTGTGCCTCAAGGCAGTCTTTGCTAGACATCAGCTTCCTGCTTGCATCAGAGATTTTAGATCAGAGATTGATACATGAGATATATATGTTGATGCACACATTTTGAGACTTTCAGATGAAAATAAAAATAGCAGACTGATAATGCTTGTGTTATGTTCCCTTTCTGATAAGGAAAGGAATACTTAAAAAGAGCCTTTTTTTCCTGTCTTCCTGCAGTGGATACTCAAAATTGAGATTGCAGCTTATTAGAGAACTTGGATAACATCAGAAGGGAGAACAATGTAATATCGATATGGATCATGGGATTTTTGCCATACTATCTTTGGAGACGTTAAAATCAAATTTTCTTGCTTTAGAGTGTGTATTGACTGGTTGGTAGTGTCCTCTTGCCTACCGTATAGGAAGAGGAGCAGTGACAGTAGTCTTTTGCAGGTCAGCAGCAAGTGTCGCAAACAAGCAGGAAGGCCTATGAACAGGCAATGTTTAGATTTATAATAGTGGCAGAGACAAAAGATTATGACAGTGGGGCTCTCCTTTGGGAGAGGAAGACACTAGAGCGGATCTTCAAAGTTTTCAGGGCATTTAAAGTCCTGTAGGAAATCAAGCTTCAGCTGAAATTGGATAAGCTGAAATCAAATGTTGAGAGAAATGTGTGAGCAGAGTTTTGAAGTGAAAAAATGAAGTGTGCATTTTGATTAAGCTGGTTTCACAAATGGGGTTAATATTTACCTAACTGGTCTCCAGACAGTCTCAATTTTTACAGTGTAACCCTTACTCTAGAACTTGAACCTTTCTTTCACATCAGTAGAGTACATTGCTAGTAAGCTGTGTGGGATCAGCTGAACCAATCAAATGTGAATTTACAAATACTAATTAAAATGTCAACATTAAGTAAAATCTCTAATTTTGAGACCTTTAATTACATAAGGGGCAGAAGGTCTGGAATCATTAACAGAGCAAATGTATAGTTTCCTTTTTGTGCAAAAGAGGCATTTCTGTTGTCTGCTGAAAGCAAAAAAGCAGTGTTTTGTCACTGCTGTTCCATGTGACTTTTCTGGGTAAAAAAGTGAGTTATTTCTGCCCTTTGTTCCTGACTTTCTGCAAGTCTTTCCCTTCTGTATGAAGAGCAGCTGCAGAGCTCCGCTCTATGGGTCTGAAAGTGGACATTGTGGGCACAGTAGTGCTTTGACCAGACTGTGACTCCATTCAGCTGAGTAACATTAGCTTAAAAATTAAATTCCAGTGAACTTTCACCTTTTGACTTACCTGGTCTCTTCCAGCTGATGATTGTGGATGTGTTAAGGTAGAGCAAGGCCTATATTTGGCTAGTGGTAATGAGTCCTGGAAAAAGGAATTTGTACTCTTTTTAGCCCCTTCTCTCCTGTGCAAAATGACTAACAAAAACTGTTGCAATCAAAGCCCAGGTGTAGGCAAGTCTCCTTCATGCTGAAGGTAACGTTAATCATTTTATCTTCTAGTTACTGATTTCAACAAAGTTCAGCAGCAGCTGCTGAACTGTGTAATATAAAACATGATCTGCAGCTGGGAAAAGGAAGGCATCTCGATTCCTGTGGGCATAATAGTCTCCAGCAACTATAATGTCAAGAAGTGTCAAGAGTGGCCCCTGAGTGCTGTGGTGGTGATTTTTTTCTTCTTTTTAATAGCAGGCAAAATCTTTTGTAGGTATGCCGATATAAAAACCACTGTTTTCTGTTTGATGAAAGAACCTAGAGATTCAAACAGAACTTAGAGAAATCCCTGCCTTTAGTCAAAACGGATTCAGAATTTTCCAGTGGTAGTTAACTGTATAATTGCTTATATTTGTTCAGATGAACAAATTTATGGCATTTATGTCTTGTGTGATTATTTTTTTCTTTTTCTTCTCCTTTTCCCTTAATATATGATAACACTTTTAAACTCTAATGATAGGAATATTCATGTGAACTTAGCAGCTGGAATCTTTTGAGTGTTTTTGTCTCAAACACTTTGCAGTCCATGCATTTTCTCCATTAGTCATGTCGTGAAGTGGTACTTTGCCAAGGGGTGAAATAAACTGCGTGATAGCAGGTCAGAATGAAGCATGGATTTTCTAACACTGTGTTAGATTAAATGATTCTGTATACTTCAGGTGAAGAGTTCATTGAGAATTTTCACACTGTTTTGTTAAAGAAACATGGTTTTTGATTTTTTAAAAGTTGAGCTAAGAATGCAACATGGTGGGTAACAGTGAAAACCTCTGAAGTAATATTTTTCTGCTGCTTTTACTTTACTTGAAAGAAGCAAAGAAAATGCAAAGATTCACTGAGCTAATGTTGGCAACAGTCAAATTGCAGTCTCTCAGAGGGGTTTGTGCTTCTCATTAAAGAGAGTTTTCACCTTTTACTAATTACGGTAGCTACTCTCCAAATAAGCTACTGCGGTAAGGAAGTGGAGTTGATGGATCTGCCACTGCTGCTTTTGGCTGAGAATGTGAGATATAGCAGAGATTATGTTATTATGCATAGTTTGAATAATTCTTAACTGCATTCCTGTTTCTCATTTGAGCAGTAGGTTACTGATGCAGTGTTTGGAGTTACTTTTTTTGTGATGATGTGGTACATCCTTGAAGCACTGAGTATTTATGGATTCATTTGGGGTAAGCTAGGCATGCCAATAAGCATTTTAAAAAAACCCCAAACCTTGTTGTCTCTCCCTGTCATTTTCTGTGTTGATGAATTTTATTCCCATAAATGGTATGTTTTCAGCACTTTTGATTTACTTATTTATTTATTAACTTCCTTTTCTTTCCCTGGCAAAGTCAGTTTGATTATTATTTTTTTCTGTTTCCAGGATCAATAGATGATACTCCAAACTTCTTTGAGTGACTGACTCCTTTATCCTCTCTTTTCAAGTTCTTGCTACTGTCTCTGAACTGTAAAACAAACAAACAAAAAAGCAAGCTAGTTACAACCTATGCATCCTAGTGTAGTTGTTTTTCTTTGATTTCTGTTAATTTATTTCAAAATGTAATTGGGAGCATCATTTGTATTGTATCTCTTAAACAGTGTAATTTTTCTGAGCAAGTTCTTTTGGTTGCCAAATGTTACTACCAGTCCCACAGCTGGAGAGACTTCAGACTACAGTGTAGTTAGTAGGAAAATTCTTACTGTAAATGCATGGAATCATTCTGAAATGTTTCATCTTTTTCCATGAGGAGCAGTGTTTTTAATGCCAAATGAGAGTTTCTAGAAGAATACTAGGCAAAGCAAAACACATTTAACTGCTCTTTACTTAGTTAGTCTAGTCTATTATAAATCTTAATATTGTATCTGGTTCATCTATAGGAAGATAAAAATAGATTAATTAAGTAGTTCTTGTACATGATAAAGTGATTGATTTCTTTTTATTGTATGGTTTTTGTATGTAGCCAGTTTGGCTTTTTTTTTTTATTTTAATTCAGTTAATTTGCGTTTAAATTGATAATACTTGGCTTTAAGTAGGCACCTGGATATTCCTTTTCCATCACATCTCAGAACACATAGAACTGATGGAAAGGTATGTATCTCCTTTGAATAATACAGTCAGCAGTGCCTGTAACAAAAGCAGGGAAAGTTAACTGAAGAGAGAAAAATGAATTTCATAGAACACACAGTATAGAATTAGACAAAATTACAGAATCACAGAATATGCCAAGTTGGAAGGGACCCACAAAGATCGAGTCCAACTCTTAGCCCTGCACAGGACCATCCCCTAGAGTCACACCATGTCACTGAGAGAATTGTCCAAACACTTCTTGAACTCTGTCAGGCTTGGTGCTCTGACCATTTCCCTGGGCCTAAGATGGAGCCCTGTGGAAGCCCACTAGTGACAGGTCACCAGTCTGATGTCACCCCATTCACTGTTACCCTCTGTGCTCAACCCATGAGCCAATTGCTTACCCACCACCTTTTGTCCAGAAGGATCCTGTGAGAGACAGTATCAAAAGCTTTACTGAAATCCAAAAAGATGACATAAACTGGCTTCCCCCTTCTCATGAAAGGAAATCAGGTTTGACAAGCAGGACTTTCTTCTCATGAAGCCAAGCTAGCTTTGACTGATGACTGCATTGTCTTTCAGGTGTTATTCAGTAGCTTCCAGAATAATCTTCTCCATAACTTTACCAGGTAATGAACCAAGACTAAAAGGCTGGTTCACTTCTACACTATATCCCCATTAAAATCTGTGGAAATTGAATGGGGTCTTCCTTGAGTAGTGGTAACTACCTTCTGGTGTTTGCCAGTGCAGTAGTGGCAATTTTCATTCTTGAATGTGCTTGTGAAGAGATGACCTTTGATTTAATTGATGAGGGTACACACTAAGCAAGCAAAAACCCAGGTATACTGGTGACTGCATCTGAATGAATGAAAAGAATCAGAAAGTTTTCCGCTGAAAGGCAGAACATCAAACTTCACCATAAGGCATTGACTTACATTACGAATGAAGATGGTATCGGTACAGTTTTCCTGAGAAAAGTGGATATAGAATTGCAACTTGGACAGGCTTAAAACTCAGAGTGCTGAGAAAGAGGTGGTGTTAATATGAAGTCACTTGGGTCATCTGAAAGTGAGAACAGTTTTATAATTGCATCTGTTTTGACAGAAATCAGATTTGAGTGAGAACACCTTGAAAACCTTGAGAACACCTGACAAAGAACATATTTCTTCATCTTTTTGAAAATTAGTTAATCCTGGCTAGAAAAATCCCACTCTGGTATCACTATAAAACCATTTCTGAGGAAGAGGCTTTTTAGGAAACACTGTAAGTTGTCATAAGAACAATAGAGAGCTTTGCCAGAGAAACAGACTTAGAGCAGGAGAAGCACATTTGGTGTGAGACACACAACAGATCTGCTGTCGTCCCCCATCTTATCTTAGCAGAAATGTAGTAATTGCTAAAGAAGAAATCCTTCAAATTCATCCCTCAAAGCAGTAATTCTTGCTGTCAGTCATGATGATAAGAAGGTGGATTGTGTGCCATTGCTGATTTTTTTCTTCCTACTGTTATTAATGCAGTGTTAATGTTACAATGTTAACCTAGTCTTAAGATCTAACACATGTTACCAGAAAGTCTTTAGATGCTTACAGTTTATTATGGATGGGTACAGCAAAAGTGATAAAAATCAAAAAAAAGGTCATATGAATCTTACCATATCTAACACCTCCCCAGCTCAAGAGTGCATTACTGGAATTTGTCTTGAAAAAGTGTGTTTTTCCAGACCACTTTATGGACAACTGGAAACTCTGAAAGAACATTGCAGTTGTTGGAAGATGAAGCAGATTTACTGTGGTTTTGAAGTCAATCTGTATTGACAACGTTACCTCTGTCTTTAGTTGTTTATGGATGTGGCAGTTTCTTGTTGATTCTTTAAAACTGAATCTAGTAACAAGCAGTAAGTTAATGTCATCTTTTCTTCCTCCCATATAGGGGATGAAATTCAGTATTTTAAATGTTTTATAAAGTCTAAGTCACCTCTGTCGTTTAAATCTATTAATATAATTTTATTATTTAAACCGTCTTTCTAGTTAGTGGGGTGAAGGCTTTGATCCAGAATTAAGTTCACTGTGCTTTATTTGGTCAGTGTGGTTTTTTTATAAGGCTGAATATCTGCACTCTGATGCAGATATTAAACTTGTCCCTACTGAAGTGTTTCACAGGTGTGTAGAACCAGAGGAAGAATCATAATTACTGAAATAATCAGAAATCACTTGTGCTTGTAAAACCATTTTATTGATAGTAAAATGCACAGAGTAGAGTTTGAATTTATTAATGGTAGTTGCAATTAAATTCAGTACACGTGGTTCTTAATGTAACATCACAGCAATTTGGTACAGCTTGCACAGATATCTTAAACTTGAGGCAATGTATATCGTGTTTTGTGACAACAGTTTTTGAAATATACAGGGCCTCAAGGGCAAGAGTCTCTGGTCCATTTAATCTGCTTTGTATTACTGCAATGGAATAACACAGTCCTAAAACGAGCCCAACTTGAACTGGCCAGAGGAGAATTCCATGTAGCATAAGGGCAAAAGCGCACAGTGGTGTCCTCTGGGACAGGGCTGGTGACTGAAAGCCATGCCGAGTGGAAGCAAAGACATCTTTTTCTCTTTTTAATGCCCCAGGTGCTTGCTTGCTAAGTAGGTGATCTGAAGGTCCTGACCCTGCTAAATTTTACCTTAAGCAGTCCGCATGTGTTGGATGCTGGGCAGCGGAACTAGGACAGACAGGTCTTTTGGGTCTTCATTTGAGGCTTTCAGAAAGGAAACGCTGTAATGCCAGTTGTTGCGGGTCACTTGCAGTTTAACTGAGATCTGAGCCAGAGTGTTGCAACCCTTAAGAACTCGGTGATTTTTGGTGTGGTATAGTTCATCCTCATTTCAATGGCTGTGAGTAAAACAGCTAGGTAACAGGGTAGAAGTGGCATCTTTAGGTTTTTAGAATGGATGGTGTTTATATACCTAGGAAATAAATGATTTCTCTAATCTAAGCTATTGGCTAGCCCCATGTAGAGCTTGTTTATGCTTTTCGCAACTGTTTTGTGTAGATCCAGTTGTGGAGCTGTGCTGTACTATTACAAAGCTAGCATCAGGTTAGTGAGCCTTGTCTGGAGCGAGAAGGCCTGTACTGACACAGCTGATAATCTGTTAATTCCTTCAGGCTGTGAAAAAATCTTTGAGGCAGGTGAGTCCTAAGTGAAACTAGAAAAATCATGTAGGAACTGTAATAATTCAGGCTGATCTGAGACAGAAAAAGAAGCTTCTGTTTACTACATTTCAGATTCTTTTTTTTTCTTGGAGACACTCCAGCTGGAGAAGCATGAGAGAAGTGACCTTTAATTTTAATATCATTTCTATGATATATAAGAAAAATGAGGATAGAGATCTTATCCAGGAAGGACATTTCTTTTATTTCTGTCCTTCATTTGTTTATATGTATATTGTTTTAAAATCCAGCCTTAGAAATAAAATGTTTTCTAAATCATCCTGTATGAATTACATACTTAAGGTTTTGCTTATTTTTTACTTCATATGGGGTGATCTTGGCAGTTTTTAACATCTTTATCAGTGAGTCAATAATCTTATTCTGCAGTCAAAAGTAATGTTTCAGTATGGCTTGTGTGAGAATGCACCAAGAGATTAACGTGACTTCAGGTGTCTACAGAAGGCAGTATCTGTCATTTGCTGTGCTGTTATAATGGTGAACTACAACCAAAACAACCTGCTTGAACAAAACAAAAAAAATCTGATTAATAGGAAACAAATTAAAAGTACATATTGCAACGCAAACCCATGGATAATTCTTGCTTATACATTTTGGCAGTTTTTCCACAAACATTGTCTGCTGCAGTATGACAGTGCCTAGCATTACAAGTAAATTTTTGTGTTAGAAATTGAACACAATGACATTGTAAATATTCAAGGAAAAAATACCAAGGGAAGTACATGGGTTCTAACTTGCAGTTACATTTTGTTCCTGATGAGTGTGACATTTTAAATTTAGGGGAATTAGCTTTATAATGCAGGTGTAACTGTTCTTGTGTATATAAGCTTATGTCATGCTAAAAGGTGTTGTTTTAAAATGCAGATTCTGAACAGTTGCTGGAACTTCCTAGGAAGTGCCAGAATTTGTTACCAAGGTCCCTAATTCTGCTCTCCTTTGCCTTTGCGTTGTGATCTCTAATTGCATTGTTTCACACTATTTTTTCCTGCCTCATTCAGTGAACAGGATAGGCGGTGCTCAGGAATTGAGCAGCTACTTGATATTTTAGGCCTTATCATTCATTTAGCAGCCCCGGCTTTATTTACTGCACACCATTTAAAATTCTCTAAAGAATACATAATTATTTATTCCCCTATGGCCTTTTCTAGGATGCCTGGCTGAACTATTTTTGTCCATTTGATTGTATTTTCATACATGTTTTCTGATCAATACCTATAACTTTACTGTCTTTGCTGTGTGAAATAATTGTGTGTGCACACTTACACAGAGTTCATGTACGTATCTACTTTTGGAAGAGTTTTGCAATTATTCCCTTTGATAACTTATTGAATGGAAACTGAGTAGAAACTTTACAACATCCTTTTTTGAGGTTACTGTAAATAAATATAAAAGAATGCAGTAAAAGGAGTAAATGCATCCATCCATATAACTTGAACCATTCTCATATGCAACCTTGTCTTTCATGATGCTCTTCAACTTCACATGTATCTTGACTGTATGACCTCTATGTCAGACAAGTTGTCCCTTTGTTTGAATGTAGTTGATATCCCCTGCTGGGCATGATTGCAAAGACAACTTAACTAATTAGCTTTCAGAATATAAGTTCATGTGAGAAATAAAAAAAGGAGGGTGGTGGAACACTGCAGCAGATTGCTTGGAGAGGTTTTGGAGTGTCCATCTTTACAGATGTTCAAATCCCAGCTGGATGTAATTTTGAGTACCCTGTTGCAATAGGCCCTGCTGTGAACAGGTTAGACCAGAGGATCTCCAGAGGATCTTCCAGCCTCAGCTATTCTGTGATTTATACAACAGAAGATAATCTACTTGTGGGTGTATATATTTTACTTGTTTCTGATGGGCAAAACTTCATGGATCTCATGGCTTTCTTCCATGCTAAAATAACAGTAAAATGTTTGTTTGTAATTTCCATTTGACATCGAGGTATCTGACCAGTCACATAAAAAGTAGTTAGTTGTTAATTGTTCTCAGCAAGAGTTTTAGAAATGTTTAACAACAGTGTTTCTGTTGTTATGCTAGTACTTTGTAGAAGATTGTAATCAATTATAATTATTTATAGTGGACAAAACTGTTATGTACTTCATCTTTTTTGTCTTAAAGAACATAGTATAGAAAGCTTGGTGGTGATGGTCATCTATTTAGCTTGTGATCCTGTTGTTAACAACTTTTGCAAATGATCAGTGTTAGAAAGAACTTAGTATATCTTTGTCACTGACTCTTGGAAATTTTAGTAGTGTTACCAGTGCATCATAGCTGACTGTAAGGCTTTTCCATAATATCTGTTGCCTGAAATATTTTAATATTGCTGCTACAAAAAGGCCTAGACTTTTCCAATTGCTAATGATAATATTTCAAATAAGAGTAGAAGATGGTACATGTAAAATATATATCATCTTTTATTGTTGTCACAACACGTCTTCTGTCTCTGCTACTAGTGGGATGACAGGATTACAGTACTTTTCTTAAAAAGGCCACTTCCAATTGAAATGTTTTATTCCTAATACACTGTAACTTTTTTTTCTGTTGCAGAAAGAGTTGAGCCTTCCAAGAAGAGGAAGTTTGTAAGTATATGAAGTTTTTCTGTATTGTGCTCACAGTATAGTACATGGTTTTTATGATTTTAGAGTGGGCTAGTCTTCTTCTCTGGACAGTTAAAATGGAGGTTAAGTGTGGTGTTTGATCTGCCTTAGAATACCTGGAAAGAAATGAAGATTGTAAATGAAAACCTGAGGATTGTGCAGTCACCTTTTTATGCCTGTCTTTTAGAGGAGCTATGTGAGGGATTTTCAAAGTGACAAAAAGTTCTTACGTTCAAGTTTTTGTTTAGTATTGAAGATTTTTCTTGTTAAAAATCAAGGAAAAAATCTGATTTCTTTATGGATGATATCAAATACATGTATCATGAAAGTAGAACTGTTTCCTTAAGAAATTCTGTGAACAGTCCTGTGGATGAAAAGGTAGGAACAAAGAATAGATGAGTTCTACTGAAGGTATAGGATTGTTAAGCTACTGTTTTGATTATGGAAGTAAAGACTGTATATTCTTGTATAAATTGTTACTTAGTTATGATAATATGTATTCCGATACTGAGTTTAATTGTATCTGTACAATTTCTGTACCTTGGATTTTATTTTCCAGTAGTTTTGAGCTGTTTGGTTTGAAAGCGTGTATTTTTTATTTGTGTGTCTTATTTTCTTGTTTTCTATTAGTAATTTGTTGAGAAAGTATTGGGCTATGAACATAACAACATGTCTTAAGAAACAAACTCTGTTCACTTACTGCTTTCTTTCAAAAGTGCTTTAGTACTACAAGACAATCTCTGTACGTGAATAAGCTTGTGTTAGTGTGACGACACATTGTGAACAAAACGCTAAGCTCTGGCACAAGGGGCTAGTTACTCGGTTTCAACTTGATATTTCTGTGTAGCTTTTGGTGATAGTAAGGTTAGGTATGTGAATAACTGAAACTAACTGCTGGGAAAGTGGATTTAAGTGCTCTGCTGTTCTGACGTAAATGGCATACCAGAAGTCTGTACTTCATAGGATATCTACTGTCTAGGAAAAGACTTGTGTTTTAGGTTCTGATGCATAAGAAATCTTAGACAATAAGCAAACCTATTAATTAGGAAAAATCAAGAAAATATAAAACTAATTTCACATCAAATATTTGATTATTGGAATGACAGAGTGAAAAAACCGTTAAGGAAAATGGTTTTTGGTGCCTTCTTTTGGTGTCCTTGGTACTTTATAGTAACCTGAAACTGTTGTGTGGGCAGAAGACAGACTCTTTTAAAGTTAATGGCTAAACTCCTGTTGACTTCAGCCAGAGCAGAAAGTGGCTCTTGAAACTTGACCTTGCTTACTCTTGCTAGGATGTTTGACATTGAATCTTATTAGATATTTTTCTCTTAAGTTTGAAAAATGACTGCAGTGTAGTCACCTCAATTGCATTCACATACATATTTTTGTGGCTGATCACTGAGATGCAAGTGCACCTTCTGTAATGTTGCTGAGACTTTATTAAAGTATAGTAAAGAAATAGCCCCTTGTCAGCATAATCATATCTAGTTATTAAAGCGCTTAGGTTTCTGCAGATGGTATTTTTAAGTATCTTTGATACTGCTGTCTTGTTTAACAGGGCTCACAGTGCTGAGGTTAACAATGGCTGTGGCATCAGAGATGGTGTGCATGGGCCATGTTGGCTGCTGTATTTGCACGTTTTATGCATGTTGACACGAAGACTGAATTTCAAAATGTGAAAAGTCCTATGTTTTCATTGTGAAAAACATCTAGAGGTCCTGAATGGCTCTAGGGAGGCACAACACACTGTATTCTGGAGCTTCAGAGCCAGTGGCATGCCAAGGATGCAGCTTTAGGCAGGACAAGGAGAGCTGATTCAGGGGTAAGCAACCTTAGCATAGTTTGCATAAACAGAGATAAAGATGGTGGTTGAGAAAGAAGTGAGGTTTTCCATGCTCAGAGCATGCCCTGGCTGTGCTGGCACAAGTGGTCCAGTGGACACAGGCAGAACTGATCCTGGTTCATGCAGGTTCTTCAGCATGTTTAACTGCCCAGCTGCACAAATGCCCTTCTGGCAACGGGTTGTGATGGCATGGAGGCAAAATGAATATCTGGGAGCTTTCTCTCAGGCTGTCTCCAGTAGCAAAACTGACTTTATATAAGCTTAACATGATTGTAAATCTGCACAGCTGTTAGTATCCCACTTTCAAGTCCATTAGAAAATTATACTGAAGTACATTTTTGCACACTGCCACTGTAGAGATGGATTATTTATATCTTGTTAGATATTTTTACTGATTTGTTATTTTCACCAAACACTTCCAGATACCAAGGAAGACATTTATGTTTAATGTTAAACCAGACTCAGAAATACAGATTTAATTTGATCAGAATTAAGTGTTGCTGTTGTCTGTCTATGAAGCATGCAAATTCTCTGATGAACCAGGTTATGTCTGATAACATCTACAAATCACTATGCTTTAGACATTCAGAGTGTATCTAGCTGAAGTAGGTAGCCAGAGGTGATCTCTCAGTGCATGGTGTGAGTTAAAGCAGATGAGTTTCCATCACTGAATTAAGACATGAGTGATCCTTATCCTGATTTGTTTCCTTACCATACCCACAGAGTTCAGCAAAATAAAAACAGGAGAGAGACAGGGCATGAACTCAAAGGTTGTGGCACAAAAATTAAACTTAGCTTTGAGTAGGTACATTCTGGTTTAAAATGCTCTTCTCCTAAAAAAACAAATTAATTGGGCTTCTCTGAGGTGGAGAGGAGCTGTCAGAAACAGAAACACATAAAAGAAATGAGTGACTAGAGGCAGTTTCTCCTTTATTTAGAACTTCCATGGTTAAAGTACCTGACCTAGAAGTAAAATACCTGACTTTTCCAGACTAAATCTGTTCTCTTTCTGTCGCTGGGTATCTGTCGAAAGGGTCCCGGTCCAAGGGGGGAAGAAGACACACAACACACATGAGGATCGTGAGACAAAGGGATGTCTGCCTGCTCAGAGCAGCAGGCAGCCGTTTATTAGATTTTCCTACCTCTACTTTCTCACACACATAACACAAACATCTTTCTACAAAAGTACTAAGGAATGTGCACCTGCACACAGCTCAAGGCTGTGTCCATGGGGATTATCTGGTTGGCTTCACTGCTCCCATGAAAAACGGCCTAACACTCCACAGTACTCCAAAGTCCTCAGACTTCAGCTGTGGGGCTGTGACTTCCCCCCACATCGTGCTGTCCAACTCTCAGGGCCACTTCCATGGGAATATGCAGCCACCTCCACCTTTCTCAGGGGAATGGTCTTACTCCCCTCAATGCCTCCAGCTCTTCCGCTTCCAGGGGGCCCAGGGGTTCCATGGGCCTGCCATCTCCCCCCACATCTTTTTGTCTTCTTTTGTTAATTTTTTTCAATTTCAGTTTAATTTGGAGAGGACCTCTTTTATGTATTTATTTTTGCTGCATCTGTCCTTCTGACATTTCTGAAAATAATTTCAGTAATTATAAAATATGGACTCAGGTTCAGTACCAGCACTTATGTAATCTGCTTGCTCCTGTGGAAATGTCAAAGTTGTTCACAGAATTTTCATTAAACTAATTTATACGTTACAGTGAAACAGCTGATATCCTTGGATAACAGCAACATAAGATTGTGACCAGCTAAGAATTCAAGAGGAACACTAGTTAAAGCCACTTCTTGCTTAGGCACTTGATTAAATAAGTTTCAAGAAAGTTACAAACAGTTTCGTAAGCAAGTTTTTTATCAGTGAAAAATACGGACTGTCAGTTCCCCTTAGGGAAAAAGTGGGAATGATCCATTGAGTGGAATGGAATTATGAGATCGTGCCTACAATGCTTAAGAAAAACAAAGAGAAGAGCTCTAAGGCTCTAAGGACAAAACTGGTATTTGATTGACAGTTTCTGTGTGCACATAGATTTCTATATAATAAAAAATTTGATATGTTTATAGGTGACCTGTTATCTTAAATTTGGAGAATGGCATAGATTAAATATTGTTGCCAAGTAATGAATTTCTCTGTTCTAATATGGATGGATTGTGCCCTGAGAGATACATTCCATAGCCCATGTTTGATTCTTAAAATGCGTATTTAGTGTTGTTACCAGCATTATTTCTGTCCTTACCTTTTGGGGGTTTTCTACTGCTGTCACTGAGTTGAATTTTTTTTCCCCTGCATCTCTTGGGTTCCTTGTGATTGACAAAGAAAAATTTGATTATGTCTTTTATATGATTTAGGAGCCAACAGTTGCTGTGACATGATTCTTTTCCCTCACAATCTTGCTTACTTCAGCCTCCATACATGTTTTTGCAAGTCTGCTGCCCATTGTCTGTGTTTCCTTCTTTTAGAGTTGTATTGGGCTAACAGGTAGAGTAGCGGAATGTACAGTGTGCTGGGTAGCCTTGTTGCCACCTTCCTGTTGTCAGTCAGTGTAGAGTCTTCTGCAGATAAGTCGTCTGTGCTGTGGAGAGCACAGGCCTGATTTCGGTGTAAACAACACATCCCTTGATATTTTATTGCTGTTAGTTGTGTCCTTGGCTATCAGTATAGGTCATTCTGTTTAATCTTGTTTTGATGGGTCTTTTTGGTGCTTGCACACATAAATTTGCATCCCTGCTTCATTTACACCAATATTAATATTATTACTTGTATCTGCAGTTGTCTCTTAACTCAGATTTTACTAGTATATGTGTGGATTTTATACAGTTATGTCCTCTATGATTTATCACATCACATGTTAGAGAAAGGAATGCTCTATTTCAATGTAATTCATCGTGTCCCTTTTCAGTGAAAGATTACATATACTACTTGTGAGTATTTTAAAGCTTTGTGGTACCCTTTAACTATTAAATTCATGCTCATCTGTGTGTGTGCATGCACACAGCCTTTATCTATACATGAAAAAAAAGTCAGATGGTGCTGGTGATGACTTTTTTTGTGTATTTAAAAACTATTCAAATACATAACAAAATTTTTCAAATAGCAATCTCCCTGGAGGATTGATGCCTAGAAAATGAGGTGGTCATGCTTTAAAGCTTAATTGTATAACGTGGTATTTATCTGCTGTTGTTCTATGAGTGCTGTGGTATCTAAGTAATGTAAAGTGACCAGATACTGTGCTTCTCCACAGCACACTGAGTGTGCTGTGCCCTGTTGGAATTTTGTTTCAGCTACTTAGGCAAAGACAGGACAGGGTCAAGAATGAAAAATAATCTTAAGTAGTTCTTTATCAAAACTCTGATCAGACTTAAGCCACAGGGAAAAAGCAAAATTAAATCAGCCTATAGGGTCAAGCCATAGTTCTGTAGGCATGTTGCAGAATTTCAGGATGGGGGTGTCACATGATGCTTGGTGGAAGCAAAGAGAATTAAGTATCTGGGTGCCTACATGCTTTGCCTAAATTGAAAAATGTTCATGCAGTACAATAGTTTAAAATATTTTTATACATGCAAATAATTATTTTATAGCATGAGGTTCAACCTGGTTTGAGGGACAGATCTCGTCGCTAGTGGATTGCTGGTGATGTGAAAACAGGTGCCAAGGTGCTAAAATAACTGAATCTCTACAAAGAAATAGCAGTAAAAATCTTACTAGTTCACTACTAAAACTTGAACAGTCAATCAGGCAAAACAAGGCAAGAAAAGAGTAATGGGATGGAGGTCTGACAAATTGGCTATCCTGCTGTTCCCCACGTGTCAGTCCCATGCTCCCCTGAGCAGCCTTTTCTGCTTGCGGACTTTTTCACTGAACTGCTCCCTCTGTGTCTTTGGGTTCTGTTCTCGTATCCTGCATTACTTGTTGAACCAGCAGTTTGTGGTGTTTGCAGTGTTTCTGTGTGCACAGAAGCAGCAAAGGATATATAGCAAGAGCATATAGAAAGTGGTAGGGGAGTTTAATGGCTGGAAATGTGAGCTGCTGAGGCAAGGGAGTAGTGATGTTTGAACAGCAGGGTGGGGTCTAGGGGTAACTTATTTTATGAATGAGGTAACTGTGTGGTTCAGTTCTGACTGTCAGTGGCAAATGTGATAGATGCATATTAACATTCTTAAGTTAGCATTGGCTGTGTCCTCTTGTTTGTTTTGTGAACAGACATTGCACTACCAGCGTGTAAAATTCTTTCTCTTTGATTTTATTCTGCAAAATTGTATCATATACACGAAAAGAACAAATGACCATATAACCACCTGTTTTATTCTGCTACCTAAGAAAGTATTTATGCATTGAGAAAGCTGGCAGAAGAACATTGTGGCTAATCACTGCTAGTCAACACAGCTTGAATTTTTAATAGTAAACCTTGAAAATCTGATATACTGAAACAGCATCTTGTACACTCTTTTTTCCCCCAGTGCCATTAATTTCGGGAAGTCCAGTTTTTAAGTTAAGTAATGTCTGAAATTTGTCAAAAAGAATTGTCACAAAGGAGTTGTCCTCACGAATTGCAAGATATAGGCTGCATTATGCTGTATTGATGAATTGATTTTTTTTTGCATTGATGCTACAAAGATTTGAATAATTTCTTAACCTACAGAGAGGTCTTTTTGAGGCTGTGCAATTTCTTGCTTGCAGACATTTAGCTTCTGTAGGATTGGGGCCATGATTGGGCTCTGGGCAGATTACATGCTGGCTTGATGAACCTGTGCTCTGCTTAACGAATTGTAATGAGAAGTTGTTTTTTTTTTTGTTTGCTTGTTTATTTGTTCGTTTGGTTGTTTTTTTTGGTGGAGGTTAACAGTGAGGCAGAGACTACAAATAAATGTTTGGTTTTACCTTAAGAAAAGAGGCACTCTTTATTTGTTCCTGTAGTAGCAGTAATATGACCTGTATTCTAATGCCGAACATTAGAAATCTGCCTGCCCTGCATCTGCTGTCATGCATTCTGGCATTACTGATTTTCCCTTTGAAACTTGCAGTGTTACTGCCATTCCATTATATAAAGTAGAGGCTGACTTTCTACAGATGTCATGAGTGAAGATCATGAAATCCCAATGAGCCACTTCTGTTTTGTCTCAGAGGAGGAGGGAAGTCTTCTTTCCCCTCCCTCTTTCCTATGAAAAACAAACTTGAACATTTTTTACTACTGTCAGTATTCTAAACCAGTATTGTTGCTTATCATAATCGACATTAGTATATTTGTTATCTGCAGTTATGTGTCCATAGAGAGAAGTTTTAAAGCAGGCAGATGACAGTGCGGCAGCAGGGTCTCTGTTGCCTGCTCTACAGCTAAGTTGGCTATTTCTTTCTTTCCCCACCCCCTTTTTTTTTTTTTTTTTTTTTTTTTTGTGAACATACGGTGTTATGTTTGTGGCTGTGGCCATTTTTGCATCTACTACCAGTTCTGTCTCTGCCTAAAACGTCTGGGCCCTGTTAACGTAGTATCTGCCTCCCTTCTCCATGGGAGTTATGGGTCATGTGAATGGACTTCTTGACACGTTTCTGTTTTACTGGAGGTTTTCCATCTCTTTGTATTTTCAGCCTCTATGTAAAGCCATGCACCTTACCTGCAGATATGTTCTCTGAGGAAGAGAAGTTGAGACCTGGGACAGGGATCCTGAGCCAGGTTTAGGCTTGCAGAACTCGTTCATGTGTATGTAGTTTTTGTATGGAGATAGGCATACCAAGAACCTGTTTGCTAAATGCTTTGTGTATGGGAGGATGGTGGTGGCTCTTGGGACTAAATTGAGGGGCAGGCAGCATGTGCAGTACTTAGGGCGGGGTTGATGGCTCAGTGAGAGACTGGAGCTTGCAGAAACAGAATAGGTTACTTCAGCCAAAAGTCTGGGCAGCAGGAAGGTGGGTGGCTTCTGTGGCAGGCTAAAAAGGAAAGGGGGGATGGATGGTAGCAGGATGGCAGTAGGTTTGGAGAAGGAAAATGTTGCTTTGACATGATACCATTCTGTTCCATAAGAGCTAATCAAGGAGTTCTGCCTCTGTGTAGTCTTTAAAGAATTTTTGCTCATTGAGTTGTGGCAGCAGCCAACCTGGCATTAGCACACATTCCTGCTATCTATGTGCTCTTCTCTGCCATCTCTGTCCTCTTGCCCTTTCTCCCAAATATTGTAGGGTTTCTGCTTCTCTACCGTATTTTTTCCTAGCCACCTAGTCAAGCTTAGATCTGTGAAGTTCAACAGGGTGTGTTGTGACAGCTCTCACAGGCATGTGAAAAGGTGAAAAAGTGTGCTGAGGATAAGTGGATCCATATTATTGTCATGCTTGCCTGAAAAGGGTGGCAGATAAACTGCTACGGGAAGCAAATGACTCTAAAAGGCTGACACAGGTTTTTGGAGTTTCTTACTTTATATTTCATTGTGTGTTGACTGCAACAGTGCAAGAGGCAGTGTAATTGCATATAATCATATTTCCTCATATCCCAGCGGCTTCACTCATGAATGTTTAGTGTGGCCATGCCCCTAGGCAGTGAAGGCAAGCATGGTATTTGAGACAAACATGCTATTCCAGGTGTCTGTGACATGGGGCTGAGCATGCTGCTGGAAACAAGCTCCTGCTGTTCTAGCCTGAATGGAAGAACTCTCCTGTGGCTTTGTAAAAGTTGTACAGGGAACATAGACGTTGGGAATGTTTTTTCCCCTCTGCTATGTGGTACTATTTTGCAGTCAGGTGACTAGACTTATATCTCACTTCAACACAGCATGTAATAGAAACAAGATTAAACCAGGCATATTCTACATTCATGTGTAGGTATGGCCTTGAGACCCAGCCTCAACTGCTCTGTGATTCTTCTTAATATCAAGATGCTACTGAAAATTAATTTCTATAGATCATTGTCATATTTTGTGAGAGTACTTCTCTCCTAGATACTGCTATGAGACACTTAAAATGTTTTAATTTACATTTAAAAGTATGGCTGTTTCTATGGTTGAAATGCCTGTCAGAAGAACCAAGAATATATTTGTGTAGATCTAAATCCAGAAAGCTTTTATATTAGTGCTCTATAAGTCAGAACTTTGTTGGCTTTTTTTTTAAGCCAAGTTTTACCAGTAAGCCGTACCAGCAAATCTGTCTTGGTGGGGTAAGGGCATGGGGTGGAGAGATCGTCATTTTTGAGAACCTTTTACTATATTGCTTATAGGGTAGAAACACTAACCAGGAAATTGCACTGGGCTGCAGATGTAATAAATCTGGTTGACTAGTTTTAGTCATTATTTTTCATTAGTGACCTAGGTGATGGAATAGATGGTGTTTATTAAGTTTGCAGCAGGCAACAAGCTGAGAAGAATGCAAATATATTGAAGAACAGTATGGGGTTTCAAAATCATTCTGACAACCTGGAGAAATTATACCAAGTAAAATAGAACAGCCCAGAAAATAATCTGATTTTCAAGTGCAAGATAGTTGGATAAGTGTCAGTTTGCAGAAGAGGATCTGTGATAATCTACAGTGTGATGCTGATGGGGGTCAGTGGGTACATCATGCTGGAAAGCAGATGTTTTGAGCTGCAAAACATGCATCATTATTCTTTCCCACACAGAATTTATAAGGCCTTTTATTGGAGTTCTGTGTGTTGAGATGGATCAGCTGAGAGGAAATGACAGCTATCAACTGGTTTGAAAATTTGACATGGTATATGGAAAAATATTTACCAAGCTAGGGTTATTTACTCCAGAGAATGAAAGGCTGAGGGATGTTTGTGAAAATCTTCCAGTGTGTGGAACATCTGCTGTGAGTTGGAAGTAAAAGTGTTTTGTGTGTTCTTGGGGTGTACAGCAAGACATAATGTGTTTAAGTTGGAACAAGGGGGATTTACCTTGGAAATTGTTGAAGGCCTTAGCATCTCTCAACAGTGAAGCACAGGAGTTGTGGAATCGCTATCAGCTTTTAAGAACAGATGAAACAAACACCTGACTGGAGCAATAAGGGTAATATAGGTATAATAGACCTCTTTGGGGGAAGGAAAATATGATCTCTTGACTTCCTTCTAGCTTTCTTTATAATCTGTCATTATGTTCGTGGGATTATTTGCCCAAACTTTCTGCTGAAGCTTGATGCCATATTTTACGTATCTGCTTTCATGGAAGAAAATACTGTCTCGTAACAGACATTATTCATTTATACTTGTCTGAAACGACAGGATTCGCTGTGGAAATGTGTGTAGGGCTTCACGTAAGCATAAGACAGGTCAAAAAAAGACTCAAGCTTCAAGCTTCTTGAGGTTTTTTTTTTTTGTAAGAGACTGATGGCTCTCTTTCTGCTGCTTACCTCCGCTCAGAGCGCTTGCCTACCTCCAAGGGAACTAGAAGGTGAATTTAAAAAAAAAATAATTGAGCATACTTGTGTAGCCTGCAGAAGCTTCTGCAGGCGTACCTGTATTTGTGTGCATGATAGGGCCTTAATAAAGAATCAGCTATCAATCAGCCAAAACAGAGCTTGGTAACTCTGTACATACATACCTATTAGTTGTTGATAGATGGGTGTAGAGTTTGGGGAAAATGCAGCTGCAGGCTGGATAATGGAATCATAGAATTTCCTATTTGTCCTTTAACTTTTTGAAGAAGATTTATAGATACCATAATGATCTTGGAAAACTATTCAGTAGAGGATTTTTATGTTTTCAAGGTTTTTTTATGTTTTTATTCTTTTGATGAAAAATAAATATAGGAAAGTTAAATGCCATCAATTAGCACTGAAAAGTAGCTTAAATAAAGATGAGATAAACAAATGCTCATTTAGAGCCTGGGTTTAGGTTGTGTAAAAAGGATCTTAAATGTTAGAAAATAACTGTTTAAACTCTGTAATATAGAACTCTTCAAAAATTAGATCTATTTTTGCCTCTGATTTTTTTAATGCTACCTTTTTTGTGTTGAAAGGTGGTGCAGATTGGGACCATAATTATTATTAATGTGTAATTTCTCAAGCTTTTTACAGTTTTAGTATTAGCTTGAAGTCTGTTGATACAAGCCTTTATTAGTAGAGATATTTTTATTGCTTTCTAATTTTTTAAATTTTTTTTTTTATTCTTATAGTATGTGAAATATGATAGGAAGTTGTCTTTAAATCTGAAGTAGTTACTCTGGGAGTTTTCCATTAAAAAACTTTTGTCAAAGGGTGTGCTGTTTTATTGATTGAGCTTTTGATTTTGTACAGAATGTTATTCTTGAGCGTTCACAGGCAGGTACAAAATGATGCTGCCTAGTTAAAGGAGATGGGAAACTGCTTGGTGGAATACAAGGAAGGCTATTTAACACGTCTTTGGATGGCACCTCTTGCTGGTGTCATCTATGGTAATAATTCAAATGATGTTTAGACAAAGAATAGACAAGTACCAGTCACATCAGTCCCACTTTAACTCACAGTCACCTGTTTGCACATGCAAGGAGGCTGTCCTGGCTCTAGGGAAAATATAAGAACTGTCTATTGAAACTCTCTGTGGAAGAATGGGAGTGTGTGGTGATGTGGAGAGATTTTGCCACATCTTGGCTGGTGCATGTTTATTGATTGCTTTTATCTGCAGTGTTTTAGGATTAGTGGATTTAATTAAGATGTTCAGTGTGACAACCGGTTACTGGGTTAACTTACCAGAGATCTACACAGCAATTCTGTTATTTTTATTGGTTAATTAACATTGCTAAAATACACATTCCTTTGCTCTATTCCATTGTTTAGTAATACAATCAATACCACAGAGCTATCACCAGAATATGCAACCAATTTACAGAAAGTTATTAAAATACATTTGAATTTAATAGAGTGCTTTTTAAAACTATAATTTAAAAACAAATCCCTTACAGAATAGTAAGAGTTACAGCTCTAAATAGACTCTGGCAAAGTGTAGGCAAGACCTCTTGGGCTTTTACTGGGTACTCCAGTGACGCATTAATAAAATACATTATTGAAAATTGTTTACTGGTGTCAGATTTATGGATATGCCTGTAAATGTCAGTACATCCACAATGTTGAAACGTAACAGAACTTAAGGCTAGAAGGGTTATCTAGTATGACTTTCTGTCGTGGGATACCAAACAGTCATCCCCCTAACATGGGAGTTTATAGTGCTGTGGACTGGCTTGTATTGAACACTGATAACCCAGGACCATATAGGTTCTACCAAGGTCTGCCCTCTGCCCTGCAGTGACAAGTAATTTATTTCTGCATGCCATGCTAAGCCCATCATGTAAACTGAGCTCTTGGTTGTGGGCAAGTGCAAACACGTTCTGTCATTTCATCCACTTCCTTCCTTCCCCAGTGAAGCAAACAGGACAGCCCCTCTCCTTTTCCTTATGTAATCTGACCAAGATGAAATATTCCTTGCAATTGCAAATTGGGCAATTATTTTGAGTTTGAGCATATGAGCGAGACATACCAGGCAGGGATCTAAGGAAAAGGATTCCTTTTACTATCTGGTGTTGCTTCCTTAGCTGTGACCTATCTCAAATACTTCTGGGGAAAGTCGTAAATAGCCAAACAACCCTGAACAAACTCGCAGTTAGACATTGATATGAAGAATATTTTATTTTTAGCAGATAGCTAAAGCTAAAACATGAGATTTGCTTTACATGCATTGCATTGGTCAGTCTGTTGACTTCAGCCAGAGGTAACAAACTAGTAGATTCATATTTCAGACTTCTTTTGTATGTAGTTAATAATGTGCCCAGGTGTGCTCTGTTGAAAGAATGCAGAAAGAGGCTGTGTGTGTTCTTTCATCCCATTTCTTTCGTGCTATGTTTTGTGTCTCAGTGATGCCAAGAAGCAGTGTTGCAGTCAACTGCTTCGGTATCATTCCAGTTAGAACTTCTTTATAAACTACAGTGTTACCAATGAACCAGAATCTCTGAATTGAGATGCTAAACAGATTAGATGATAGAAATTTCAGATTAATCAGAAATGCAGATCTTTGGTTTAAGAATTATGACAGAAAGGTATCTGTTGTCATTATCCTTTGAGAGTTGACTACTAACCCTTGAGTACCTTTGGAAAACATTAGCCAAGAGTGCATGCAGAAAAAAAGCATGCATTGACTTGTTTATTATCTTAATGTAATTGTTGTTAAATGTTAGAGACTAATGAAAGCCAGTGGCACCTCCACTGTTAATGGTATTATTGTTTTACCATTATTTAAGAGGAAAAAGGAAGCATAGCCAACATCTGCAGAAGAGGGGTACCTTGAAAGCACAGAATATTAATAACTGTGCAGTGGAAGAAAAATCTTTCTGGTTTGTGTTTCAACGACATAAACATTCTGCTGTGCTTTGCGGGTTTTGCTTGATTTTTACCAGATATCTGTGATTGCTAAACCAGGGAGACCTCAGTAAGGACTTAAATGAATAACTTGAGCCATTTATTGTTACATTTCACTTTTTAAATTTGCTTTTCAGCTCTTGAACTAGCTAAGAGGAGACCAGGGTTTACATTTGCAGGGCAATACAATTCTTACAGTTCTTCAATGCTGTTAGTGAATTTTTGTTTTAGATTCTTTCCAAATGAGACATTTTCTCTATTGAAGTCATGTCAATAAATTTGCCAGTATGTTCAAGTTAATCTAGATTTATCTTTTGTAGTACAGTAGGCCTCCTTTTTAACTTCTGCTTGCTTCCTCAACTCTGTGTTGGTGAGATGGTATCTAAGCAGTCCAAAATTAAGAGAAAACAGTTGTTTTGATCAAATTCGAAGTCAGCTTTTACTTGCAAGGCTTCATCTAATTAAATCGCTGCTGGTTTTTGCTCCCACATGCATGAAGCAGTTCCCATTTACTCCTGCAAAAACTGTAAGATTGTAACAATGAGAAGAATTTGATCTTTTACTATGTATTCATCTCTCTTTTTCAGTAAATCATGATTTTCTAAGCTTCAGGCAAAATGTATAGTAGAAGAATTTTCAATGTCAATTTATAGCTCAATCTCAGTTTAGAATAATTTACCATTAATGCGATGGGAAGTGCTTGCAGAAATTAGCTCAGGAGAAAGATTGATTTACTGTGGTCCTAAAATAGCCCTTAGGTGCAGTTGTTTATGTTTAACTGGCTGTACACAACTTCCAGTCCAATTCAGTTTCCTTTATAGACAAGACAAGCTGACCGTGTTGCCCTCCTGCAGGTAAAATGCACGAAATACCTAACTATCATGTTTCATGATGAAGTAGTGTTTAGTGACAGACTATTCTTTTGCACGTGGAGGCAATCAACCAAAATGCCTTGATTGTGGCCTTCTGTTCACCTCAGTATTAAAATTGGCCTTGTGGAAGTAGTATGTAAAATTTGTATTGTGCTTTTGATCAAAGCACACCTTCTCCTTCAGAGCTAGTCCTTTTGCTGGTTTACAGAAATAGTTGTGGTGCACCCTGATTCAGTGGAGCTGGCTGCCCTCCTTGAGGCATTACGCTGTCTCCTACTCTCTGTGCCTTCATTGAAAACTTAACAATTTTACAAAACAACAAATAATTACTTGGGTGTTCTGTGTGCATATGCTTACACAGATAACGGGATGAAGCACCAAACTAAAGGTTAGGATGCACAAAGTTAAGCCCTTTGAATATCATTTACAGCTTAACTGAAAGTGTATACATGTGGTGTGCGCACAGTCACAGTTTACCTGTTGAAATTTTCTGTCTCCATCAGAAATAGGACTTTTCAGCAACTGAAGAAGTATTATGTAAAAAAGAGATTTTTTTGGACGGATTTTTAAGGGAACAGAGCTTGGTTTGAGAGGTGCTGAGCAAGGGAGATGCCTGTTCTAGGCAGCTAGGGGAGAGGCAGGGACCCGTGACTCTAATATCCCACACTCTGCTGCTCTCTTGTTAAATTTCTGTTCCTAAAGTGTTGTCTCCAGACTCAAATCATGTAGACATGGGCAGCTTCACTGGATAGTTTCAGCAGCAGAGTTGTTTGACCGTTAGACAGTTGATTCTTGTACTATATTTTTCAGTTTGAGAATATCTTCAAAACACTGATGTTTTGCTTGTGTTCTGAATAAAATTTGAGAAACGTGTTTTGAAAGTGCTGTTCAGAGCTGGGCACCTAACTGATTTTTGTGCCTTTACAAATCTGTGAATTCACCCATTGCAGTTTGTGAGCCTGAATTTCACTCCTTAAATCTTGTCCTTTCTCTTTCCTTTAGGAGGTAGTAGAATTTAGAACTTCTTCAGAGAAATTGTTTGGCTTAGTAATGTTTGGTGGGACCTCAGCTAGATTCAGAATCTAGATGTCTCTTATGTTTTAAAAATTTCAATGCAGAATTCTGTGTATCCTTCAGTTTTGTTTTCAATATCTGTAAATGAAGGCTTCAGGTAATACATAACAGAGATTTAAAATACTTTGTAGTAGAAACAAAGGAGTAGGAGACACAAAAGGAGACACTTTGCAGTGGGAAACATAAAAGAGAGAATTTAGTTATTCTTTTCTACTGTGTGGTTGAAAAAGCAATGTAGTTCACCAAACCCAGTTTAGCAGTTTTCATAACTAGGAGATTTCCCTCTGTCTCTGAAACCTATGGCTGCGTACCTGTGAACTCACGCATTTCTTCCAGAACTGAGCCAAGGACCCAAAAAGTAGCAGCTTCATTTGGTCCTTTGCTTTGACTAGTCCATAGAAGTTGTCCATGCACAGAGAAGGTCCAGAGCTCTGGCAAAAAATAAAACCATGTGGTCGACATTATTATATTGTATACAGGAAAAGTAGGCGGATGAGATAAAATATTCTAGCTCTTAACTTACTAAAAATCAGCACTTGCACTTTGCTTTTCCTGCTTTTTTACAGAACACTGAAAAAATTGCTAGTCTTCATGGAACAATTCACAGTATTTATTAAAATGATAACCTCAGGAGAAGAGAAAGTACATAAAAAAGGAATAAAATAAGTTAAACATCCTACATAGTGGCAGTGATCTAAAACTGTCTTTACAAAAAAATTGCGTAGTGGTTTACTTTTAGGTGACGTTACCTTTTAAGTGACATTACCCTTAAAGCTGAAATTGGTAGATTTTTCAGCAGTTTCTAGGTTTGGCTCTCAACCTTAATGTAAATGATAGATGATTTCCCTTTAAAATTCAGGTGCAAACATGACAGAACAGAATGATGACTCTTCCTTTTTTTTTAACCTTTGTGTTACAACATGTTTGTTCTTTGAAAGCTTTGGCAGGTAATTTTCCCCATTAAAGGAGAAAAGCCTGTTTTTCATTCAGCAGTTTGCCGTTCCATCGCTGCAGAAACTGCCTGTCTGTTTACCAGGGAAAGGGATAATGTGACTTAAAGAAGATGACTAAATCCTATTCAGCAGGATCAGAGGGGGTGGCGGATGTTTGACATTTGCTGAGAGAAACTGTGTTAAGCGCAGAGGCTCTTCTGCGTGGTGGGCTGGCATAGCGAGGGGAACCTCTCCATCCTCCGAGGTGCAGCGTGTGTGTGTGCGTGCGCGTGTGCTGGCGCAGTGGCTGCTGCTGCGGAATTCCGGGGATGAATTACTTGGTGTGCACAACTGAAGGTGCTGTTTGCTTTACAAAACTGGTGCGGCGTGCCGCTGCCACTGACCTGAGAGAGGCAGCTGGTAGCTCTTCGTGACAGCTAGAGGTGGAAGGACCCCAATTTACGGTCCTCCCCCCGCCCCAAGAGATCCTTAGTCCATTCCTTTATAGTGGTTCTTTTGGCTCTCTGTCATCGCCAGAATGCTGCCCGTGAATGTGTGTCATGATTACAATAGAGTGTGGTAGCACCTAACAGCAATGAAAGCCCAGCGGGAAAGGCTACAAATTCCAGGGCTGACCTTGGAGTAAGTATTGTCTGTCTTTAATGTTTTAATGGTTTCTGCATGATGCCGGCTTTTGTGCAATCAGAAGCTGTTTAACATACATTTATGCTGACAGTCTGGGAGCACTGCAGCTCCACGTTGAAAGAACATGTTTTCAATGCACTGCAGTTGGTTTCAGCAAATGTGTGAGCCTGGAGCCGGGATATTGCAGTGTGTTTGGAAAGAAAGCATTTCTGCATATTTGAAGTTACTGAATCTCAGTGCATGAAACATCTTGTCAGCTCACAGGGGGAGAATCTGTCAGTAGGCCATGGTGTCTGTCTTTCTCTCCAGCTCTCTGTTACTATTTGTCTATCCCAGTGCTGCCTTTTAGAAAGGCCTCTTTCTGTGCTGAAAAATAGAGAGCGCTGCAAGAAATTAAAGCATTATAGAAATGCTGTCTGTGAAAATCCATCAGGAACGACATGTATTTTACATACGTAACTGCACTAATGAACTGTATTGACATTCTAGAGGATTTCTGATAATTTCTGCAGTAAGTATGTTTACCTAATTTAGCAGTGTGTTTACCTGTGCTTGCTTAAAACTGATTAACTAATTTGTGTGCTTTCAGCTATTTAGAGAGTAGCTAAATGAAAATGTGTAATTTTAATACATAGTGATAGTAAGTATAGTCTTTTATTCATAAATGCCAGCATATGTTTACCTGAGATTTGTTAATCAAAGCCAAATATTTATTTCTATACATCTATACATACATACCTGCAGTCTGCACTGACATGTCAGACATGTATGTATGCATGTTATAGCCACCATGAGAACTTGCGAATTTTATCTAGGTAAATAGATACGGTTGTGTCAGACCCTTTGGTACTCCCTGGGACTGCCCCATTCTTGCTGGAGAAAAAAACTCCAAACCCTGAATGCTGCAGATGCCTGCGGTAAAGTTATTCCGCTATGATATCTATTATCTCTGACATCTGCCATGTTTTAAAGAGAGGGCTACAGGTCAATGTGTAGCATAGCAAATAATTTATTCTGTTAATCACATGAAGGTGATAGAGCACTTTATTCAAAGGAACAAATGTAAATATTATATTGGGTTTCCCAGAACTATATTTGTGAAATGTCTCAGAGAAATTCTGCATTTCAGTCACATATCTTCTGCTAAGAGCAGTGTGTGTTAGCTGTGAGCAGGCTGTGCTCTAGGTATTTTTCTTACAAAAAGAGCATTACTAATTTCTCGTGAGTTTTGGAGGAGGAGTCTTACCAGAGACCTCATTAAAATGGTTTCCATGAATATAATTATACTTCTTTTAAGATGTGGCAATTTAAATATTTTTAAATCAGTCTTCATTGAATTATGTAATCATCATATAAGAGTAACATCACTACCTGCAAAGGATGAAAAAGGATTCGTGTTACTGTTTTTTTCAATGTATGTGTGCGTTTTTGTAATATGAGGTAATTGTTTACTGCCTCCTCCTTTTTCATGGTAACCTGACATAATTACACTTACTCTACCATATTTTGACAATATTTAAGACAGGTAAAATTAATAATTATATTTTAAATTCAGTATTGATCATTGCTTTTGCTAAAATGTTGTCTGAATATATTTAATTTTCCCATATATTACACCTTCTTTTGCCATCACACTTGCTACTTTCTGAGCTTGATTTACTTTTAGAGAAAAGAAAGTATCATATTTTGGTTGCTGGCATGTAATGATTCCCATAGAGTCATTCTCTCATGATTTGCCAGAGTCAATGCAGACTTAAGTCATGTCTCCCAAATTCTTATTTGCAATCATTTATAAAAGAGGATATCTAGGGGGAAAAAAAATCCAATTTATTCCTCGCACCCTGATTCTCGTGAATTTTCTTTCAGTAAAGTTTAAATGTTGAGACTAGAATTATGTTGTCTCCCTGAGAAATTAGCACAGTCTGTCTACTTTATATTCATTACTTGCAGAAAGCTATTTCAAAGAATATTAAAGATCTGAAATAAAGCACTCCAAATTTAGTAAATGTAAGAAGTAAGACTGCCTGTCATACACTGTGATAATTTGTTTTAACAGGTTTTTCTAGGTCTTAAAAAAAGCAAAGCTGAAAAGCAAGTTCTGTAGAAGAAATGGATTGACACACCAGTGTCATCCCATAGTGGGAATTTTTAGATCCATAGTACTAGCACATTTGATATTGGATGCCCAGAGTCTGTGCCATAACTCTGGCTCTAATGTGTTACAGTAGTGGAAATGAGGAACAATATGAGTAGCTACTAGGAAGTGTAGGACTTCCACTTGCTGTGTGTAGGCCATCCAGTAGAGGGAGGGAGATGTCCTTTGCCATGGGGTATCACTAGAATTTGATCACAGTAAAGTGACTTAGGGATCTCATTCTGGGGTTTGAAGTTAATATGTTGTTCTCATTCAGTGCCAGAGCTCTCCTTTTAACTATTCTGGCCTTAGGAGGTTCCTTGCCCACAGTTGTTACTCCACAGCAGTTCCCTTGCTCTCTGTCTGCTGCAGCCATGTGTCTTTGGCCAGCTGGTGCCAGTTCTTCCTCCACCTGGATTCTCTTTGGATCAGTGACAGCTTCCCTCCGTGCTTCTGGTCCTGATGGAGGCTGGTTGTGGTCTGCATCACTTGCCTCCACCTCTTCCCTTGCTATGTCCCGGAGGAACAGCAGTGCAAGCACTGACGGTGCAGCACGGGACTGTTTCCCAGCCTGCAGTCAGTGAGGGCCACACTGACGGATGGACAAAAGGGGCACAACTGGGGGAAAACTACCAGCTATGCTGCAGCAGACCAGCCTGTAGTGGAGAATAAGAGACAGTGCTGATAAAGCTTAGAAATGCAAAACCACTTCTTACAAACCTGTACTGATCATACAGAAACGACCTTTCCAGTGCATGTTGCAGCAGGTCAGTGCAGTGCAGTAGAGACTGCTCCAGTGGAACAGCAAAAATCTGTTGTTTAATCCACATCTTTTTCCACAGGCCTTCATGGGCTGACTGGTATGAGCCTGGGTTCAGTTTAGCCATTTTTAGGGTGGTATATTGACCCATTGGGTCTTAACAGATCTTAATAGCTCAGATGTGGTGACTCTCAGATGTGCTGTTGTGCTAGCACGGCTAGTCTGCAGCTGAAACCAAGCCAGTTTTATACCCAGCTGCTGGGCTGCATTGGCAGCGTGCTCTTCTGTGCACCTAGTTCGGGGATTATGCAGGCACAGCCAGCAGCCAGAGGAATTTGCCCTGCCATGTCAGAAATTAACAGCAAGGCCCATCCTTATCTCAGTGTGCATGTCCCTGCCAAACTTTGTGCTCTCTCCAAGGCACCTCAAGAAGGAAAGATTGCAAAAATGTACAATGTCAAAAAAAAGTCATCCTTAATCTGTTCTAGAAGAGGTAGTATTATTCCTGCTAGAATGTTCAGAAAAGAACTGAATCAGGTATCCACCGAGAAAGGTATTGAAGTGAATGCATTGAAATCTAGCAAAGTGTTATGCAATTGAAAACATGAACTGGACCTAAATGTGCTTAGCATATTGGCCATCTGCATCTTCACTGGGGACAGGGCAGGAGTGCTAGCAGTGGCTGATTGCAAGGGTCTAGTACATAGCAGAACAAATCCTTATGAAGGTGAGCTGGAAAAAGTTCCCTGTAAGTTTCTGCCTTCACTCAGTCTGCACAGAATGCAAAGTTGTATGGGTTTTTTGGGGAGATAGCTTCAGCAACTTGCAACGAAAGGCATGCTATTAAGCATGTTCTAAAAAAAGTTTTCTTGCAAATTTTATGGGGGCAAGTGCATGTGATAGCATGAGTAAATTTTTAAAGAGCATCTGTGAAATGTATCAGTGGCCTTCTGTTTTATTGAGAAACCTTTTGAATGGAGATGCACTTGAGACAACTTCTTGAAGGCACCTTTGAAGTAAAATGCTCAAGTAAGGGTTATATGAATGAATTGTTTATATCCATATCACATTTGTAAGGAAACATTTCATACTGAAATGGATGCTAACTAGGGCACTTCTAATTTTTAGTAAGTGTGCAAATTTTAGGCTCTCAAACTGGAAATTTTTATTGCAGTTTTCTTACTGCTGATGAAAGATCATCATCAGTTTTAGTTTTCCTTTTGTTTTTAATAAATCTGATTTGCATATAAAAAACTTTTAAAAAAACCTAAGATTTTTTTTTTTTAAGAGGAAAAAAATGTCTCATACATAATATGTCTGTTTGGCTGGATACCTGAAACAAGTTACCATTTTTCACCTCTCTAGGGACTTTGTACAAAAGTATTGTTCCTGGAGGAAGTCTAACCTAGTCAAGCATGTGCATCAGCACCAGTTCTCATGTTTGTTTTTTTTTAAATCAGTTTCATCTTAAGTCAGAAACCGTAGCCACTGTCAATCACTTCATTCAGAAGGATGGTCATGTTTTGGTTATAACCGAAACTCCTTTCATAACTCCTACGCTAAAACATGCAACTCTTGCTAAACCTTCTGTTCACTAGAGATGACATTATTTTAACTTGCAGTCTCACTCCAAGGAGCCTGAGCCCAACCCCAACAAGTCCCTGCAGTCCATGCAGTCCTCTGTTCGCTTTTCATTTTTGGAGGTAAGCAAGTAAACTTCCGTTGTTGATGTTTTCTTCTGCATCCAAAACCTGACAATCAAAACATACTGCAAAGGGAAAATTGAAAAAAAAAAATTAAGTATGTCTCTGCGATCCAAAATATGTTCTGAATTTAAGTGTTTTGTGGAAAAAACACAGGATAATCCATATTTTGAGACATCAAAATTGAGTACAGAGGCTCAAGATATTGATGCGTAATTCTGTGTTGCTTTGACTGCTTGCTTAGGAATGTATTGCTACTGAAATTTTTTAGTTTGCTTCCTGTCATCATACTTCAAATTGTATTCTGCTTTGTGAGAAGTTTAAGGTGAGTTCAGAAATGTGGGTGATTCATGAAACACATGGCTATTTTTTGCTTACCTGAGGAATAGCAGTATGCTTAGCGAGTTGAGTGATTTAGAAGAAGACAGTGATGTACAGTACACTGGTAGAACTGTTTCTTACTCAGGACTAGGAGGATTTTAAGATAAGCACTAACAGCCACATAGAACATCCTTCTCACCCTCTTTTTTCTTCTACTCCCAGGTTCATTCATAAGAATAATTATTTTTGATACTTACCAGAAAGGCTTCATGAGATCAGAAAATCATTGAATGATTTAAAAATACTATTAAATTCTCCCTGTTATGTAAAATTATCATAATAAATAATAATTGATGGATATTTCTGATACAGAGAAACTTCTTTTCCTTCTTTATTTTCTTTTTCATGTAGAAAATTAAATAGCTAGTCAGGGATTTCATAGGTGTCAGTCACCGAGGTTCTGCTCCATAGGGAAGGTGGTTTTTGAAATGCGTTACTAATGAGTTATCAATGCCTCATGGATTAAAAAAAAACCCAACAACAAAACGCTTCTAATTTTGGTCAAAGGTCTCACATGACACTGTGAGGATGAGAACTACCACCTTGTTAAATGACATAATAAGGTATGTTTGTGCCTATTTGGTACCACCTTTTGAATGTAGTATTGCTTGGATATGTTAATCTGCTTCAGCATACTTTAAAGTTAAAACCAAACTAATTTGTGAGAGTCCTTCTATCAAGGCTTCATGCAACACTGAAAAATGGAGCAATAACCTAATGGCTTGCTATGTGTTTCTGAACAAATATTGTAATTTTTTTATATATCCCTTTTTGTTAGGGAAGAGATAGTATGAAAATCCCTTATTTGTGCAATTTTCAATGTGATTTAAATAAACCCACTTTTTCTTTCTCAGTGAAAAGACTTTTGTGATACTTCTTTAATAAATTATTAGCAAAATCAGTATATTCTGTGGAGTTTATCGTGTTGGTATGGAATGCTAGGTAAAATTAGCATTTTCTAATTGGGTCTTTATTTTATACAGCCAGAACAAATTACTTCCCTCTGTGTTGAAGGAAGTACTCTTTTTCAAAATGTCAATTTTGTAGAATCAAAAAGCAATGTACAAAGTTTTTAATTTGCATGATCTGGATGACCTGCTGAACTACTTCTTCAGATGTGTGGATGTCCTGCAATGCAAACTGTGCTATGGACACAACCCTCAATGTTTTTATAGTCTTCAGAACGAAAACCCTCAAGGCTTTTGTTTACCCTTGCTGAGCAAGCAAGAGACTCCCAACAGTGCCAAGTCTGAGCACTTTCCGTCCTATGCTGGAGGATGCTGGGAACAGACTTTTCAGATGTTTTTTGAAGAAATGGAGTAGAAATTATTGATATATGAAGACTTCCTTGATTCTGCTGAACAATGTTGAAGTTCATAGGGATTTTTCTTAGGTTCTTTTGTCCTGAAATTTATGTAAGACTCTGCCAGAATGGTTACTGTTTCCCTGGAATGGAAATTTTAGAAGTTTGATTAACTCTGAAATCTAGTGCTGTATTTGTCTATAGCTGTAGAGGGATGCTGGTGTATTGAACAGCAAATGTTTTAGGTATTAGTTACTGTTCAAGCTCGACCTAGGTTAACAGGGAAGAAGAAATGTTTTGGGTTTTAGAGGATAGAAGTAATTAGCATTTCCTGTTCAATTAGCTCAGTGCTCCTGTATGTGGGAGAAGAGGAATTACTTCAGTGCAACTGCTTGTGCTCATACTCAGAAATGTTAGCATGGGAGCCTTAGCAGAGTGGATGGATAGGATTTTCCTGTCTCCTTCTCTCTCTCACATGCTGTCTCATCTGCCTCATGGCCTTTGAGTTGCACAGCTGCTCCTTAGGCAGTTGTTTTTCTTAAAGTTCTGCTTATAGCAGTTGCCGCATATAGTAGCAGTCTAGAGGGAATGTTTTGCCAGCTAGATGATGAAGATCTTTTCAAAATAAACAGTAACATCCTGTGGATGGAAATACCTGCCTGCTGATGCAGTGTGAAGCTATCTTCTCAGAGAGGATGGGGAATGAAGAGGTTTTTCAAATCTCAGGAAGCTAGGCACACATTTACCATTATATTTGTATCTTCTGTTTGAGTCATCTGAAAAGTTGATCTGCTGTTGGGGGGAGAAATATGTGCTGTTTTAGTACTAATTAATAAAAGCAGCAGATTTTCAAGGAAAGACAGAAAATGATAATGTAAATAGCTGAGCACAGCTACTGAGATATTTAACATGCTTATGCTTCTGACATAATTTTAGAGTGTTTTTCTTTTCTGTGGATTATTTGGTGTCCTTTGTCATAGTAATGGGGAATGGAGTGGGGAAGGTATTAGAAAAAGACAAGAAGGAAATACTACTTGCTTGAAATTGTTGTAGCTTCTAATAAAAAGGATAAAGAAAATTGAAATAATAAATGAAAAAATGTAGAACATCATGCATTTGAGGTTGAACAGTAGAGAATAGTCAAAAAAATGTAGTTTTGCTCAACTTTTTGCTTTACTGATGCCACTGATGCTGGACTTGGGGAAAAAAATCTCTAAGGTAGCATGTAATAATGATAGCAGTTTCTACTGCTGCCTACGTGGAATAGGGGTGACCAGGGGAGAATTCACATTTGCTGCCTTTGAGCGCTCTAATTCTTCTTCACGACTAGTGTAGGATGTGTGCTGGCTGATGATTTCTGTTTGCTTGAGTTGTGCATGGTATGTTGATCTGCTTTGTGATTCATTCCTGCCTTTGGACAATGTGAAGGAATTTACTACTTGTAGGCAGGATCAAAAAGAAGTTCTTCATACTGAGAGCTAATTTGAATTTCTCATCATCCTCATTCTTGGGTAGAAGGTTTCAGCTGATAAAAAGATTTGTTTTTACAAAAGAGAAAAAATTTCTCAAAAAAGAAAAGATTGTGGTGAAGTTTCCAGAAAGCCTTTACTGGGGAGTGTGAGGATTGCACAAGTGTCAGCTGCTCTACAGACACAAATGTTACTAACCTTCCCAAACTGGCAAAGAGATTGAAAGGATTAATTCTGAAGCCCTAAAAAAGAAGGTGGCAAGTAAGAAAAGTCCTTGTACATTTTTTTTAATGGTTAAAATTTTTTATAGACTTTTTCTTGAGGAAAAATCCAGTTCAGCTCTCCACATCTACAACTGAGTTGGCAGGAGGGCAAATGAGGATTATTAGCTATACCTTTTGGTAATGTAGTCTTTTTTCTTGGGAAGCTTGTGAGGAGGCTGTTGTAAACACTGCATTTTACATGGGATCATCTTGTCAACTGATTACTTACGTGTTACCAAGAGCAGCAATTACACATATAACTAGCATGGATTAAACCTCATCCTATGGCACTGAATTGAAAGAAAAAAGTCAGTCACAGATAGCTTAGAGCTCTTAGCCATTCAGTATTAAGTTTTTATATCCATGAATTGCCAAAAAATGGTGAGGGCTCACATTTTCATTAAATGTAACCTGAATCTGTAATATAAATGAGTTACCATTATGAGCAAAGGAAGAATTAGTATCAAATTTTTGATATAATTTTATAAAAATAACCCTCTGATATTTAAATTTACACAAAACTTTATTTAAAGTGTCTAAATTCATATACTGAATTGTGGAATACAGAAATAAAAATCTAGTTGGTGTGCTCCTATTCTTCCACTTTCTCTGCCTACCTTCCTTTCTTTTCCCATGACATTCCTGCATTCCAGAATCAGAGAAAGACAAAAAGTGTAAAATAGCTGTCTTCTAAAGGCTGGATTGGTCTGTTTTATGAAACCATCAATGAAATGGATGGCTCCTGTAGAAAAATGAAGAGGGAAGTTTCTAGTGATTTTTTTAAATTGTTGTTCTGAAAGTGAGCATGTTTAAAGAGCTTTTAAATGTTTTCTAGCTCTGTATGATGCTATGTGCACATGTAAATCATATGCACCCGTGTGAAAAATATAACGGACAGCAGGAATTTAGTTTGCTGTCTGGCTTTTACATTACTGAAGGCAGTAATATATTTTTAAACTTCCCATGTTTCAGTGGGGAGGAAAGTGGAGTGAACAGTCTTTATGTGTTCTGCTGCACCTGAGCTGGGCTGGGGCACTTGGAGTGACTGCAGGGCTGGCGGGGGCAGCTGCTTTTGGCAGAACTGCCCCAGGGACACACACAGCCGAAGTGATGACCAAAACCCCTGTCAGTCCTGTCCTTGGCCCTGTGCCATGAACATGTTCCCGCCCTCTTCTCTTTTAGCTCTTGTGGTAGTGTCGCTGCACCCTGAGCTGAGTCTCTACTGTGAGAGCAGGCCTGTTTTAGGAGTGGAGCAAGGGGCAGTTTCAGCACAGGGGGAGGGCAGTGGCAGTGTGTATTTGGGCTGGCACTCCACAGCCTTTGGCAACACTAGCTGTGTAGGAAGACCTGAGTAACAGCCAAGGTGACAACTGTTGTACACACTGGTTAATGATTAAATCCGGTGCAAGCATATAGGTAGACCAGACAGTGAATACTGCAGAAAAGGAGGTACTAATATTCTCTTTGTAATGGGGAGAAACTTGTGCAGAGACATAACGTGGTTCTCTCAAGGCAGAACAAAATTGTCATAGAAGAGTTAGCTATTAAAATTGGTCTTAGTCTCTTTACTTCTGTATATTTTACTGCAGAACTGGTACTTCTTGGATTCATAAGGTTTTGTAAAAGACATAGGAGGAGGACATATCAGAGGATGTCTCCTATCCCTGTGTCTGTGTGATACAGCTGCCATACCCAGGGATTCTCAAGCAGACATTGATCTTTAAAATTTATTTCTGCCTTTGCTTTGTGAGACCAATACAAAGTACATTGACTTTAGGTGTATGCTGAAAGATGAGGCCATTGATTTGTTACCCTGAAAGAGGAAGGTCTTGGGAAGGGCTGATGTGGATGAGGTGAAGAATCACTTGGCTCCATTTCTTTCTCAAAATATTAATTTTTGTTTAAAATTAGGAAAATGTGCTGTTTCGTGTCTCAGGGTAATCTGATTAATATCCATGAACATCTACCATAAAGCACGAGTTCCTCAAGGTGAAATAAATTAATCTTTGGTTTTCCCTTCCAAAAATAGTTTGCCTGCTCTGAAGTCGAAGTTATGTCCTTGCTGTTCTCTCAAGTCTTTTTGGGACTACTTATTTAACCATCCAAAATACATTTTCCTCAGCTATTTCCCCCATACTGTGCCATATTAAGACTTGTGACAGCTCAAAGGGAAACCTTTTTTGTTGGAATTGCAGAAAATGAAAAATGAGAAACAATTTCATTGCATGTGTAAGATTTTTTTTTTTAGAAGTGGGTTTTGAGGAGTGGTTAAGTAAAAGCAGCCCCTTACCAGGCGTAATCACATGTGCTCAAATGTGCTGTTTTAACTTCAGCTTTTGAAATACTGTCAAAACTTTTATGTGTTCTGAACTCCGTAGAGTCACAGCAGAGGAGAAGATTTTTGCTTGTGAATCATCAGGATTTTGTTGACTGCTAGTCAGATACATCTGTATAGGCCTATTAGTGTCTTAAGGAGTTTTACCGGTGTAGATGAGGGTCCAATTGAGAATGGCAGGAGCTGCACAGTTGCCATTGGTGAACGCGGGGGATCCCCTGGGGGATCTTCATTGTCAGTTTTCATCCAAGAGGGATATAGGGATGTGAATTTCTGATCCCATATGGTTTTTTTGGGCTGGTGCTAAAGAAAGTATGGTTTTATGTGCTCCACACTGATGCAAAATCAGAGAGGCTAAACCTGTGTTGTTATGGTGATATTTTGTAAAGCTTCTGGAGTAGTATAAAACTTAAATTTGCTGATATCATCAAGATCAGGTTTTAAGTACACTTTTAATAGCTCCCAGAAGAAAACTGCATTCTTGTATATTTCTTTGTCTTATTCCACATAACCTTTTCAATTTAATTTGTGGCTTATACTACTTGATGTTGTTCAGAAGAAAGATTTACTTATATATATTTTTAGATCAAGTAAACCAAGAAAATAAGCCCCTTCTCCCTACAGCTTATTCCAACTTACAGGGACAGATAGCAGAATTTTAGAGACTTTACCAGAAATATAGATCTTTACTATAGTCCTGTGTTGTTATTTTTGTTTTTTAGTTCATGTATGAGGTGCATGTTGGAAATAAAGGAAGTTCTTGTGACAGTTATTTCCTCTAGTAGTCTGAAAGCTACAGACAGAGAGCTCATCTGAATAATTTTAAATGCCAATTTGTTGATCTCTGCTCCCTGAGCTCTCATAAAATTCTTCCTAAAGCACTTGTGTGCTAGTTTTAAGTCTTTTGGCCTTTCAGGTTGTATTTCGTGTGTACTATTGAAGGTTAAATTTTGAAGTCAGTATGTGAGGCTTTCTAAGCATTTTGAGGAGGCAATATGAATTTGAGTTTGCAAATAACAGTAATTGTGGAGTGGTGCTGTAACACCACACTGAGTCTGAAGACAGTTTTTATTTTTTATTCAAAATATTGTTTGAAAAAATGTCTTTCTAACAACTTTGAAGGCTATGCAGTAGTAATAGTATAGTAGTAATAGTAGTCATAGTAATGACTTGAATGGAGATTTCTTGAACTGCTTTACTGCTTTCTACAACAGAGAATGAAAATATTCTATAAGTATTTCCCCATGAGATATTCTCTCATAGTGTTCATTTTTACCATAATTTGATGAGTTACTCAGTAGAGTGTTCATTGGCTAATCTGAATGTTTTTGCCATACACAGATCTTAAAGATCTTGAAGACTTGGTACAGTCTCATTTTGTAATCCAAACCTGATATTACTTTGTAGAATTTTTTTCATACATTCAATTAAAAAAATCTCCACTGCAAAAGTTGTTAATACTTATAAAAAATATGCCATACCTAAAAACAGAAACTGGAGGAGGGGAGGGAGGATGGCATGGAGTAAACTGCAATCCAAGGAGGTGGTTAAAATTTGAACAACTGATCACATTCTGTATTAAGAAAGTAACTCTTAAGACAGATCTTGAAATATACTTGAAAATGGACAGTCTGGTCTCTTCCTATGCTGTCATACTAAAGAGTTTCATGTACTTGCAAATTACCTGCTAACAGCAGTCATTAGTCACTGTGGTGACTGTGCCTGTTGACCTAGAGGAATTTGCCTGTGAGATGGTGACATATCTATTAGTAATGACTGTGAATATGCTGAGCCTCAGTTATCTTAATATGCATGTACAATTCAGACTTTTGTTGTATGGCTTCATAGTTGGCTTAATCTGATTTAATAGGAAAACATTTAATACATTGTGAATTCAGGGTCCCTTTATTGTCCAAAATGTGACTGTCTGTAATCTGTTGCCAGTTACTTCTTGCAGATAAAGAGAAACTACTAAGTTAACCTACCAGTTGTCCTTTATTTTTCTTTTAAAGTTGTCAGTGGTTCAGTTCCAGAAGAAGTATTTACTGAGGTAACTCCATTGCTGTTATCCCAAATCCACAAATTCTGCACTCTTTTGCAGCACAGTGACAAATTTCAGCTAGTCCTTGCATGAGTTGCCAAAAGAAAAATCCTGCAGCTGAATTCTTGAGATGGAAATTCTCAACCTTGCTTAGTGCCAGTGCTGCAGCATTATGTTGCATCTGCATAATTTTATCGCACCTTGATAAAAATAGGTGCAGAACAGAAACCAGCATTGCATGTATCAGCCTGCCCTACAACACACAATTCCAGCAGAGGAAATGCTTGGAGACTCTCAAAGATTTAAAGTGAGGAATGCAGAAGAAGGAGGTATACATTGGAAATCCACTGCTGCCCCTGCAGTGGCCTTTTTTGAGGGCCTCATTATTTCTGTTGTACACAACCCAACTTGTTTTCACTGCTGTGTTGGCTAAATTGCTTTGCAATGAAAGTCGGTGATCCCTTAGGGAAGGTTTCTTGCTTTGGTAATAGCTTATTCACTATGGAAGTGGCAACTTCACAGCTGCAAGTTCTGAAAACACTTTAAATATGAATTTGTGGAAACAAAGTGGTAAATAGGAATGAAGAAGCATGAGACTGAGCCCCTTCAGAAGCAGAAATCTTCTCAGTCCTTTTGTTTTTCAGAGATCTCGTTTCTTCTCTTGCTTGCCACTGATAATTTCAGAAGAAAAGTATACATGTAGGTTCTTAGAGGTGGTGTCTTGCAGCTGTAGAAAACAGAGGAATGTCACTAAACTGCTGTATTTGAGACTTTGGCTAGTTTGTCATCTTGATCCATGAGCTGCATCAGTGGTTAGAACAGGGAAGGCCAGTGCTCCTGATCTGAAGAGCTGTTCAGCAAAATAGTCTCTTAGACTATCAATGCCCTAATAGGAGAGAAGTTCCCCTGCATGTTGAGGGGAAGGACACCACATGGCGTGATTTGGGCACAGACTGATCAACTTTCTCAGTGTCTCCATCGTCTGGTGTGAGATGAGATGCAGCTGGGCTGTTGTATATGCGCAGAGCCAATGTAGTGAATGTAATCCTGAGCAACGCTGAGGAAGTGATTCCACCTCCATCTGGGACACCACTTTTCTTAGAAGGTATTGGAAGCTAGTCCTGGGCTAGAGCATAGTGATGGGAAACAGGAGGTATTGAGGAGCCTGATGTTGGAATAACACTGACTTGAAGGTGACCTTGTCTCCATCTCCTGGTAACCCAGCTTTCACACACCAGTGTGTCAGTTCGTGGTAACCATTCCCTGTTGGGGTTATGACAACAATGTCAGTATACATGTGATTCTGTGCATCTTGGGTGTATGTTGATATGTCTGGCTTTGATGAGCATGATGACTTGCTGAGCTTGTACTAGAGCAGTCTGATACTCAAATCCACAGGGCACTCTGTGGTAAACCTGTTACCTTTACAGACTTAGGGGGAGAATGACCCAGGTCTGCAAAATTCTTTCCTATCAATAAGAAAGCTGCTGTCACAGAGCAAAAGCATCACAGCATCACTCCTCTGTTCATGCCAGGAGTGATGGATGCTGCTTTTTCTGTTCTTCAGGACCTGCTGCTGGGAGAGACCAGCAAGATCCTCGTTAGGCTAGAAAAGGGGAGGTGGTTTGCAGTTAGCAGCTTGAGCACAAGAACACTTCAGCAGAGCAAAGCTGATGGGAATTTAGAGCTTCAGGGCTATATAGCAAAACAGTAGTGTATCTTACAGCCAAAATGTGCCTTGAAGTAAGAGGGAGAGGGGGATTTCTCCAAGAGGGGTTCTCAGATGGGAGATGCCATGATAATGCTTGGCTAGGAAGGTAATTTTTCAAATTGATAGAGAAGTAAATGGTGACCAGAAACAGGCCTAAAACTTACACACAACAAAAAAGGCTGTAAAAGATGTCCGTAGGACCCCGAAGTACAGCCACAACAGTCTGGAAGGAATTCCTGTCATATTTTAAAAGTTGTAGTCTGATTGCTGGAGTTATGTTGGCAAGTGCACAGGAACACATGCTGTTGAGTTTGGGAAGGCTGTTGATGCTCTGTAACTTCCCCAAATGATAAACCCAAGAAATAGCTGTAAAAATTGCTGTAGTACCTGAGAGAAGAGGATCATGACAAGTGCTGGTGTAGATAATTATCAGCTGAAGCCAGTCTCTTTCATTATAAACAGTCTGGCATGTTCCTGCTTTACTTTCATACTGCTGGTTTTTTGCCAGGAGAACAAGAACAGTCCATGCACGGTCTGCCACTGGATTGATGAAATCTGCTCCTCTTGTGCATATGTAGAAGTGTGCAAGCATGGGTGCTGAGGAACAGCACAGTAGAGAATAGGCTGGTTTAATCCTTCGTCAATATTAAGCATGGTTATTAATAAATTTTGCAGAATTGAAGTGTTGCATAATTTTTGAAAGAACCAATCCCTTTACAAAAAAATAGCAAAATACTAAGAATAAATGAGTATGCTGATTTGAAAGAAACATACTAGATAATTTTATACACATAGTTCAAGCTCTTTAAAATTCATGGTAAGCCATTTTCAGATGTGACTGGGGGTGGTCAAAGGGGAGGCTGATTGACTAGTAAAGGGATTTTAAAATTGGTTTGGGTTTTTTTTTTTTTACTGCTGGTATATAAAGAGTGTGTATTTGCAGTAGTAAATGCTTATAAGTCTGTATTGTATCAGGATATTGATATTTCTGTAATCTCACATCCTCCACAGTTACATTAATGGAATAACCAGGTTTTCTGATATCAATGAAATCAGGGTGCTTAGTGATTTGAACTGGTATTTGAAAGCTGAGCAGTTAATCCCATCTTTTCTGCTAAGATTGATAGAGTTTTTCAGGATGCTGCAGGTATAAAAAAGCTAGTGTGGGTTGTGCTGATCCCCTACTTCTTGTTTTACATAGCTTTGACAGAATCTTGGTGACGATTAAGGTGCTGACTGTAGTTCCCTTGTTATGGAATGCTGATGTGTGCTCTCAGTCCTACAAAACTAAACCAAAATTTTTTCCTCACTTTGGAGCTGAAAGGTAAAATTCTGTGACTTATCACAGTGTCCTCCCCAACTCTTGTCATTCTCCCTAATGTGCATGTCAGAGAGATTTAAGACTGTTTCTTGACTCTTGAATCCCTTTCAACTTACATTTATATAGTCTTTGCCTGTAGGGAGGCAGGAATTGTAGAAATCACTCAATACTTCTGAATCTATGGAATGGTCAGCCTGAAGAAGATTCCCCTTGTTACCATCTACTTCTTTCTTTCCTCTTTTTATTTTTAGTATGTGAGCAATTAAAGCAAATGTTTCTGGAATTACCTTCACTGCACTCCCAAGAAGTAGTAGGGCATTTTACCTTTGCTTTACAGGGGGAGAACTGAAGTTTAACAGATTAAATAATTAGATAACAGTAGGTCCTAGACCCTGAGACACCTTAGCCATAAGGTAATTTTTAGTATTTTGTCCCTAATTTTGAGGATTTTCTCTCATGTTTTGACAAGCATAACTAACTAAAATAGTCTTTACTACTCTTGCACTTCTAGGTGCTTGCTTTTCATTTTGTTTCCTTAAAATCACCTTCTTTCTATGTAGTTAATTCTACTGCTTTCAGTGGTGCTCTGTTTGGCAGCCATATAATCTGCACGTACAGTTCAGATTATTCAGCTGCAGTACCATCTGAGGGACAGAATAGTTAATTGTTCAGAAAACCCCACAGACATAAGAGTATGTGCTGAATGTAATTAGGGTTATTCAGAAATTTAGATTTAAACTGGGGGGTGTGCACAGAAACACATCTATGGTTGTTTATTTAGCCTTTTGAGGAGGAGAGCATAAAGGGTGATGTGTAAAGTGATTTAAGGCTGTTATCAACTTGCAGAGTGGTGTGCTCAGCTCATTGTTTGAAATACCAATGATAACGTTAATGGGCAGTGCACGCACATAATATTCTTCTTCTTCTTAGGATAATGTTTTCCCGTTTACTTCTTATATCCCTGAATTCCAGTTTGCCACCTGGCAGTGCATGGGGTGCTCCATCTCACACTGTTCTACTGACAACAGATCCATCACACTGATCAACTGAAGCATGAAGCCAGATGAGCACAGGGAAAGCTCAGGAAATGCAACTACTTGGGCCTATACTGCAAAGCTCTGAATTTTTGCCACCTGATTTTTATTCACAGTGATTTAAATCGTGATTCAAAGTATGTTTAAAATATGTTAAGTAAATGCAGTACTTGCTAATGCTGGGGAGGAGCATTTTCATTTCCTTGCTCTGACAGAGACCTATAATGGATCTGTAGCCATCAGTCTTGTGCTGATTGGGTGATTAATTTAGGAATTAATTGTGTAAATATTACAGCTGGTAAAGTTTCCTGTCTCAGTGAAGATAGCATTTATACTGCATAATGGCTTTTAAATTCAGTATCACAGGAATTGATATGTTTAGACTTTGAGTGACAGACTTGAGAGCTTCACTGTGCTGACTTTCATTAAACCTCCTGCGTACCCCAAGAGGTGTTTTAATAATGAGGGAAGTTGCAATTCATGATGACATCTTTCCCAAAGCTATCAGGATTCAAAGCTATCAAAAAGGACTTGAGCTTGATATCTTTCCCTAGTGAGTAGAACACAGAGAATCCCTGAAGTATGTTACTCAAATTGGTGAGTATGGCAGTGGGATGTCCCCCAGGGCAGAGCTGAACATGAGGAAATGGCTCTATATAAGAACTAGTATTTCTCTCAGAGGAGTATATTGTTTGGGATTCTTCAAACCAGAAAGCTGTGGTGGCATGACAAAATGTTCCGCTTAACTGTGGAACAGTAATAAAAGTAGTGAGTGTTGGACTTCCTTTTTTATAATTAGCAAGTTACTAAAATGAAACTAAACCAGAGAAACTTACAAATACTGAACAATCTTTTTAAAAGACATGTTTCAAACTGACTTTTAAACTGTTTCCCTTAAAAAAGAAGAGTCAGATATGAATGTTTTCATCTTTAAAAGGCAGAGAAAGATTATATGCTGTATGTAATGTTTATACAGACTACCAGATTTATTTGGTTTTAAACTGTAAAACCCACGATTTTAACTTTACAGTGTAAACCCCAAAAAACTTCTCTTAAAAAAAAAAGTTTTCTACAATTGAATTAAGATTTTTTCTCAAAAATACAGCTTAGTTGACTGCAGTTGCAATTGTATGACAAAATCTAAGTGCATACTGTTTTAGAAGAATCATTGTATCCATAGTTTCTCAAGAAATTGTTTAGGAATTTCACCTTGACCCTTAAAGATAATGCCACATAGGCTATGGCTGTTATTTTAAAAAGGTGCTTGATAAAATATGATGGTGTCAGGAGAACCTCTGAGTATGTGGTCTGGGCTAGTGCAATAAGATAGGTCTCTTAAGGGTGTCATCGTTTCACATGAATGCCCAAAACCGTGTGTCTCAGTCTGAGGAGACTGGAATGTTTGCTAAAGAGGATGAGTTATAAGATAGACCAAACTCCTCTCTCTCAGCGATTGTAAATTCAAAATTAAGGGGGCTTTAATTGAGGAAGTGTGGAAAAAACAGAAGAAATAACATATATCTTATTAAAAGATATATGTATGTTAGCAAAAACAGTAACAGAACACAAAAAAAACTAGACAGTAATCCTAGGGAAAAAAAAAAGTCTGACTGAATCCTTCTCTGTCCTTCAGCGCAGTCCTAACCGTGGCCGGCAGGGGGCGCTGTTGGGTCACTGGAGGTGCAGGGCCTGCAGTACCCTGTGGTGGCCGGCAGGGGGCGCTGTCGGGCTCTGGCGGTCACCACATGGGGGGGGAGGGGGGCGGTCCCGGACTGCGGGAGAAGCTGAGAAGGAAATGGGGGACCCTTCCCTCAGTGGGAGGAAAAAGGGAAGGGAAGCAGTCCACTCCCATGGGACTCACCGCTGTCCCAGGTGACGGCGTCTCAAAACTCCTCCCTTCTCTCCCGCGGGCACACAAACTCTCTGATGAAACACAGCAGATCCGGGGAGCGGGACAGCCAGGCAAGTCGAAGCCAGCAGTCCGAGCTGACCAGGATGAGAAGCCAAAAGAACCAGATCCAAGTCCCTCTCCCCAAATGCCTGCAGTCAAGACCCCCGTCTCCCTCGGAGAGCCAACTCCACCGTCTGCCCTTCTTCCCTCTGAACAGAGCCAGCCCCCCCTCCTCTCTCCCCAGCCTCTCTGATGGTCCATCAGCAAGAAATGCAGTCTGGCAAGCTAGTTCCTTTGTAAGGCTAATTACCTCCCTTCCCCCTTCCCTATTCCAAACTCTGTTTCTCTTACAGGGAATCAGGGAAAGAAAAATTCCTCTCTCAGATTTATAACCTATAACACCGTGGAAAACTTCACTGTGGCTCTTTACATATCTGTTAGACAACACAGCTACCTTTACATTTGTATCGGTGGTACTGCAACCACAAAAATGGTAAATTTGATTTGAAAAAATGGTGCGATCCTCTTAGGATGCTGCTAAGTGCTGGCAAAAGGGCACCTGAAGAACAAATGAAGCAGGATGGGTTAGTACTAGATACTTAGTACAGTATTCCTCCTGCCGTCCTCTGGTATTTGTGATAATAAAGTCAAGATCCAAGCACCATAGTATCTGGAAAATTATGACATTTTTATTAGATATTTTCTGTTTCCCTTTCTGGACTTGCTTACCACATAAAGCAGCACTTGTGAAATGTAGTAATGCTTCTCTACTTGCCAAGATAAATGTAAATTCAGTGATTAAATTGGGAAGTCCTTCTTTTACATTTTCTCATTAGTCTGTTTGCTAAATTAGCTCAGAAGGAGAAGCTAATCTCTACGTCCAAAGCAAATAGGTAGCATGGTTGTTAACATGGTTGGCTCATTCCACTACAGACAGCAAAATGTTGTAATAAAAACAGCATTGCCTGATGTGAATTCTGATGCCTGATGCAGATGGATACACAATATATTTAACTTCCAAATATATTGTGCATAATTTTAGAACCTTTCAGAAATGGGAAGCGATGTGGGACCATTGCTTTTCCGAAAGGTGTTTCTGTTAAATGAGCTATAATAAACTAGAGCTGTGGGAGATTTTTTTAGGATTTTGCACACTACTTCAGAAGTGTTTAGAGTAATAGTGTTTATATGTATTTATAAATGAATCTAAGAAAACTTAGAAATTTGGCAGACATACATTATACACCCACAAAATACTTCTTTCCTTACTGTGATTTCTTCAACTTATTTTTACAATGTATGTCCCACAGTGAAAATCTTGTGCATTCACTAGAGGTACTAAACATCAACCACTAGGGGAAGCAAGATTTCAATTATTGTAAGTAAGAGTAGTAATAATAATAATTACTACATTTAAAGGACTGAATAGACCAATGAGATATTTTATTTTGACATCATATATATAATAGGCTGTAGAGCTTGTCAAGAGTTTTTTTTTTAATCCACCCTCCAGTGCTTATTTGAAGTTGATTAATTTTTTAGATAGAAAGACATATATAAGATTTACAGTGATAGGAAATCACACGGTCTTACAATGGGTAAAATAAAAGAATTTAAAACCGCTTTTTTGTCTGACTGCTGCAGATTGAACCGCTAACTCTAGTATCTGTGAGGGAGTTTGATGGAGTCTGCTATTCTTATGACTTGTCTCCTTTCTTGCTGGGGATACACATTCTAAACAACCAAGGTTCTCGAGCAGACTTGACTAAGTGAAATAAATGACATTTTTCAAGTTGCACACTATGGTTCAGATTTCATTATTACTTTTTTTTTTGAACTCCTGACTTTTTTATGACCTTTGAGATCTGTGGGGTGTTTTTGTGCTTTGATACGACTTGATGGCTATCAAGGCTAATGATGCATGTTGTTCAAACAAGGCTGCTTTATCCAGTGATAAACTGTCTTGTTCCTGTGATTACTTACTTCTTTTATGTTGTTTGCTAGAAAGGTTATCATATTTTTTTCCAGATCATTGATAGCGCAATTAATTGTATTTAACAAAAGACATAACCCTGTATGATCCACTAGAAATGGTTAATGTCCAGTTACTTTTTCAAATCTGTAGGTGAGGTGAGTTTTAATGTTTTCCTTATCACACATAAATTTTTGTATTGTGATAGTTAACTTACTAAAACATTGTGAGAAGATGAGTTGAATGTTTTACAAATGTCTCAATGTTTTGTCAGCTGAGATGGTTATTGACTGGACTGGAAATCTTATTTGAAACAAGATCTGTTTGGATAGAATTGTTTCCTGTGTGAAACTGTGTTTAGTGACAGTAAGGAAGTTACCATACCTGAATTCACTACTGACAGCAGCTAATATCCTGTTTGTCCCTTTAAAGGAGTGTTATGAAATGACAGCTTAGTTCCATTGTTGTAAAACTGAGCTATTCCAAGACATTTTGAAAGTAGCAATAATTGAATGAGCAGTTTTGTTTTTGCCAGTTCCTTTGTTACTCATTGGATAATAACTATCTGACTAAAAAGGCTCAACTAAACAAAACCAAACTCCTCTCAAGTGATCTGTGAGCTCAATTCTCATCTAACATTCCTCTAAGATGTTGATGAACTGAGAAGCATTTGTTTGTTGCGAAAAGATGTGATTTCATAATCTTCCTAGCCCATGAAAATGGAAAAGGTGCATTAAGGCAACCTTTTTTCTTTCCTGGTTCACAGACTTACCCTTCTATTTCAGTATGAGGCCTATACTATTAGGATTTTACAAGTCTTAGGATCTCTATTGTCTGTGCTGTTGCTGGGGAACTGCATTCAGTGTACATCTTGCTATAAAACTGATGAGACATGAGCACTCTGGTAATGCCTTTGGGCAGTGATTCCAGAAGGTTTTCATATGTTTTGAAAAATTCCAGTGCATATTAGTGTAATTGTCAGTGTGAAGATGATAGGTTAGATAACTTTTGGATTGGAATATTATGCGCAAAATATTGATTTAGTATTCGTATTGCATTGTGGTTTTAAAGATCTACCTTCAGCTTTCAAAGTATTTCGTTGTGGTACTTAAAATCAGTGATCAGTGTTATATAATAAGATGTTTCTGGGGAAGAATTTTTATTGCTGTTAATTACTGGAAGTAAGTGTTGACATTTAGAAATTAGACTTTTCTAAGGATGCCTTTTATAAGCTTATTTTTGAAAATTTAATTTTCTTCAAAACAAGGGTAGATTAGTCACCTTGTGTGACTTGTGTGATTTTTTTATCCACAAGTGAATATAAAAGGGAAAATTTAATGATTCTTTTCACTTGTTTTGTTACATGCTAGCTTATGTAATTTTTTGTGATATATATAAGTCATCATCCTATTTATGTAGTAAAACATCTCCTAAGAGATGAAGTAGCCTGAGTTGCTGCTTGTTTTGCAAGTGGCTATACAGCTGAAAACTTAAGCAAAAAATCCCATTAAGGACTAGCTTGCAGGTTCTTAGCTGCTGTGTTTTATTTATTTTTGACAACTGCAGAATTCAGCGTATTAATTAGATACTGAGGGAAAGTTGCTGAACATGCCAGTAACATGTTGTTACAGGGAAATTGTAGGTAATTGTCAAGTATGCATTTATCAATATGACATAGATCTGTTCCTAATAACTTCAGGTTTTCATATTTTTTAACATTAAAATCTTTATTGTTCAGGGTTTTTTTTGTCCAGTTCTACATGGTGGAGGTGAATAAATTGCAGTGGCTTAAACACACAGTATATCTGTTGAGCCTGTTGAGGCTGTGTTTCTGAAGGGTAAGCAGCACTATCAGTATTGATAGTGAAAGCAGCTCCAATTTTAGGGACAGCTGCTGCAAAAGAAGTGGTCCAGCTGCCTCTGCCTCTCTGCCTGGCCATTCATTCCATCTGCTTCCCTTGTACTCTATCTGATCCTGGGGTGTCCTTCACTGAGCTGATTGAGCTCACTGTGTTGGGAGGCAAGCTGTCCTGTTAGCAGTTGTGTAATACTGATAGGCTTGCAAAACTTCACTCTCCCATGAAGTGTTCGTTTTTAAATCAGGCGCTTTTCTGTCATGGAAAATCACCAACTGCAGGCACCGCTTTGGAAGCTATGTGGTTTATTGATAGGCATTGCAAAGTCTTCACCATCACTTACATGTTGTGCTCTTAAGTATAAGGCCTATGCTCCCCTTTATGAAGTCTATAATTTGTATAAGGTTGTTGTGGGACTATGCTGGACTTCTCACACAGCTCCTCCCTTCATTTCCTTTGTCGGAGTCTCTGTAGTGCCTTAATATGCTTATGTCCAGCAAGCACTTGAGAAAAATAGTTAAGTCTCCTTGCTTTCACAAGGAGACAAACAGTGTGAATGAGTAGGAGGACTGTGTATGTACCTAACTGTGCACAGAAAGCCAAGGTGAAATTATGTTTGGATCTACAGGTCATCACAAGTAACTCGGGGAGCTGTTGCTTGTGAGTAGTTTGTTCACGGTCTAGAGATGGAATTGCAAGGGATTTGACCATCTACCCACTGTTTGAAGTGAACAGCGTTAAGCACTGAATGTAGAATGAGACACTGATGTGATTATGTGCCCTGGTTCCAGCCAGGTCAGAGTTAATTTTTGCAGTAGCCAGGAGGGGGCATGGTTGAGACCTAGAGGTTATTCTGTACCACCTCCTGACGTTTTTGGGGGTGGGAGAGAGGGTCTCTTCTGGATCAGGTAATATGGTGGAGGGAGCAGTCAGGTATTTTTGGGAGTGAGAACTTGCATGTGAATCATTTGTTTCTTGCACCCTATTTCATTAATATTGTTGCTGTTACTGTTCATTTTCTTATCTCACTGCTGTTTACAGTAAATTGTTCTTAACCTGTGTTCTTATCTCAACCTTTTGTACCTCCAGTTCTCCTCTCCATCCTGCTACAGGGGTTGGATGGGGAGGGGGGAGCAAGCAAGCGGCACCTGGTTTGGAGAGTCTCAGTGGGAGCATTAAATTGAGGAACACCATTCCTAAGCCACAACAATATAATACTCTCTGTTGCTATATACATGAGTAGAAGCTGTTGCCTAGAATTTTTTCACTCCTTTCTGCTTTTGCAAAAATCCAGCTTTTCAGATCATGAAATGTAGATTGCAGTATCTAGGTCTGTGTAATGGCTTTTGGTATAATCATCTCTGGTTGTACATAGAAAGGTTAAAATTTTTTTTCCATCAGAATTTGTCTACTTGCCAGCAGCTATCATATTTTTTCATCTGGGTCTTTGCCCCCAGTATGATAGCTAGTCTTGCTTAATTTTTAAAAGTTTTTAGAGTATATTTCAGAATTGGAGGCTTCACATCACGGTTGATAAAGTGGTAAAGATTTTCACAAAGAAATCATGAGTTAAATTACGGTTCTACAAGAGAAAAGATTGGTAATTTTTGGCCTTCATGTAGAATAAAGTTTGACCTCCATGCTCCATCATCACCCCCACACATGATGCGCTTGACAGAGTTATAGAAACTGAACTGCTTTTGTTACTCCAACTGCCTCTTGGAAGAGTGAGGAGAGGGGAGGGTTTTCAAGGCACTGGGGACACTGAAACTTTTCCTGTGTGATAGATGGAAGATTTTGTTTTTATTCTTTAGCCAGTGCTTTTCAAAACATCAGTTGGGTATAATTCCCTTGTTTCATGATTATATATAGTTCTTTCTCCAAACATGCTATTTACAGGCAAAAACTTGTGTACATAGCAGAGAAGATAAAGTAATGTAGTACATGGAGGAAGAGGTGTTTTGTGGTGCTTATGTAGAGATTTGAGAATTTCCCTCTTAAGCAGTTTTAAGAAAGGAGAGTTGCCGGCCATGTGAACCTTTAAAACTTAACGCTCAGTACGCTCAAGCATGCCACGAAAGGAAAACAAATGGATGAGAGTTTTTCTTTTACTGGCTGCAGTAGATGTGAATACTCCCCCATCCTAAAGGGGGTATGAAAAGAGCAGTCTGGCTGGGAAGTGCCCTTTTGCAGGGCACAGATGGAGATAAGCCCAAGTGTATCAGCTTTTGCAGCCATTTCAGCCTTTCTCATACAAGAAAATCTGACCTGAGACCTAAATGGGACTGTTTTCCCTTCTTACATAGAAATGGTCTTTTCTAAAATTACATGTCTTTAAAGAAGTGTTAGATGATTCTTTTGTGTTTGATAAGTGTTAAACCGATGTGTACTGTGGCATGTCAGTAAATGGTGTCTTATGGGGATTTGTACTAAGGCCTGTGGTGGTAACCTTACTAAATGCCTGTCTAAACCCATTTCTTGAATAAGATAGTCTGTACCTGTGACTTGTAAAGATATCCCAAGATAATGTTCCTTTGCACCCCAAAAATTAACATGTTTTTGTTGGTTGGAGAACACTCGTTCTGCCTTTGCAGTGTGTCTTTTTGGGCTTTTCAAAATGAGGGCTAACATTGCAATGCTGTGTTAAACATGCTGAGCTGGTATCCTGAGAGCTGTCTCATTCCAAGTGTCATGAGAGCCTTTCCAGCTCTGCGCTGCAGCATTCTGCGCCATGAGTTTTCTTTCACCCAAATGATGGACTCGTCTGTGTTTACATCAGATTTTTCTTTTGTTTTATGTGATTTTCCTTTACTATTATGCACAGACAGCTGTGGATGATTTAAACACCGTGTGTCATAGGTTTAGAGTGCAGCACTGCTAACTATCACAGTAGTTACTGTTTTCCCAAGATACAGCACCTGCAATGTTGAGATTATGCAGGATTCCTGCTTTCAGTAAAATAAGTAAATAGTCTCAGCACAAAAATTGCAGCATTGTTTCCATAACCATAAATGTGATCAAGTCCCTTAAATGTGACCCTCAGATAAATGAAAAGGCAAGTAGAAATTTTTAAGTACCACAAAAGAAACCTCCTAATTTTTTTGAAGGCATAGTAATTGTTTTTCTGTACCTAACCACCATTGCTTCCAACAGCTGGAGTTAGGCATTACAGAATGACAATATAGAAGTAATTTTAGAAACACTTTTACTTGCGTACTGCAGAGATATGAGGAAATATGCTATTCTAGACAGAGCTGCAGACGGAGAGAGGAGGGGGCTTAAGGGTTGTGCTGGAATTAGGTGTGAAAAGACTGAGGACAACAGTCAGCACACGTGAGGCTAAAATGAGCGCCGGTGACGGGGGAGGAGTCAAGGAACCAAACCAGCTGAGCTGGAAGGCAGCTGGGGAATGGCGAAGAGGGAAGCCAAGGAAGAAAACTGGGAGGAGGAAGGGGAGGAAATGAGTCAAAGTACCTTAGGGATTAGGTCACTATTTTGAGTGGGAAAGGTACTCAGAGCCTTTCCGTACCCCTCTTTTGCCAGCTTGTGTTTCAGGATAGCTTTGCCAAAAGCGATAGCTGGCAGGGGAGGGAGGCAGGTGTCCCAGCTTTCGGTAGCAAACTCCTGGTGTCTGGAGTGGCAGGTAGCCAGTGTGACAAACGGCAATTAAGTACCTGTACCGTCAGTTCTCCAGGGATAGGCATGAAGCCATGGCAGTGGATACACACGTAGCGGGCACAGACCGTCCGTGGTCTTTAGCTTGCGTTGCCCAGCAGATCCGAGCGCATCTGGAGGGCTCTGCCGGGTGCCGCCTGATCCGCGGGGGCCTCTGCGCTGGGCTGTGCCAGGTGTCCCCTGACCCGTGTGGGGGCTCTGCCCGGGCTCTGTCCCGGTCCCTCCCGGTGCCGCCTGACCCTCGGGGGGCGGGCGGAGCGGCGCGGCCGCCAATTGCCGGGGCGGGGCGGGGCGGGCCCCGCGGAGAAGCCGCACGGGAAAGTTTCTGTCTGTCCCAATTGCCTGCTGCCTCCGCTCTCCTTCTGCCCCCTCGGAGGCTGGCGGGCTTCCCGCTTTCTCTCTCTCTCTCTAACTCCCGGGACTGCTGTCCCTTCCTCCTCTTCCTCGTCGTATTATGGCTCTGAGTTTTTGAGCTTTTCAGCGCAGGACAATGGATATGTCGGACCCCAGTTTTTGGACGCTCCTTTCCAACTTCACGTTGCCCCACCTGCGGCGGAGCAGCCGGCTCCGCCGGACGCAGAGGTAAGGCCGGCCGGCCGCTCCAGGTGCGCGGGAGCGGGCACCGGATTTCCTGATCCCCGGCAGAAGAGCCATGGGGAGGATTCGCGGCCTCCTGGCTTCTCCCGATCTGGAGCTGCGAGAGCTGAGAGCCTCTCCTTGCGAGGCCCTTAGTGGTGGATTTTATATACCGAACGCTGCGTGTTACTTTGCCTCCTTTTATGAGGTGGTGTTTTGTTTTCACTAGCCCTTCAGCCTTCCCCTGTTTTTTTTTTTTTTTTCCCCTTAAAGACGCTTTCAGTTTGCTCTCAAATATTCGACCTTTTATCGGGAGCAGATATTCCTTATACGGACAACTCAAGGTAGCCTGCTTTGTTCGGTGTTCCTGAAGGGACAAGTCTGCGTCACTATTGTTTTTAGACAGGCTAGCTGGTATTTCTTAATACAGGAATGGCCTTTTTATTTGTGTAGCATTTTCATTATTGTCAGAAGGGGGGGGGAAAGGTTTGGAAATAATAAATGCCAAGTAAAAGTTAAAGTGTTGTGCCGTCAATGGGCGGAAAACTGACAAGCTTTCACCTTATGGTCATTTTTTGTGCCGTGGTGTCCCTTGCGGTTAAGTGTATGTCCCTATCACAAGGAGCAGAAAAAATTGTAAAAGTTTGTAACTTTATACACTAGTGAATGCCATTTTGAGACATACCAGTTGTTTTAAATTATGATATGCTTTTATCTGTGAAACCACCTTGATTATTGGCTTATGTATTATCCTTGGAGAACATGTGTGAAATGTTTCTTTTGCTAGCTCAAAAGCTGGCACAAACTAAGCCAGTAAAGCTGGTTATTCATAAGCCATAAGTGTTTTTGTACTAATGTTTTTTCAAAAGGAAAAAAAATGACCATCTCTTTAATGGCAGAAAGTTAAAGTAGGAAAAACAAGTGATCTGTTTCACATCACTGCAAAACTGTTCCTTCAGTAAATATTCATTCTTCGTGTCTCCTACTTGGGGTAGATGTAAGTGCTGAGTTATTTTATAATTATTATCCCTCTCTTGTAAATAATTTTTTTACTCTTACACACTGTTGACTGAGAATCCATATAGGTGTTATGCATTTTTCTGCTGCAAATGTACCCGAGTTTAAAGAGGGGAACATGCTGGAGTTTTTCTAATTGTCTCTACTATTCTTACTCAAGTTGGTTTCGCACCTCTGTGAAGACCTAAAAATACCTTTTATAAAGTGTATGGCTGCATGGCAGGTTGAGGAGAGAGACTTCATAGACTTCACAAAAAACATGAAATAAATGCATACCACGTGTTATTTTGTTTTTTAATATTTGGATATTTTCCTGCTTTTCAAACATACAGTAGTGGATTGTGGATATATTTGAAAGACTTTTTAAAGCAGCATTGAATATTGTCTCAGCATATCCCGTATATGGCATAGCAATGAATAGTACATGCCATATATGCAGTTACGTTTTATGTATTACAAGGATATTCAATATTTAATGCCATCTCTTTAGCCAAATCAGTGTGTCGCAGCATTGTGAAACTAAAAAGCCAGCAGTGGAATTTCAAGGCTGCTTACTCTTATTGGGTCCAGATGCCCTCCTTTCTCAGGGTAGTTCTCTCTTCTGAGTGGGGGGAGCTCAGGATCTGCTGCCTTGCTGTCACCTGGTGAAGGCTGACCGCACACTTCTTCAGCTCTCTTCTTAAAGGTGGACCTGTTCTCTGCACCCTTATACTTGTAATTCATTTATTAATATAAGAGATTCCAGAGCAATAAAACTGTCAGAAGTACAGCTAATATAGACAGGGCAGATTCTCCTGTAGAAATGGGCTTAGATTAGTTAAGATACCAGCTGGATCTGCTTATTCTGAGCTGTGTCTCACCTGCCCTATCTTCACAAGCTCAGTCAGCTGTAGACCCAACTGTGGCATGAAAAAACTGGAAGGATAGATGCTTACTTTGCTTGACTTGCCACAGGACGTCTTCCCTTTCTAAGAGTGCTACTGGGTAGTGGTAGCCACTCCTGTTTTGTATAGGTTTCCAGACATTGGCTGTGGAGTAAGACCTGAAGGGTGTCTAGTTCCTGTTGTCTGAATCTGCTGGCTGTACTTGACTGAAAGTTTTGGGCCCACCAATTCAAGACATGTTTTTACTTAATAGTAACGCTGCCTATGAAACTTGTCTAGCTTGCTGCATGCCTCGGTGCTTCATGAAAATTTTATAAGGGGCATTCATTGTTTTTTCTGGTTTTATTCACAGTTGGCTTTGGGGCTGACTCCTTGCCAGTGTGAGAGCATTAATTTTATGGTTTGGTTGGCCATTTTTGCCTTTTAGTTATGTTCCTTTTACCTTTTCAGTTACTTTTACCTACACTACCAGGTTCTTGTGGTCTGCTAGACTGTACCATTTCTATGAGCACTATCGTACTTTCTTGACATTTGGGATAATGAGAATTGACTGCTAGTACTAAGAATATTGTTTCTTTGTACAGAGTTACTTGATGTAACCATTTATCTTTTTGAGGTTCTAAGAAGTAAAAAAGGAAAAGATAGTCTCCTTAAGGAGGAGTTTTCCAACATTAGACTTAGCTGAATTTCAGTTGTAGCAGCTCTTTATGGAAGTGATACCTGAATAAGAAACATCCCAGCCGGAATTTCAAGTCTTGGAGTGGGTTTTCAGGACTGGCGAGTAGAAAAATTCTCTTCAGTTATGAATTGGAGGCATTTGGTATTGAAATTGCTGAACCTATAAATGCCATGGATTACACCATGCACTTTTACAGTGAAGAAACATGTACGCCATTATGTGTTAACTTCTTTTTTGTTACTGTAGATATGTGGACCCTTAACAGCATTCAGATACCTACCTGGAATGACATTGTTGGGAGTAGAAAACTAGAGAGACTGAGAGGATCTCTTTCTGTGTGTAGACATTTATTTATATAGATTGCTCTGTAGGCTTACAAATGGATAAATATGTACATATAAACTTTCCTCATATGGAAAAAATCACTAAATGCTTTCTGCTTCATTTTATGATACATATTTAGTTCTCTCCGCTACTTTCGTTCTTTGTCTCTCATCTCTCTGTATCTTTTACAAAACGGGCAAACCAGTGATCCTTTTTGTGTGTGTCTCCTTTTCTCTTGTTATTTGTGGTAGTTGCACTGAAACAATGTTATTACAATCAGTCTTTCTTTGAGTCAGAGTGGGTTTTCTTTCCCAAAGGCATGAGATTCATGAGTGCTTGCCCAGTTGCCACTGAGCCAAAGTAGACTCCTAGATAGTTTGTGTTGAGTCTTCGTTTTATTGAAGTCATTGAAGTGGTAGTTTGTCTTTCATGATATAGGATAAAATATTCATCAGTCATTGAGTATATGTCCTGATCATAATAATTTCTGAAACCTTAAAAACAAAGGAAAATTATAACTTGTATTAGAAACACAGAGAACAGAGTAGTCAAACTTTGTTGTAGTTCTATCACTTTTGGGACAGCATGCTTCCTGGAAAATACTAAGCAGGTTTTTTTAATTTCTCTGAGTTGGCCGTTTGAGTAGGTTCAATGATGTTAAAATTATGATGTAAACTCTTGCTATTGGTCCTTGCTTTTTCCTTTGTCCACATAGTGTACTATAAGTAAATATACTATGAATGGATTGTTTTGCTTAGTAGTAGGTATTAAAAGTGGTCCTGTTGATACATAAGAAAACCAAGCATACTTATTAACATAAAAACAGCCACAAAACCATGTTATTCTGTTGATGTCAGCTGAATCTGTGTTCCAACTTGAATTACTTTACTTTGGTTACATAAGAGTAAACATCAGTTAAAATTTTGTTTAAAAAGTGTTTCTTTTTGATGTAACTGTGTTGTTTTTAATGTATATTTGGGAGTGTAGTAGTTTGAAGAGCTTTACTTTTTCCTTACTTTCAGCTTTCTTCTCTCACCTTTGTGCCTACAAGCACTAGAATGCTTGTAGCTATTATCCTAATAGATGAGTAAGTTTAGAGAGAAGATTGTTATCCCAAAATGGGAGGGAATAAGAATCACATCTGTGCAGACTATCTGTGTTTTCAAAACACACTGTCATTGAATATATTTTATTAGAAATTAATCTGTTGGACTAATGATCCCGCTACTTTCTGTGCTACCTGGTGAAATGTTAACGTATCTTGGTAATTGTGTTTCCTTTCATTCACAATAAGGTCTGTGTGTTAGTGGGATAGTTCTATAGTGTCACTACCAGAGTGACTGTGTTGTTTTTATTCTCTTTGGTTTACTTGACCAATATTTTTGTTCAAGCAATTAATGTATTTCAAGTTCTGCTAACAGTCTGAATAAGTCATCATTGTTTCTTAGCTTTAGCCAGACTGGTGAGGATTCATCTGGTCATATTCCTGTTTTTTGCTTCGTTCTCATCTGATAAAATACTAATTTGTTAGAATTATTTTGAAATCATTAGAAGGTAACCAAAGGATATTATTGTAGAAAGCTCAAGGAAAGCTGAAACATGAGCAAAATAAAAAAGAAGCTTAGAAAAGTGCTGGAACATGCTGAATGAAACTGTACTTTTTGATTTTTTTTTTTCCCTCCACTGTTGTAGTTAATGTCTGCTGTGACACGGTAGGAGACAATCTTTATTTTTCTTGCCCAGAGAATCTAAAGGACACTAGTCCAGACATCATTTCATGTGGTGTGGTTGTTGCGACACATCGCATGATGTGGGCACAGCACACAGAGATTCACTCTGTTGTATTTGGCTTACATCTGCTACTGATGTTCTACAGTCGAGTTTTTGCTGTATTAGACATTGACTGATCTTTCTCAAATGTAATTTTGAAGCACCCAGGAGCTCACCTGTGGAGTGGTTAATAGTTGCATCTTCTGCTCCACTTGTTAGAGAGCTTCAAAAAGAGCTTCTGTTAGTGATAAGCTACATACCTACCTTGTGGCTGCACATACTGATTGATGGGCTTACCTCTGGTAGCTCTTTGTCAAATCTGGAAATGGTGGTCAGAATAGTGGATTGGAGGGTAGGTTTCCCATGAATTTGGGCAGAGAAGAACCTTCAGCAAAGGCAAATGCAGTGTCCTGCACTTGGGGAGGAATAACCCCAGGCACCAATATTACTGGCTGAGGGCTGACCTGCTGCAAAAGAAGGGCCTGGGTGTCCTGTTGGACAACAAGCTGTCTGTGAGCCAACAGTATCCTGGGGTGAATTTGGAGAAAGAGCATTGCCAGCAGGTTGAGAGAGCTGATGCAACCCTTTTCCTCAGCCCTGGTAAGGCCACATGTCGAGTACTGTGCCATTTCTGGGCTCCACAGTATAAGAGAGACATAGAGCTTCTGGAGCAAGTCCATCAGAGACCTTCTGAATTGATCTGGAGCATTTCTCTTACGAGGAAAGGCTGAGAGAGCTGGGCCTGTTCAGCCTCAAGAGGAGGCAACTAATGGGGGACCTAGTTAAGGTGTATACCCAAAGGGTAGTGTCAAGAGGATGGGAGCCAGGCTCTTCTCACTGGTGCCAGTCAGTAGGGACAAGGGGCAGAAGCAGATGCTCAAGAAATTCCACCTCAACATGAGGTTGTGAATTTGTTACACGTGTCATTGTGCAGGAGGGGTAATGATTTTGCTGGTTATGAGATGTGAAATCGCTCAGTATTTTGGGCCACTGTGTTTAGAACATGAAGATAATGCTAACTGATTTAGGTTGAACATTTGAAATGAAGTTTATTAAATGTGTCACACTAAAAATGATGTAAAAGTGTTTAACGTTGCAGTAGTAGTTCTTTGTATATTGTCACATTATCTATAAGCTGTAGACCTGAATCAAGGTGTCATGTTTCGTCATTAGAAAAATTTAGTAGGAAGTAGATTTGTTGGGAGGAATACTGTGATGCCACCAGGACAGGTGCATATGTGCCTCTCTCAAACTGTGGAAAATCAAAAAATTCATTTATCTTTGATTCAGCCTTATTCAATAGGTGTATTGTATTCAGTGGTGGCTTGTCGATTTTCTCTTAGAACCTTTCAGAGGATTTTTTCCTTTGAACCTTTGCAAATTCATTAACTGTAGTAATTGTGAAATTTTAAAGCCACACCCTCCACCTCCCGAACCCTCCCAATATCTAGTATTAATATGTAAAGTTTTGTCTAGACAAAATATGCAAGGGTCATATATTGGACTGTAATCTTCATCTGATATGAGGATCTACTGCATAACTCTGTGCATGGTTACTTGACCTAATTTTTCATGTTACTTAAATGTACATGCACAGAGATATTTAAGGAGATTGCTCTCATTTAATATACTTGTCATTTTTTTATCAATTTCTTGGACTGTTAACTTCTCAGCACTAATTTTTCGGTGTGTGTTTTTTTTTCCAAGCAGTACATAGGGTATATACTATTGATACACACTGTATCAGTTAGGTCTACTTCAGTAAGCTCTTTCTACCTGAATAAAGCTGAAATTAAAGAATACTCCACACTTTCAGTGAAGCATTAAATCTCGTGGTACATCAGTTCTGTGATTCTATTTAAAATGCTCTTGGTAGTGAACTAGAAGACTGTTTGACATCGTTCCTAGTGAACATAAACATACTCGGAAGCACTGTAACTCAGAACAATTCCCAGATTGATCTAGTCAATAGAGAGACTTCACAATGGTGACCTGCCACTGACAGATGAGTATAAAAATGTTGGGGTCATGTCAGAAAAGATATACTAGCTTTTTCACCCTTTTTTTTCAATTAGCAATGATCTTCCCTAAGTAAGTGTTTAGGAATAAGGAAAATGATCATGTTGTATTGTTTGTGAAAGATTATAATTAATATTTTAAGTAGCATCTGGTTTTCCCATAAAATTCTGGCATATTCGGTTTTGATGATTAGAAAACAAGAACTGATGCAGTTTCCTTATCCCACCCATTCTTTTATTCTGCACATGCAGTAATGACGTAGATGTTCTAGCATGTAATAGCCTGCTTTTGAGCTCTATCAGTTGACTTCAGCCTGGGTTTAAAATAGTGTATTAAAGAAAAATTGTTAAAACGTTACTCACCAGTGAATTCTGTTTTTCTCCCTCAAAAAAATGTTGAAGCATATGTCAAATGAGGCACTGCTTACTGGTAGGAAAATGGCTTTATATATATGATCAAAATGTCTATCTTTTCTAACTATACTGGTTTAAAACATAGTTATTAACATCCAAGTAAATAAAGGGAAATCAAAGATATGTATAATCTGTTTTATAAAATTGATTAGTTTAAGCATTTACTTGTAAGCAAATTAAAAATCTATGTTAATGGTGGGTAGACTGAGGTAGTCCTGTGTAATGTTAAGGGTGTTTATTATTGAAGAAATACCATTCAGCTGCTTAATTTGCTGAAACAATGTGAAGTGTTGTGCATTGCAGTAGTTTAGTTTAATAAAAATATATATACTCTAAGTTCTCTTAGTGCTTGATTATAATATCGTGTTCCAGAGTTTAAAAAACATCATTTCTCTCAAGGCAATAAGGTAGTTGTAGAACAAATGCTGTTTCTTTTTTGTATGTCAGTAAGGGAATACATTACTCTGAACATTTTTTTATGTATCTGACAGAATTTTTATTTTTTGGTTTTGGGGGACATACATGAATGTAAACTTACCTGTTGCAAGCTCGAAGAGGAAATGTCAATGCTTTTATTGTTTATTTTTATATATATCAGTATATATGGTGTTACTGCCCATGGTAGGGGGGGTTGGAATTACATTAGTTTTTTGAACTTAACTAATTCAAACTAGTCTAGCATTTGTATTGTGAAATACCATGTCATATATTTTTCCTTAAGAAATAGGGGAAGGATTAGCTTTATTTTCTTTTTTTTGAGGTAATTCTGTACATATTAGTTTCATCTGGAGCTCAACTTGAGAGGGCTAATAAATTAAATGTTACTTTGTTGGAATGCTGGTACTTTTTATCAGTGGTTCATTTTAAGAGGTACTCAAGATATGCATAACTGAAGCAGTAGTAGGTTGACTTTTCTTTATTTTTCTTTGGCTGTTTTCTTGCATGTGTTTGGGAACACTGCCTAGTCAGCCTTCCCTCTCTGGGCTGCTGGGCCTCATCCCGTACAAAATTTGGCATATGCTTATGAACAGATTCACACTTTTCAGGGGAGATAGATTTGGTGTGTGGAACAACTTGCAGTGCTTTTTTGACACTTTGGTTTTTTTTTTTTTTCCCATGCATTCCTAAAAGAGAAGTGTTTATATTATAGTTACTTGTTTTATTAAAGCTAATCATCAGATATGAATTTCTGTAAGAAGCCTGTACTTTTGAAATACATTTAAATGTAATGTTTTTATGCATCAGTTTTAAGTCCTGAAGTTGTTATAGGGAAGATGAGTACAGTAGTTTGAACTAGTTGGGTTTTGATAAATATGAGTATAATGAATCAGCTTCTAATTTAAATTCTGATTCTTAAAATCCTCTTTCACTAACTGACCTTCTTCCAGCCAAGAGGTGGTGACATTCTGGCTAAATGTCCCAGAGATGGCATGGCATATGAGTGGCTGCATATGCTTTCTCTCTGGATAGCTAAACAACAGGGAGGAAAGTTGACCCCAGAGGGAGTTTGGAGAGCAAATGGAACAAGAGAGATGAAAATTTCGCAGGAGGATTGTAGAAGATGTAATGCTGTGATTGAACCAGAGGACATGGATCTGTAGAATATGTAGGTTCCCTGGTTTTTCTCTTGACAGAATTATTTGTAACAGATATTTGTAATTTAATTTAACAATATATTAGTTAATATCAGTAAGCCTAACAATCCAGAATGAAGTTCTGCCTTCAGTCATGGCTGTTTCTTGTTGATTACAGTTCATCCTGACTGGGAAAAGGCAATTTTTAGTTGATAAATATATCTTTACAGATCTTTACATAGTTCAAACATAAACATAGCAATCCAGTCCTTGATGAAATGGAAGTTAGATACTGATGATAAGAGTAAATCAGACATATGTTTCTACCAACAGCTGTCTTCATGTTTACCAGAATTTGTTGTTAGGATCGTGTTCATAATATAAATCAATACCTGGGGTTTTTTAATTCCCTGTTTTGGAAAGTGGAAAGAGGATGCTTGAACAGAACCTCTTTCATCTGACAGTGCTATTCAGTGAGAAGTCGTAATTAACTAATATCCTTTGTGATAATACTGTTAACTTGCCTGGATTTAACTAATAAGAACTAAATTGTGTACATTTGTTTTACAGATTTGCTTTTTCAGTGAGTCTAGGGTCTAGCTTGTTCTTCTGCATGGGTATGTCAAGGGAATTTCCATAAGTACTGTAGTAGTAGAAGCAAAAGCAGTCAGACAAGTCCAATATGCTCTGTTCACCTTGTCTATGAACACCCCATGCAAAAGGATGATTATATCAGTTCACTGTACCATCAGGTCTTACCAGAGAATCTTCCTTTTGCATTCACCAAATAATGAACAAAGAAAATATGTAACACTTTTTTTAAGTAAGATTACAGGATATATTTTTTTTTCTCACCTGAGGATTGGTGATTGGCTTCGTCCCTGGCCATTCTGCTGTGTTTTCATTGAACTGTTGTGTTTGGAGGCATCTACTCTCCATTTGTGATGTATGACTAATTGGAGAACATGAGTTCTGTTGGGAGATGCACTTCTGTCTAGTTTTTCCTTGCTACTTGGTTGTGTCTCAGAAATGCTATTCTGTCTTGCCAAATGTCAAAATGTTATCATCTTTTGCAAGGCTTTGATTTCTATCTGTGGCAAAAATTTCAAAACAGAAAAATGAAACTTCTTCCTGTTTTCTTGTTTGATGGTTGTTTTTTATTGTTTTGGTTTTTTTTTCCCTGTTTGAAAATTGTTTCCTCAAATTACTACTTATGTGACCTCTTCAAATCTTATAAGAGCAAGTGACTCTTTTTTCCCTTTTCCGTAAAGGAAATACAAAACATACTAGAGTATATGAATATCCTAGGTTATTTTTTAAAATATGCAAATTGTTCACGTGGGTCAGACATAAGCATTCAACATTATCTACAAATTAATACCTTTTAACCATCACATGTTTCCTCCTTCTGATTCATAAATTATAAGGCAAGAAGAAACCAGTAGGATCACCTACTCTGACAGCCTACAGGAAATAAGACACAGAGTAATAGAGATTTAGTAATTTGGCCCTCCCAGACAGGGTAACATGCTTCTTTAATCATTGGCAAGTTTGGCAAAATCTGAAACATTTGACATTTTTCTGGCCAACTTTCTTTTGTTTCTTGTTGTTCCTTAAGTGAGCTGTGTTTTAGCACTACTAATTTATTGCTGATGCTATTGTCTCTCACACTAACCTTAGTAATGGCCTTGGAGACATTGCACCAGTCTTTTTATAAACATAAAAAAATGTTCATTATGTTCTTTGTGAGTGTGACTGCCTAAATACAGTCCAGGGGTCACCAGATGGATATTAATAGAAGGAAATAATCTAAAGAGAGGTCCAGAGGACTCTCTGCATTTTCTGCCTCAGTTGGTTTGAAAAAATTAATTTCCCCTTTAAGTCATACTGAAGGAACAATGACATTGTGTTTTCTAAAAGACACCTGCCCCAGGAAGCTGGCTGATGGGCTGACAGCACAGCCTGGGTTCTGTGTGTTGTGAGAGTGCTTGCCCCAGGTCCCTGTAGGAATGTTGGATGTGTGTAAAGTCTTGGTGGGAGGAAGTCATTTGCTCTCTCATAGGTGGAATGGACTGTCTGAAAAGATGGGAGTCTGTGGGAGTTGTATGAAGGATTGTGTCCTGCTGAGGTGTTTTTGGAAGCCTGTAGTGCAGTGGGAGGCAAAAGTGCCCCATTGGTCTTGTTCATGGAGACTCTTACAAAGTTATCTGCAGAGCTGTTCCCAGGTGTCACCTTGTAGGTAAATCAGATAATTACAAAAAAAAAAAAAAGGTACAGGAATGAAGTAAAACAGATGCAGTACGGACAATCAGAAGACCAGAGTCCGGGAACTAGATCATCCTATATGTCAGGAACACTGAGTGCATATTAGAAATCTGGCACCCTTAATGCAATGACTTGTTGCTGAGTGTTGTTTTAGTTTGGGGGTACCATATGCATGTAGAATATTAGAATATCTGCCAGGTTTCAGATTATTTGAAGTTACAATTTAAACACTTATGTTTTTTTTACACAAAGTTGTTGCTGTTCTGATATAAATATGCATATATTAAACATGCAGGTAACAGAAAATACAGAATTACAAAAGTCAGTGTAATTGCCCAATTTTATGGAAAAGATCATATGGAAAACCCCACTTTATAGTCACAGACATTTTTAATGTTAGAGAAAGGATTAGAGTTTGAGAACTGGCTTGGAGTTCTGCCTTACACAGTGCCCTCTTTGAAGTCACAGTAGCAATGCACACAATGCTGCACAACCAAAAGCAAGGATGGAGACATAGTTTTCATTCTAGTTTTCATATATGTTTACAAATATTTCAACTGAACAGTTTGTACTGTTAAAAAATATGGGATTTTTTTTTCTGCAAACTTTTTATTATTTTATAAAACCACTTTTCTGATAGACGTCAAGATTTTGTAAACATAAAAGTCATAAACCATGAAAGGATGACTTCATTTGATGATAACCATCTTTGGGGTGAAGGCAGCAAATATTATTAATACAGCTATTCAAGATAAGTGAAGACAAGCCAAAGACAAGCCAATATAGGACTTCACTTGAAGTCCAAGTAGTTAAAAGACAATTCATTGTAATATGATTTGAAAGGAATGTGGTGCTTTGTGTTCTTAGGATGAATTGTGAGCAGTATCAGATTTTTTGTTTTTAAGGCATTTGTTTTGTCTTTTTTTTGATAACTCCCGTTATTCTACTAACGTTACCTTTATTAGGCAATATTCTTTCAAGTCCTGTCAAAAGTGAGGGCTACTGTTGCCTCATAAAAAACTTAGAGAACAAAGGATGTGAAGGTGAATTTGTTCCTGGCTTTGTGACTTGCCTACTACTAGAAGAGAACTAGGATTTTTTGACCAGTGTCCCATTTTTTCCTTTTTCTTGAACCCTCTGACTGTGGTGTTCATAAGACATTTTCCAAACAAAAAGGAAGGCTACGGAAATGGTGGTTTTCTCCTTTCTGAACGTCGATTCTTCAGTCTGTGATGCAAGTAGAAACCTTAAATTAGCTAATGGGCCAGATGAGTAGTGAGGTGATTACTCTTCCTGATGGCCAAAAAGTGTAGCACACCCTATTCTGTCACCTTACCTCATCCACACCCTCTTGTAACCTGTTGGAGATGTTTGTCTTGTCTATGTATTGAGCCTGGGTTTTTGGGCTTGTGTAAGCTCTTTTGAGTGGAGGCTGTCATTTGTTGTGCTCATATGATGTGGAGAACAATGAGGACTCATAGCACGACTGCATATGTAAGAAGTAATACTGCTTTTCTCCATTGGGCTCTTTTGCATGATGGACCGAGTGATTTTGTTCTTGAAAGTAGATGATGAGGGGTTTCCTTAGTTACGACAGATCTACTCTCAAAATACTTTTAGAAGTCTTAGAACAAAGCTACCTACTACATTTTTCAGAGTTTCTGCAAATTCACTTCATTGCAGCCTAAAGGAGGAAGGCTTTGGTCTGAAATCATTGTACACTGTTCAAGAACAGAGAGATCTAGTCATTATTTGTAGAAAATGAAGCTGCAGATTATTTTTTTCACACATTTGCTGCATTTTAATTTTGGAATAGAAAATGTGCAATGGTGTCAATGTACTTGGTGAGGTTAGTGGTTACCAAGGTTTTCAAGCAAGTGTCTAATGTATAATGTAGGATTAATTTCAGTTGATTCGATTTGTTTGAATTAAGCTAGAAGATACCCCGTACCCTTCTGGAACACTCTAAGACAGCAGTTTCTAAGCTTAAGGCTTAATGATTATTTTTTCCTTCCCTTCTCCCAGCACATTGAATTTATAAAATGACTACAGAACTATAATGAGTACTTCTTTTAATTTAAAATATTTTTATGTATCTTGAGGGTATGATTTAGTTCCTTGAATGTCTGACTTCTAATCTTTACTGTGGCCACCTGTTTGCCTCAACAAATAGAGTGAACTTCTGTGCTTCTCTTAGCATACTCAGTGGTGATACCCTTCTGAATTTTACCTACTTTTTATACTTGGCCTGTGATTTAATAAAATTTGATTTGTTAAACTAGACAGTTATGTATTGCTAAATTTAATCTCAAATCATCCTCATTTCACTTTCTTGTCAGAGATGGTAAGTTCTCTTGAATGATGAATTGTATATACATAGTATGTAACAGACTTATTTCTGTTAGTTTGGGAAGTTTTCAGGAGCTTGATTCTACCAAAAGACATGTTGATTTTAAATTAAGCATTGGTGGAGAAATGCTTGAGGTGACCAGGGTTTTACTTAACCCAAATTTGTTGTCAAAGTGATCAAGCTTTTTCTTCAGTTAGCTTGTTGAGATATTGAACAGCAACCCAGGACTGAAGAAAACACATTCAGTTGATTTGGGTTTCTGAATGTTCAGTAAGTTTTTTCACAAGTGTGTGCTTGACTACCCTTATGCTTACTAAAAGCAGTGATCTCTAATGATCTCATGTGGTTGGCAGCCGAGATTCATCTGCAAAACAGCACTGTGCCCTGCAGCACTGTACTGGGGTGTGTGCTTAGCTCTGACTTGGGGATGATCATCATTTCCTGCAGCAGCTAGTTAGCCCAATGCTTCATAGCCCAAGATGTGAAAAAATCACTGCATGAGGTGGTATTGCTACAGGCATTTGGACTATTAAGGCTAGACTTGTAAAGGATATGACGTGTATCTTTGTATCACATTGCAGCATGATGCCTGTTTCCAACACTGATGACTGACATGTTTCTACTTTTTTACTCATGAAAAAGTGTGATGGGAGACATTAGTGAATAGGTAGATCAGAATTTACCCTTTGGAGAGAGTGACTACGTTATGTTTCAAAAATATGTCTAGTATAACACAGTGAGTATTCAGAACTTAAAAGCAGAATGTTATTTTCTGGAATTATTAACATAACTTGGTTTTGGAGCTCTGAGTGGGACATGCTTCAGTGTCTTTCTGCTAAACTAATATCAAACATATGAGTATCAGTAATGTAATGTTCAGTCCAGCTTCAGTCTTTCAGAGACTCTTGGGATTTCAGCAGATTTTAGCAGAATGATACTGTACCTGTCTTATGCTAGATAGATGAGAAGGTGCTACTCTTGTGTTTGAGTTTCTTTACTGAAGAAAATACCAATAAAGAAAAATTAAGAGAGTGAGTTATGCTATTTCTCTGAAAAATATAAAGAAAAAAAGTATCCGGAACCTAATGAAACACTTTGGAAGGAAGAGATGATCAGATTGCATTTCTGTTTCACCAAATTGTTGTATACCAGTTTTCCAGTTAGAATCTTGGGTTTGGGTTTTTTATAGGTCTTTTTTTTAATATTTCAGTGTTTTTCCTGTATCAGCTAGATTCATGCTAGTCACAGTGAGGCAAGAGATTATATATTCCCATAAAAACAAGTCAGAACTATGTAATCAATTTAAGCTAGGTTGAGAAAACAATCAGTCACTTTTTAATTGGTCACACACCCATATCTAGATCGAACTAGTTGTCCAGCCCTCCTGAACTGTATGCAACTATTACCTGCACAAACTTTCTTGCGGTTTTGAAAGACTGAAAAATCATTTTTATTTAATGTTTAGTTATGAATTTATAGAAGAGAGATTGTTAAAAAGCATGTGAATATGTTAACATTGATTGATGTGAATGTTTTATCATTTAATTTCCAAGTGGTAGTTTCTACAGTTAGGATTTGAAGAAAGCATAAATCCACAAATGTCTCTATTCTTTTATATGCAAGACATTTGGGGAAGTGGCTTTAGCAGACATTAATTTGTCTTTCAGAGGTATGCCTACATTTGGCTTTCAAGCTGAATGTAGTCTGTCTGAGATAATTTGTAATGATTATTTGAAAAGCTGAGCTAGAACCTTTGTTAACAGAAAATCTAATGTTTGATTAAACTACTGAACCAATTACAGGGACTTTTTTTCAAAAACAGGAAATGAAGAATTAGTGTTCAAACTTTCAGCATGTTCTTCCTTACTACTGTGAGGGGTAGAAGATCACAGAATACTGTGTAGTAGTTCTACTTGAACCTGTCTCCACTATGTCAAATGGACAGTGTGTGCAAGTTATGCCAAAGTGCATTTTCAGTGGAACAGAAACTACTGAGTTGATCTTAAAGTGTAGATTCAACTTTGGTTTCTTCATCCATGCTGCTTAAGATGACTGGTAATCTGCAAGATTGCTTTTGGTGATGGAATCACTGATGTTAATCTCAGAATAGTAATGATGACACTAACCTCGTGGCAGTACAGCTTACAGAAAACTGAAAAGTCTGGGTTTTACCTTGTCCATGTAAGAGTTACTCATTAGTGTAGTAATATATCTTAGAGGATCTGTGAAATGTGATGTGATGTAGTGGTACTTAAAGACATGGTTGAGGGAAAGGGGAAACTTGCTCATTATGGATTCTGTTTTTACTGTTTTAATGACAATTTGAGTGTCTCTTGGGTCTAAATCCAAATGTAAGTAATAGGCACAAATTCTAGTTCAAAATAGTTGTGATCTGTGGAAGCAAAATGTGTGACTTGTTCAAATTAACTGCTTTTGTGTAATTAACCTTTTATAAACAGCAAGACTTGATGTAAAATCACCTTTTGTAGGAGAGTTTCAACTCTCTTCATTGACAACTTTGAGACAAATTCCCTTTCTGATTTACTCCTCCATGGTCCCAGACACTGCTACTTCACTGTGGAATTTTAACAGAAGTTTAAGAGTCATACAGATCTGTTCTTGCAGGATTATAAAATGTTGAGGTACTTTTAACTATTACTAATTAAATTTTAATTTAATTATTACAAATTAATTATTAATTACTTATCTATTACTAGAATGTTTTCAGGGATTGATGTATAAAAAAGAAAGGCTGTACACTGAATTGCACTCTTCAACTTTGTATGCATCCAAGACAGTTTGTTTTATTTGGAATTCATTACTGTTGTATAGATTTTAGCGCTTTATTTTCTAATGTTCATGGATAGAAGTTAATTTTTGTCTGTTTTTAGATATTTGGGGTTCATGGTAAATTTCTCCATTGCCAAAATAGGGCTTGAAACATGAACTTCCACGACAAATTGTCAAACCACAAAGCAAAAAACCAAACCCCACAATAATAAAAGCCTACCCTCAAAGACTGAAAACTCTCAAGGCATTGTATGAATCCAGAAGACAAAACTTGAAGACTAACTGCAAGTATTGTACTATCCCATTTAACATTTAACAACACACTCACTTTGGTTTCCTCTCCTTTAGTTTGCCTTCAGTTTTGCTTGTATTGGAGCAGATATTGTTTAAACAGTTAAGTTTTAAAACAGATATTAACTTCATGTGTTATGTTGTTTAACAAGCAATATTTCCTGTTGCATCTCAGGTTGTTCTTGTTACTGTGAGTAGCACTGCTGGATCTGGCACCTAAAGCTATTGATCACAGGGGTTGTAGCCTGTCTTGGCTGTGGACAGTAAGTTAACTGATGTGTTTAAAACAAAATGTTAATTATAATTACCACTGCCTACTTTTTTGTCTCTATAGTGGATGTCGCTTTACTAGTCATTTTATGTGATACTTCATTCTTGACACACCAGGGTGAATTAAATAGATCTTTGTTGGAACTTGTTCCTATTCACACTATTAGTTCATAGCTATTTACACACTATAAATCATCTCCTTGCTACATTTTCTTCCTTTTCTTCTTCCTTCTACACTGAGTCACTGGCATTTGCTTTCATGAATCCTCTGTGACCTACTTCTGTTTGTGAGCAATTAGTACATTGGTGGTAATATACTCCTTTCCTGGTATGGGTGTTTTTATGGGGCTAAGTATACACAAAATTTGTTTTCAAAAATTGCTTGTATACTCCGTGCTCTGTTTAGCCTTTTCTCTGTATTCTTGTGGGATACTGTATTGATGTAGAGATTTAGGTCTGGTATAGAAAGTACACTAGGTATAACAGTTAATTTTAAATTTTCTTTTGGCCTTGTTTCTGTGTTGTTGGATTTTCATGAGAAAATAAGGTGTTATTGACCACTGAAGTGGTCAGGAGAGCTATAAATGAGAAATCAATCTTACGTGATTCTTGGTAAAGATGTACTATGAATAGACTTTGTGGACGAGATTCATTCATGAAGGTACTTTTCACTTCATTAAAGCTCTGCTTGAGACTTGTAGTATTGAATGTATACTGTTTTGTTTTGTGTTGTTTGCTAGTTTCACTCACCAGGTTTTCACTAGGCATAACCATGTGGATGCATTTAAAGTCGTATTACATTTTAGTTCTGCTGGGTCACCAGTGGTGGGAAAGAGTTTGGAGTATACCATTGCAGAGAAGAGGGATTTCCCTTTCCCAGGATAATGCATTGTTTCTTCTCAGAGCCTGTATGAAAGATCGCAACCCAGCATTATTATGTTTTGATCTCCAAAAAGCTATATTAGATAGTCTTAAGGGATTCTAAACTTGTACAGTATTTGTGATTCAGCGACTTGAATAGTTGAATCATTAAAGTGGCATAATGTGTCAAAAGGAAGGGAACGTTTGATGACATAATATGAATGCTTTATCAGTACTTTGTTTGCAATGGCCTAGATAATTTGTTTCTGACCTCACTGAGTAATCCAGTCACTTGAAAGATACGCCACTGAAACTTTTTTTTAATACTGTGCCATACTATTTTTAATACTATGAATGTGTGTGTATATATAGTGTGGATCTGTCACAGCAAACACAGAAGTCATCTGATTTTCTTGCCTTGTGGGGTGCTTGATGGTTAATCATTACCAAAAAAATAAAAAATAAAAATAGAGTGGATGTCAGAGGCCTTGTGTTGTCATCCCTACTGATGACTATGCCTGGAAATGTTTGAATTGCTTCACTAGAGATTATTCAGACATTTCCAATTACCTCACTGTGACTTTGCTGCAAAGCAGTGTGATGATCTGTGCATGTAATAGGTTGCCTTCCTCAGTGGGTGTACTGCCGTATGGAGCTGAAGTTTGGTCCCAGACCTAGTCGACATGCTGGGTTTTATACAGGGATAATAATTTGAGCTGTAGCTAGCCAGTTAATTTTGCTGACACAGCTTTGTTAGTACACAATTGCAGTTGAAAAAGACAGATTGTATTTTCATGGTTCATTTTTGTTTCCGTCTGGGAAAATCTGAACCAATGACTAGACTTTTATGCTACGGTGTAACCTTCTACATCAGTGGAAGGGAGAATATGCTCTTGTAACTATACCAATTTAGATACACAGCTAACTCTTGTAGATACTATATATTTAATAAAAGTTCGTGGGGAGAAGAAAAGATTGATGTAGTTTTGTAAATGGTGCCAGCTCTGTGTCAGTGCATACTTCATTTTTATTCTGTTAAATTCATTAAATTAAAAAAAAAAAAAAACCAACAAAAAAAAACCAAAACCACACCAAAACCAACAATTATGTCTGTTACATAAGCTCAGTTTTAATCTGGGAAAAAAGCTAGATCAGACATATCCATTGTTATATTGGGTATTTGTTGTTTTCCTGTTAAAGGGATATAGCTGTGTTTGGGAACTCCAAGGGCAAATAGACGCTAATTTGTTATAACTTCATATGGCTGGGGAATGCCACCCTACTGGCTGCAGCTATATATGTAGTGGACTCTTATGTCTATGGAGTGTTTTGCCGCTTGCATTTTAGCAGAACTTTGCAGATGTCTGGTTCCTACAGAACAAACAGCCTCTTCATGAAAGCCACCGTAGCTGGCATTAATTGATGCTCTCTGCGGCAGGCTCGGCAGACACCAATAGCTGAATGGCCACAGTGAATGGGGGTTTTTTTCACCTTCCCCTGGGAAAATAATGCTTCTAGATGCTCTAATTATGATTTAATTAAAAAACTTTCGGTCAACTCTCAGGGGGAGGGATGGAGAATGTGGATCTCAGTAAAGAGAGGGGAGCCTGTTGTTTGCAAACTGAATTTCTGAACTGCAGTCAATGTGTGCTTACTCAAATGTGGGACACTGATGGTGCTGCCAGAGGTCTTGTGGGAACAGACGTCATTTTCAAGTTGAATGCCTTCCACTTAATTGTTCATATTCAGTCTCCTAGCCAGTAAAGGGCATAGTTTTCAAACACTCATATTTTGCCCTAAATAATGTTTTGTATTTTTACATGTTTTTTCTGTATTTCCTTAAGTCCAGTGTATTAACTGCTTATGCATTACCGACTAATTATGTCCAAACAAAAGACAGTACAGAATATTAATTGCAAAATCTTTATTGCTTGTATAGAAAGTGTGATGCTTTAGTTATATAATATTGCCTCTTCCCTTTTTTAAAACATAAGAAATGAAAGGGAACAGGACTGTTTTTCCTGTTGCTTGTATTGATTTCTTTAAAGAAAAGATGCAAACTTAGATTGCATTGTTTGAAATAAGGCATTTATTGCAAAATTTTGGCAACTCTCATATATGTATGAAGAAAGAAGATAAACCTCGACAAATAATGCCAAATTACAGTAGAAGGGATGAAGCTCATTTCCCTCATGTGTCGAATGCTCAGTAGACAACTGTGCTTCATCAGTGTAATGCTTTCCAATCTGCAGATGTATATCCTCACTTATGGTTCTCAAGAGGTTAATAATAACTTTATGCTCTTACTGGGAGAGTGTGCGTGGTGGAGACTGTCCTCCTTAAATGCTTTCCCTTCCTTTGTTTTTCTGCCTGTCCAAGTGGGAATCCTGTGCAAGGAGGAGTGAAGGAATTCAGACTCTTATCCTACTGAGTTTGGTCTACTGTGTAGTTTTCCTTCAGTCAGGTGCATTGCACCTGTTCATCCCTGAAGTCTTTGGAAGTATTTGCTAAAGACATAAAGACAAAACATTTAATCCACCATGTGCACCCTCTTAGTTTTGAGAGATTGAGAGCTACTAGATTCAACTAGGGAGGAAAGATGCAGTCTTGTCCTCTCTGGACTCACTACTCTTTTGAGTAAAAATGAATTGTTTCTATTTAATTATAGGAGAAAGGAGTTAGCTGTAGATATAAATTATTTTAGGGATTAAACCAGAAGAGAACTACTGGATTAGAAAGTAAAACCCTGTGAAATCTATCTGCTTCAAGAAGCTCCTAATAGCCTATCCTTGAATTTTAGGAGGTGATTAATTTAGTTGTACTACTTCAAGATTATTAGGAAAAAATAATTAGGCAGGTGTGTGGAAAAGAAAAAAAAAAGAAAGCTTAAAACTGTCCTGAAAACACTGTGAAATAATGTAGGAAAAAATACCTCTAGGATCTTATCTTTTAGTGGCTTTTCTCCTGGGGTGAGTCTCTGGAGTGCAGTGCAAAGCAGACAGTGTTTCATGTGATAAAGGGTACTGTGTAGACTTTTGTTTTAATAGGCTTCTGATTCTTTTTTATGTGAGAGTAGCCTTGGCAACATTAGATTTTCTGATGGGTGCAGAGTTGTCATTTCTGAGGTGCCCCCTAGACATCTGCTGAGGAAGCAGACTTCCTAGGCTGGCTGCATGTGACAATTTCAAAATATAGCAGAGTTTAACCCATTGAGACTTTACAAGTATTGATACCGTGCACACAACTTTTAGCCAAGAGAACCTACTCTCCATGCTATTTGGAGAACGTCTTCAGTGCTGTGAAGAGATCTATCTGGTTTATCATCCTGGCCCACTGATTCCTAGGTACATGGTAAGTTATGAACAGTGGTGCTCAGAGCTGTAGTGCTTGGGAAAGCACCAGCAAGGAAAAAACAAAGAAACCTAAGAGGAGGTAGGTCTAAGTGGAAAACAGAATGAGAAAGCTGGGGAGAAGGTGACAGGGTTTCACTGTGGTAGATAACTGGAAAAACAGGTCTTCAGTCTGTAGTTTGGAGACACTCCCAGGTTTTATCTAAATTCTGAACTCTACTGGCCTTTGTTTCAGCCAGAATTACAGAAAACTCAGGATATGTACTTGGCTCCCTTGCAGTACTGAAGTGTCCTGGGGACTTGACTGTGATTAGTCCTTGAGTCTGAATGGATAATGTTCAAAGGAAATATGACTGGAACAGGACGCGTTTGTTTATTGGTTTAGTTTGGGGTTTTTTGAAAGTCCTCACTGGGTAAAAGTTGCCGGTAGATTGATTACTCTGTTCAGTGTGAGTGTGGAAAGAGCTGTTTGTTCCCCATCAGCTGGAGATGGAAAGGTGAGGAGGAGATCCCTCAGCTACCTCCTGTTCCGCGTCTGACCTGCTTGTGTTGTGAGCAGCAGTGAGAGGGCACCACCCTAGCTCGCAAACTGGGGACAGAACCAGTGGCAGGCATTGCCTATGACAGTGTCTGTGCTGTGGCCTGGCAGACAGCACTCCAGCCTGAGGTGGAGCAGAGGCTCCAGAGATAATGGCATCCAACATCCTGATTCACCTTCATCTGCTCCCTGGTTTCTCCCAAGCTGTTAAGAACCAGCAATGGGGCAGAGTGAGAAACATTCTGCCCCCAACCTGGCCCCTGCAGCTTGGTAGGAAATGTCTGGCTGCGTCCTCTTAACCTAAGAGATGCACCAGCAAGTTGTAGTCTGGAGTCAAAATCTGGAGTCATACAGGTTAATGTGAAGCTGCAGGGAATGGCCAGGAGCACATCAAGACCTCTTTTGTGAACCTTCTGTCTGCATTGGGTAGGCATGCCCTCTGGTAAATAGGGTATTTCCTGTCTAATAGTTTCTGCAGGGTTGTCCACTATGCAAGGCAAGGTGCCTACTTCCTTTGGTTAACACCTCCAAACGAATGACACTTTGATCTTAATAGCTGTGATGTATGACACTTTTTTTTTTAAGATAGCACTTGTTAAATATTATAAACACATCACAGTGGCTCCTGATAATTATTAATATTTTTTTTCTAGTTAGGCATTTCTGCCCTTTTTTTGCATGTCCTGAATAATGTAGTATACAGATAATCAAACTTAGCAGTTATTTAGGCCAGCACTGCATATTTTTCCTCTTCTTCTGGTTCTGGCTTCCTAATTACCTTTCTGTTTAGAATGAATAGTATTTGTGTGTCAAGGAATTTAGTTAAATGTCTCAGTATGATGGCGAATGTGCTGTTCACCTCATAACTTGGTCTATGTCCCTTCTCAGAACACAAAACAGAAATTCAAGAAGCAGCGGCATTTAGATGATCCCATTGTCATGTTCCCAATGGATTGTATGATATGAAGACACAAAATCAGTGTTTTGTGTATGATTAGCAGAATTGCACAGTGGGCTAGTTTATGATCCTGAGCATTCTATTTGTCTGCACTCTTCTACCTGCTCACTTTGTATTACAGACTGAACTTATGTGCAGCTATTTTATGAATATTGTACAAATATAGTTAATAGTTAGCTTAGTACTCTTTTTTGTTACTATAGAGATATTTAATTATGTAAGTTAAAGTGAATCAGGTGTTTTATGAAGAATAAGGACAGACAGAATTCTGTAGAAGAAATTCTGATTTCTTATAACTGCTGATTTTTCTCCTGTGTGAGAAGAAGAAAAATTATGGATTGAACTTGCTTACAGTAAAAGTGAGCACAAGTGAAGTTGAATACTCTGCACACATCTAACTAGCAAGTTCAGTTGAGAAGGCATAATGAAGGATCAGTTTATTTGTGTTGTAATACTCTGAAGTGGTGGAAATTGAGAGGCCTTCTACAGTGTAAGAAGTCTTTGTAAAGATACCCTTCCTCAGGTCAGACCATTTGAGATTTGGCAGATATTTTTGCAATACTCTGATTTTTCCTGGTGGCTGTTTTTGCAATGTTGCTGTCTTGCATGCATTTGAATTCTTTAGATAGTCCATGGAGAAGGTGATTATGCATCCAGTTGATTGCACTTTTTTATTTTCGCTGTAGATTTCTTTTTTTAGAAATACAGAGAAAAAACCTGAGGTCTCTTCTTTTGTATAGTTGAGGAATGGTGAAGTTCTGATGGCATGGTGGTAGTTGGTGTTAATAGTAGGGAGAAAGGTGTTGGGCGCACATTCTTGAGTACCTAGAGGGGACCCATAGCTTACTGCCCATGTTTACTTGACCAATAGCCAAAATTGATGCCTTTGCTTTAGTGTTGCAAAAATTCGTGGCAAACCACCAAATGAGGGCTGCCAGCAGCTGCATTTTTCATCTTGGTGTGTTGTGTTCATTATGTTTTGACATTTTTTCAGATGAAAGCTAACCTTACTTAAGTTGACTAAACCTTAAATACAAAAGAGGAAAATCAGAATCCCTATGTTACAACACGTAAAATTTAAATCCTAGTACCCTTTTTTTCCTATTTTGGTACAGACTAATGTAGAATAACTTGTCACAGAGAGCAAGATATATAGTAAATAGAACATTTGGTGCTCTGTGTGATATTTTAAGTGTAGGATTTTAGATACGTATCTTTATATAAATATATGTATGTGTTTTATGCATGTAAATATGAAGGTGTATATGTATATGCTTATATATCTATCTATATTCATGTAGCAGATTTGGAGAGTGTATATGCAGACATATAGCCTAGTACAAATATATCAGAAAATACTCCTGGATGATAATAAATGGATATAAGTGTGAAATACTGAAAGCCTTTAAAAGAATGAGATAAAAATTATGGTTGATAGTCATGGTATATTTTACTTGCATTCAAATGGTTTGCAGATTTCTCTCAATTGCAGCACCTTAAAAATTTAACTACTTCAGACTAGGAGATATCTCTCGAAACTGTAAACCTTTGCTTCCTTACTCTTTGGTCTTTCTTAGCTATGTCGGACCAGGGTAGCAGCGATTACCACTGGATGGACTCTGTTGATTCTCCCCATGTAACCCTAAGTCCACAGTATTCAGTGTTCATGTTCTTGCACAGTTTATTTTCTTCCATAAAGCAGTCTGGCATGCACTGGTGCTAACTGCAGGCTGTCTTACTTTGACTTTCTAGGTCTGGAGATGCTTCATCAAATACAATCTTAAAGGCTGTTTTTGACAAGGGAGCTGCTGCAGCATCAGTATCTCTCATCTCTTCATGACAGCTGGATTTTGCATTTGTTCCAGTTAATGTCCCACAGAACTTGTCTGAATTCTGAAGAGCTTGGAAATACTCACTGAACTGCTTTTTAATACAAAAGGCTTCTTTAAAAGCAACAAACAAACAAACAAAAAGCCAAATCAAACCAAGCTAAATTCCATTTAAATGTTTTAATGTTTTTAAGTGCTATGGGCTGTGCTGACTCTCCAGTGTTGCTGTTGACAAAAATTATGAAGGCTTAGCTAGCTTCGTTACAAGTTAAATATAACTGAAATATAACTTAACTTTCTGTATGAACAAAGACCCAGATCTCAAGTCTTGCTAGGGACAGCATGTTCCTGCTGAGGTAGTTTTCAGCTATGCAGTTTTAACACCAGAGAAGTTATAACCACCTTTTCTGTCCCTAGAGCATTATGTGATGGCTGGTCTTGCGTTATTTGTCTCTCTTATGTCTGCATAGAATCACAGAGTATGCTGAGTTGGAGGGGACCGACAAGGATCATTGAGTCCAACTCTTAGCCCTGCACAGGACCACCCACAAGAGTCAAACCGTGTGCCTGAGAGTATTATCCAAACACTTCTTGAACTCTTCGGGCTTGGTGCTGTGACCATCTCCCTCAGGAGCTCATTCCAGTGCCCAGCTACTCTCTGGGTGAAGAGCGTTTTCCTAATATCCAACCTAAACCTTCCCTAACACAACTTAAAACCATTCCTTCAGCCCTGTCACTAGTCACCACAGAGAAGGGATCAGTGCCTGCCCCTCCTCTTCCTCTCACAAGGAGGTTGTAACTGCAATGAGGTCTCCCCTCAGACTCCTCCAGGCTGAACAGACCAAGTGACCTCATATGGCTTCCCCTCAAGGCCCTTCACCGTCTTTGTTGCCCTTCCACCCTTCCACCTCTTCTGCGCTACCTATCCCTCCTGTAGAGCCTGAAACTGTCTAGCAGGGCTCCAGGACTCCAGTCACAGGTGTCATCCTACTGGGTTTCACTTATGCATCTGATGTCAGATCTCTGTGACGGGACTGAATCTTTGAGCTCCTCTTGTTTGTTCCTCATGCTGGGTACACCAGTGTAGAAACATTTCAGATGTCGTACTTTGTGGTCAACACCTTGTGAAGCATATTGAGGGATCCCATTAGTGCTTGTTTCTTCAAGTTTTGACACACCATCCCATGGCTCATCACTGGCTGGTGATGTCCTTTTCCCCCTTCCAAGCTAGTTTAAAGTTCTTTTAGTGAGCCTTACTAACTCCTGTGCTAGAACTCTTTTTCCCCTCTGAGAAAAGTGCAGCCCATCAGGTGTCAGTAGACAAGGTGTTGAGTAGATCACCCCACGGTCAAAAAACCCAGGCTTTGCATTCTGGGTATGGCAGTAACTTGATTTATTTGTGCTTGTATTATTAAATAAAACTATTTGTTTGCAGCCTCTCTTAGAATGAGAGAAATGCTTTTTTCATCTTTACCTTCAGCTCGACTGCTATATATTACACTAATACCAAAATTAAGATGGTGTGTGCTCAGCATAGACTGTTAAAGGTGGTGAACTGTCGTAATAGCTTACAGTCCAGATCCATCTTCATTACAAGTGTAAATATTAATAATTGAGAATGTTGAAATGTAATAATTAGAAATTATTAAAGCAGATACTGTATTTCCCATGAAAAGCATGGCAAGTGGTAATACAGCCTGCTTTCCCTACTTTTTTTTGATAAATAAAATCAATTTATTTGCTCATCTATTAACCCTCATTCTGAGAAAGAAACTTCCATTAAAGTGCATATCTCTCACAGTTTTTGTCTTTTCTTAATTACTCTGTCAGGAAACCTGCATTTAATATTTCAGCTCTGGATGAACTACTGTCTGTCCTAGAAGAGCTGTATTTCTGCTTCAACTTTTTATTCTGTTTAGTGTTTCCAAGAGCTTGTGGAGTGTAGCTCTCTTTAAATGTCTGTACTAGTAGTTGTGTCTTATGCTTTGCTGATTTCAGTCTAGCAGTTCCCCTCATTTCTGCCCAAAGGTCTTTTGCCTGATATGGGAAGAATTGTGGCTATTTAAGGAGCAAAGTAAGTAATCAAATTTTATGCAGCTGGATTGCATCTTTCAGCAGCTGCTATTCACCCTTTGTTATAAAAGAAGTTCAGCACAAAGCAATATTTATGTAGTGTCTTCTACGTGTTTTATCACGAGTACTTCTCATGGGAAACATTGATTGTCTGTAGTGGCTGGAGAAGCGACTTGGAGTTATGGACCTGATACTGGAGCTGGGGTGAAAGAAGAATTCCTCTGCAGTGAGATATGATGAGAAGACAGGGTAGGGAGGAGAGGCGTGGGTGGGCAAGATTGTCCAGTGATGGAGAGTAGGAGGTAAGGAAGAACCTGTCGAGGGGGAGATTGGGGAAAAAATGAACTGGATTCCAGGATAAGGAGGAGTTCCGTTTGTCTAGGACACTACTGATATGGTATAATGTCAACTAGTTCAGATAGGTAGTCATCCAGGACAAATAGAGTCCAGGGAGGATATTCCTGGGGCAGAGAAGGAAGCAAAGGGCAACAAATATAAATTTTCTGTTCTGTTCAAGTTTTACGTGCACCCCAAAGTTTAGTTATTAAACCTGACTGGATTTTTTTGTTCCTTGTTCTCCCTGCTCTCTTATTCTTCTTAGGAAAAGAAGTTTTTCTTTTTCCTTTTATTTTTTTTTTCCCCAGTGTTCTAAACCCTGCATCTTACCTGCTGCCTGGCTTGCTAGTCTCTTCTTTGCATGCAACTTGATCACAACATGAAATCCAAGGGTGCGTTTTGATGGCTAGTACTCTGTGGTTTACCAAGATTTATGTTTCCCTAAGTTACAATTCCTGTAGAGTGTTCCTGCAATGCTGTAACTTTCCTGCAGACAAAGAGGCTTTATTTCAGGGCTGCCTCTTATCAGTTGCTTTATCTTGTCAGATTTGAATGGGAGAAGAATAGTTTTATGAAGATAATAGAAGAGGAAAGTTACTTGATGTGATCAGAGATCTAGAAAAAAACAGTTTTGCCTGCAGAATGGTTTTGACTTCTGAGATTCTTTTGTATACGGAAGATTTCTGTTTTAAGGCTAAATACAGTTCAGTAAGTAATACTTTGATACTTCCTTAGAGCCACCCTGCTTCCCATTTGTGTTGTTCTGGCAGCTTAGATCATCTTTCAGGTTCCCTGAATTTTATTTTTTTTCATCCACAAAATGCCTCTTCTATAATAGTATTTTTGGGAAGGAATTGTGTTTCACAGATTACACAGAATGGATAACATTATTTCAAAATCTTTGTGAAACACAATTGAAAAACAAAGCCTCCAGTGAGAGCTCTAGGATGAATTTGTCCTCTAATGCAAGGAGTTGTGTCTTACCTTACTGGTAAGACAAATAGAGTAGACTACTTATCTTTTATTTTTTATTTCTCAGTAGAACATTTTATTTGAGCATGGCAAGATAAATTCTCCATATAGCTGCAGCCACATCTGAGCAAATAGCAAAGATTTTTTTCCTATATGGCAGTTGGGGGGAAGATTTCTCATTATTTGAGAGTTTTAAGTTTAAGGTAATACCATCATGCTCCCCAGAAATAGTTCTTAAAAATCCACACCTTCCAAAAATTAAAGATAAGTTGAATAGGATGTCTTTGATAATGATTTGTGCAATAATGTATTGCACCTTCACCTGAAGAATGTAAACTTTGAATATTAGTGTAAAAGTGAATACAAGAAATTATTTACATAAGAAATTCTGGCAAAAGTGATAAAAGTCTCAATTTCTACAAGGAAGGGCAAATGATAAGTAAGGGCAAGGAATCATCCCTGTAGCCAAGTCTGTGAAGGATATCTAAAATTTGTGTGCTTAAAATATGTTTCATTCTTCTGACAGGAGATGTGGTGGTTCTTTAAAACCCAAACTTTAGCCGTGCAAAACTGCTTTAAAGTCACCTAATGGGGTCTCTTAACCACAGCTTGCACCACAGATGTAGTGATACCATCGCATCATCTAAATGTAAATATTGGAATAATTTTGTGCATTGTTTTCTTATGTGGGTCTACAGTAATGATACACTCATGGGTTAAATAATTAATTAATTGAATAAAATAATTAACTAATATGGCAAGACTTTGTGCAATGTGCAAATGAACTTTACATTAACCCTTTAAAGAGTTGGGAATGGCACTCTTGCTGCTTCACAAAACATTTTCCAAAGGGAGAGTGATCTTAAAGTTTGACTTAAAGTATTGTAGATGTCTTCTATATTGCTTTCATACTCAACTTTTTATCTTTTTCTTTATATTTCTTGTTTTCAGTATTATCTTGGATTACTTTAGCATCTGTTTTTCTTAACTGTTTTTGCTATTAAATTCTGTCCATTCTTTTGCACTTTATTCAACTTATACCACATAAAAACTAATCAGTCTTGCTTTCTGGCTCTTACATAGAGATCATAGTGTTACAAAATTCATCTTTTGAGACATCTACAGTTGTGATCTGAATCTACTTCCGTTGGAACCTGCTCTGATAATGAAATGGTTTTAGTAGTTTGGGGTTTTTTTTAAACCTTTACAGAAAAATTTTGATTGCAGTGCTGTAAACATTAGCATATGCATTTCAGTTTATACAAAGCTAAGGTCTCTGACTTCAGGATAATATTTTCCTTCTGCATGAATGATGGAGTATTGGGGATTTATGTTTGTGAGAATATTCTTTATGATAGAGAAAGGGAAAAAGAAAAACACATCTGCCAACAAACATATAAAAACTGTACGATGTATTTAAGAAAAGTGTCTCCTTTCCCAAGTTTAATAGATGTGTTAATTTACTGTTTATCTCATGTAATGATCTTGTGATATGGGAAATTAGTGGCTTTATAGATGAAAAGTATATGAGTGAAAAAATGCATTCATCTTCCTAGGCATCATCTGTTCCATTGACAAAAGTCACAGATGTGAAACTTATCTCAGTAATTAGATTTATAATTATCATTCTCAGATTGATAAATCTTGCTCTCTCTGGCATGTGATTTCAAGCTACAGTTCATGGAACAGAAATAGCTTTAGTTGTTGGTGATTGTAAGCTTGAGACCATGTTTCATATTGTTTATTTTTATATTCTATAAAAAGTGTATGGCAGAGAAATAAACTGTAGTCAGAGAAGAACATTTTGCTAATGACTCTACAGGGGAATGCTGATCTTTGCATAGAACAGCAAATGTGCAGGCCTGAAAAGTATAAATGGTATATTTTCTTTGGAAACTGCTGCATTTGCCATTATGCAGTATGATTGTAGACTTCCTGGACATGCTTACAAAATCAACAGTAGCTCTGGTTTTTTAATAGGAAACTGGGAAGTCAAGGAACACAGTAGCAGAATCTCAAAACACCCATGTGTGATATGTCCTATATTTTTGATGCTAATGTCTTCTTTCCTTTCTTTTTGTCCACAGCTGCAGAACAAGTAACAGGAAGAGTTTGATGGGCAGTAGTCAGTCTCCAGCTCTGCCTCGGCCTCATTCACCACTCTCAGCTCATACAGGTGATTTCATAAGTATCCTACTACTGCTGTTATAAAATTCTTAGAATGTCTGTATAAGTAAAGGAAAACAGACTCTACTCTTCTTTCCCCTGCTTGTAATAGCAAAAAGTTGCACATCTTTCCATCCAAACTTCTGTTTTATATTTAGATCCATAAATCCTATGTTACAGTCAGAAGCAGTCCAAAAATATATAACATGGATCACATAACTATTTTTATTTCCCCACTTTGCATTCTGATACTTTTTATCTTCCCCCCATTACTCCATTTCTTGTAGCTTGCACCGCATGTTGAAGATAGTATTGGTGAGCTGCATGTTAATTCTATTCCTGTTGCTTTTGCTCCCTAGAATTTATAGTGTGAGGCATTTTGCTGGTATTTTCTGTGCTTCACTTTGCATGGCAATAAATCGATGATCATTTTCTTCTAAAGCACCTAAATCACTTAAAGATTGAATGAATGTCCATAAATAAATACTTTATTGATAATGATTGTCTTAATTTAAAAGAAGGAACAGTTTTAGCATGTCAAAACTCATTTCCTTAAATGTTTATTATCTCCTTATATTTTTGGGGCATTGGCTGTAACTACATGCCAAAATGAAAGCACTGCACCAGTCCTTGTGTAGTCAATGACACTGAATACTTTGGAAAACTGCTCTCAGGTGGATGCTAAATGAGGAGATGCAGAGTTTCACATGAATTTTGGAAGAGGGTGTTGAGCTTATTAAGGCATCTCCAGTTTTCTTGTTGAAGCAACATTGTTAGAGAAAATATAGTGGTGATTTTCACTCTGAGCAGCAGCTGTCACAACTAGTAATCCAGGCAACATGAAGATTTATGAAGAGTTCAAGGCAGCATTTTAAGAGCATTTAAAACAGATAAAGAAAAACAAGATGCATACTCTTTTAAAACTGAAAAATTAGATGTTGGAATATTTGGGATCCCTGTTTGGGTCTCCCAAGTGCAGAAATTGCCATTTGGAAGAGAAGATCTATGGTTACTGGAGAAGGTGTCTTTAGTTGTGCTGTGCTAACTTGATGAAAGCAATAACAATGCTTACTCGGAGAACTGGCATGTCTGATGCTATGAGTCACTATACCACCTGTTTGGAAACTGCTACCTTGGACCTAATAGGCTTCAGAAGTATGCTCTGAGCAGCACATGTTACGTGGGATCTGGATATAGATTGTGTATTTGATAAATATTGAAGAGCTCCTATCTGGCAGTGGACTTGGGCTCTCAGTTTTGAATTGATTTCTCAGACAGTAAGAGGGGAATAATGTTGCTGATGGCACAGCTGTTGTAAAGTGGCTCTGAAGGTGGAAAACCAATACTATAAGTAAAGGGACGTGTTAAGTGTAAGCAGTTCTTTTCCATAAACTCAGCAGTATGTACTGTGTATTCAAAAATGTATTACGAATATTTGGCAACTTCGCCAGTTACACAGGATACAGTACGTTCCCTTAGTTGGATACATTCTTCCAAATAATATGTGCCAAACACTTTACCAGCACTAGGAAATCTCATATATGTGATGAAAATTTGCATGTTTATGGCTGTCTCTGATATTAGCTTGCCTTCATGAATAGCTAATTACAGTAAATATTGGCACAATCATTGGCTCCTTGCTCAGCTGGCTGATTTGTTTAGACAAGTATGTACATCAAATCCCTGTGAATGTCATCCTAGTCTGCAAAAATAAAGATACAAATTTCATAAGTTAAAAATTTTCCTCTAAGTATGTAGTAGGAGTTCAGTGTTTCAGGTGTTCAAAATATGTAAATCTGTGGTAATGTCAGACTTGAGAGGCTGTGGATTTTTAGTGATGCTGTATTTTTATGTTGTTAGAGCTGCCAAGCGTTAACTTATACTGGCTTCTGCACACTCAACTTGCCTCCCTGCTCTCTGTGGTGGCCTGTACTGGAGTCCTGTGGCCTTGCAAAGTGTAGTAGAGGGATGTGATGAGAGACCGTGTCTGCTGTACAGCTTACTGGGTTTATTCCTCTTGCCAGTCCTTGTCTGAGAGAGATTACTCCAAGTCAGAGAGGCATCCTTGACTCCACAGAGAGAATCTGGTATATCTCCTGTCCATCTATAGATGATTTTAGGATGGGTTTTTTTATTGCATCTGGAAAGTAGGTGGAAATGGAACTAGAAAAGTTCTGTAAATTGAAGGTTTTACCTTATATCCTGTGCCAGACCATATGCCAAGAGTATGTACTACAAGCTCTGAGTCTCAGAGGGACTGGAGGTGATCCTCTGACACCTTCACATATTTGTTATGGATGCTTGCTTTTGCAGGAGGAAACAATAGAAGAGGGAGAGGCAAACAAAAGTTTCCAGTCCCAGAGAAGAAAGTAGCAAGCTGAACATGCAGCAAAGTATTAGTGCTTGCCTTTGCTGAAAACAGGTTTATTCATTAGACTTTCGTTGGCTGAAGCGCAGTAATAACGTGCATTTTTGGTAAATATGTCCTAGTGAGATTATGCAGAATATGGAGGACACTGGAGAGGACCTGCTGTTCTTTTGTGTTGTCAGAGTTCAGTTTTGTGCAAGGAATCTGCCCAGGTGAGTTCAGGCTCAGGATCTGGGTGCATGGATGCTCACAGCTAATCTAACTTTGTGAGACCATTACACAATTGCTTGTCACTGGGTGTGAAAGGAAAAGACTGATTCTTGGATCTGCCTTTTAGGGGACTCAGTCTAACTGGTGAGAACACTGGGAACTTAAACCACTGGGGACTCTTGCAGTGCCACCTGTCCGAGAAACATTTAGCTTCTGCACATCGCACCTTTTGGTGGGTCATGCTTTCCTCACTCAGTTATGTGCACCAGTCCTTCTCAGTGTGGGAGAAAGGTTGCAACAAACCCAGACTGTCAGTTTTCCTAGATACTTAGTTCATGTTTCACCTTCTCAGCATTTTTATGATGCATTGAGAGTAATTCTCTATCCTCTCTTTATTTTTGTTTTGTCTGTTTTTTATTACTTCGCTTCCCACTTCAGAAAAATCCTAGCGTGCTGCTGTGAGTTAAATCAAAAGCACTGGTAAAGATATGTGGCCTCTGAGAGTTCCACTTTACAATGCTCTAGTCCCCTCGTCTAATCTTCTCTGTTTCTTGGGGATCTCAAGCGTTCTGCTTAAAACACAGAATGTTCTTCTGCATCTAGAGCAAGGAGAGGTAGTGCATTACAGGTCCTTTTTAGTAGGAAGAAGAGCTATTTTGGGCATAGAGGCAGAATATTATCTGTCAGCCAGCTGGGTCCTGGCTCAAGTAGAAGTCTGTCTTGCAGTTCTCATTCAGATGTGATTAGAAACGTGTTTGGGACTTTTATATGCTTGGACATAGTGATACATATATACAGCATTTTAGGCCAGAAGTTATGATGTCTGGCTGTTTCTGTTCGTATGCTGCAAAGTTACGTTATACTGTTTTTTCACGTCTTGGAAATTTAACTGAGTTTGGGCTTGAAACGTCAGACTGGCATGAGTTTACCTTGCCATGGCTTATGTTCTGATATAGTTCTGAGAGCAATCACGTTTGCTTCAAGGTGAGAAATTAAAAGGAAGAGGCTACTTTAAAGGTCTGGGCATACTTTGAAGTGACTTTGCTTTGGTTTTGGAAAGAAAGTATCCAGAGGTTCCTTGTTGGACACATTACTGATTCCGTGAAACAGGAAAATGAAAGATATCATCTGCTGTGGTTTGAGTAATTCAGACAGAAAGATGGATAGATTACGCATGACCCTTATTGTTCATGTCTTCTAAAAACCATTTTGGCTTCTGGTTTCACACCATCAATGCTTTTTCTGACAGATGTGTTTTTCTTGGGATACTGGATCCCACTACTGTACTTTCTACTCTGAGGGAACTCCATCCATCTCTGGGGAGAGCCTGCTGTTGTCCTTCCTGAAAATAGTTCCATTAGTTGTTCTTATTTAAGTGGACTGAGTTCTTAGTATTTGTACTGTCTTAGTTGCCAGCCAGGGTTAAATCACAGCAAAGGGATGAGGACCTGCAGTAAGAACTCAGTACCACAGAGCTGCTCATCCACTTGTACCATCCCCCTTAGGTAGGTAGGAGAATTAGAAAAAAAAATGAAAAGTAAAACTCATGGGTTAATATAAGAACAATTTAATAATTGACACAAAGTAAATTAAAATTAATATGCTACTAATGATAACAAAAATAATCATTCTAATGAAGAGGGGAATAAAATCCAAGAGAAACAAGTGATGCACAATACAATCACTCACCACCTGCTGACCAATGCCCAGCCTGGCCCAGAAGTGATCAGTCCCTCCTGGACAACTCTCACCGTTTATATACTGGCCATGATGTTCTGTGGTACGGAATATCCCTTTGGCCTCTTTGAATCAGCTCTTCTGGCTGTTCCAGCTTCTTGTCTACCTGCATGCTGGCAGAGCACGGGAAACTTGATTCAGAGTTAGTACTGATTAGCAACAACCAGAACATCTGTGTGCTACCAACATTATTCTCATCCTGAATCTAAAACATAGTACTTTACCAACCACTAAGAATCTTTAGTGTTATACTGGGCACTTCGTGTATAGTCCTAATGAAATTGTTGACATTGCTTGGGATTTCATTGCCTCAGAGGCATCTGAAGTCAGTATTTTCATCCCTTGTGAGGACACTCTTGGATCTACAAGCAACCTCTTCCCTTCTCCATTAATTCCTTGTAGTCCTGTTTTTCTCTCAAGTATGGCCTGAACTGGAGGCACCAGCTATTTTGTAGTTAAGATAGACAGTCTTTGAAGAGGACCAGTGGCCCAAGTTCAGGATGACAGTAATTGCCCCTTATGAGGAAGTCATATAGAGATCTCTGGCAAATTTCTACCCGTCCCCAGTTTTCATTGTTTGTTCTGGAGGTAACAGAGGATTGCTCCTATAAAGGGGTCTGTTGTTAATCTTTTCAGAGTGTTTCCAAATCAGCCTGCATCTGTACATTATGTAGAGTTTTTTAACTGTCATCCTTACCGTCTCAGTCACGCTCAGATTCACGTGTTAGGATGGGAGAGATGGTGAGACGGCACCACATGGATGAAGGGCACAAATAGTACAGGAGTAGCATCTGTCAGAGAAGGGCAGATTCGTTTGTAAGCGTAGTGACCATAAGAGCTCATGGGCTACAGTAAAGAGTTCTTAGATCAATAAGTAGTCCAAGTCTTGGGAGCACATGGAGAGTTATAAGGTCTGAGACCGAGGTTAAAAAGCAGATAAGAAAAAGGCAATGTGTACAGCAAATATTATATATCTGTTATGTACATTAATTACTAATACGATACATATAATGCCACTTTCCTCTGTGGAGGATCTGTGGAGATAATTTGTGTCTGGAAAGTCAGACTTTTAGTTTGCAGTCGAAGAGTCTTGCTATGCCTTATGCATACGTGTAAAGATCACAAAAGATTTCAAGAAAAGTATCAGCTTTCACTATGTAGTCTTTTTCTTATGAAAATAGAAAACAAATCTGTGTCAGGTAATTTCTTTGGGTTCAAATCTTCATCATTATTAGCAACTGTCTTAGGTTAGTTGTTTGACCATCCTTTGCCTTTAGTATCTGGGCTGGAAGCTGTTGAACCTGCTTAAGATCATTTTAATTTTAACATGAACTGTTGGATACATTCAGAATTGTGGGAAGTGCAGCATTACCTTGGACAGTATCTGGTGTCCAGGTCATTAATGGGCTTTTCTATCTCACTGTGCCTGATGCTGTGAAGGCAGGTCATCTGGTCCACCCAGCCTGCAAAGGGAATGATTATAATCTCAGCAAGTCAGAACATTCACCCACCCCACCTCAGGAGTCACAGGAGCTTGTTCCTGTGGTGATAGTAACCTCTAATGATTAATAGTCACATGTGGTGGTTTTTAATTGTATCTGCTGAAGAAGTAAGATTTAGCTGTTAGGAGCAATGCTGTAAATTATACTTGTCCGTATTGTAGTAAATGTTTTATGTGGTGCCACTGAGAAGACAGGCAGTAGGACAAGAATTGCAAGATAAGTAGGAAGTTGTTTAAGGGTGTAAAGACAGGGCTTGTGCTAAAATGGGAGATACTATAAAGTAGGAGTGGAGGTTATCAGTAGAGTCCTCGGCTGTTCTTTTTGTGGCCAAACCTTTTTAATCTTCTCATAAGTGACTTTGGCAAAAAATTAGTGTAGCTGATGTAAATTTGGAAGACATCCAGTATGAAATAGCATTGGGGGACTGTGTTGAAGCGAGTGAATGATCTCAAGGACTGGAATAAAAAAGTATGAAATTACATTGCAGTATGCAGCACTTTGTGCTGGAGGACCTGTAACAGATTCTGCCTATGGTAAGTTGTGGACTCATCTGTTATAAGGAATTTAGGTAAGGATTTGACAAATTTTCTGGATCAGATGATGTTTGCAAAGAACAGTCTATTGTAGCTGTGGAAATCAAATCTCAGAATATGTATAAGGGCAGTAATTTTCAATTTAATTTGGGAAGATTTTATGCCACTGTACAATGTCCTGGTTAGATTTCATCTGGAATACTCCCTGTATTTATGGTTATACATGTTCAAATGGGATGATGTGGGGAGAAAACCTGGTGAGATAGAATGTGGAAACTTCTCTGTATAAGACTGAAAGACTTATTTGCTAGCCTTAGCAACAGGAAGACTGGAAAGGTGGTATGGTCATTGAAAGCATTCAGAGTTGCCTTCCCCCCCCCTTCATAGAATGTGAAGAGAAATACATGCTGCCCATATTTACCAGAACACGAGCGGTCTTAAAGAACCATCCACCAAGTATGGCAGGGACAAGCCTGACCTTTCCTATGGGATTCAATAAATTTATAAATGGGATTACACGATGCAATTTAAGCAGTGGTCAGAACATACAAAGCTTTCTCGCAAACCTTTTTTGCTGTAACTGACGAAAACTAATTGTTGGTTTCAAGCATAAATCCAGATTTTGAAATAGCTTGAGCTCCTCATGTGGATGGATCTCAGTGTAAAGCCCCTGCAGAAGGATTAAAAAATATTCTGTTCCCAGCTGTGCATTCTGCTGGCTGTCACTGTTTATTATGGTATGAAAGTCAGAACCATTACTGCTGGTGGTTGATGTCTTGTTGTATATTGTTCAGTTCATACTGTGGGTTCATCATCAATTAAACTGACACAGAGGAACATAACATTGTTATCTTGTATTATTGTGGTGCATTTTAGAAGACCATCAAATCATGACATCAAAACTTCAAGCTGGTTTTGACCCATCAGGAATTTGGGATAACAATTATTGTTAATCTGGTATTCCCTCAGTACTAACAGAAAGTCATTGCATCTGAAATTCTTTATTTTGTAAGCAGCTATTAAAAATACATTAATAATATACAGTGATTGTAATATATATGCCTTTTTAAAAGATTTAAAACATTGCCCCTCTGGCAAAGACACAGGACTTCTTGAAGATACTTGCAAAACAATCACAGTTTAAGTAGTCTTGATATAGTTTTCTTAACAGGTGCTTGCAAAATAGCTACCTTGTGTGTTTTCATGAAACAGTATTGTTTTGATAGGTTGATTACCTTTTGATTGTGTCTCCAGAGGATGCTGGTGTTAATTACCTAATGCCTAACTACCAGTCCAGTTTACTTTACTAGATCAGACAGTAATCTTAGTAGCATAAAGATACCCTAGGACTATAACATACAACAGCAAGGAGATCCCAGAGAACAGCGGGATTTGTCTAATAAGCAAATGCTGCGCATATGGGTGGAGAATTAACTGGCACTGGCTTTTATTTGAAAGTCTCCCTGCTGTTGACTTGCAGATGGGTGAATGAATGCTGTGATTGATGAAGTCACCTGTAGGACTCTGGTTCTAACCCATCTTGCTCTTCTGGAACACCACACCTTAAACCTGTAATAGCACTAGCTATTTCTCCAGTCATTAGGGATTTGTCACAGAAGAGAAGGACAACTCCAAACCCGGGCAGATGGAGCTCGATCAGCCCTGTAAGGCCATCCATCTAAGAGAAGGTCACTCTAATTAAACCTACGTCCTGAGGACCTCGCTGTCACCATCCAAACTCACTCGGCCCTGGCAGATGAACCTTAGGATTAAAGGGTGGCAGAATTACCTGCCGACAGGTCATTCTGACCGAATTATCTCCCTACGCCTTCCACTACACAACAAGAAGCGCGTTGTCCACTTTAGTATATGTGCCCCAACTCTCCAAGCTGACCCTGCTGAAAAAGATAAATTTTACACTGACCTGCGCCGCCTTACCCAGAAGGTTCCTGCAGATGATAAGATCATTATCCTTGGTGATTTCAATGCCAGAGTAGGAAAGAATTTTGAAGCCTGGAAAGGAATATTAGGCAAGCATGGTGTTGGAATCTGCAACGATAATGGTTGACTTCTGCTAGAATTCTGTGCGGAGCAGCAGCTCACCATTCCTAACACTATCTTTCAGCAGAAAAATAGTCTGAAGACAACCTGGATGCACCCCAGATCTAAGCACTGGCACCTCATCGATTATGTCTTGGTGCGACGGAGAGATGTCCGCGATGTCCACCATACCCGCGTGATGCCCAGCGCAGAATGCCAAACAGACCATCGGCTTGTGCGCTCTAAAGTTAACCTCATTCTTAAATTCAAACCTAAAAGGGGCAACAATCCAAGTTAACAATCTCCGATCAGCCACAGTGAGAAACAAATTCCAGGCTAATCTTCAAACTAGGCTTGATAACCATTCCACAGATTCTACAGATAGCTCTCCTGTAACACTCTGGTACCATATTAAAAACAGCATCCAGCAGTCTGCTGAAGAAACCTTAGGGTTCTCCCTCAAGAAGAATAAGGACTGGTTCGATGAAAACAATCAAGAGATCCAGGAACTGTTGAGGAAGAAGAGAGACACCTACCAAGCACACCTTGCACTGCCATCCTGTCACATAAGAAAAACAGCTTTTTGTATCACATGCAGCAAGCTCCAACAGAAACTCCGTGACATCCAGAACAAGTGGTGGATCAGTCTAGCTGAAAAAAACACAATTATGCACAGACATGGGTGATCACAGGGAGTTCTATGAAGCCCTGAAAACAGCATATGGGCCTACATACCAAGCTCAAAGTCCTCTACTCAGTGCTGATGGTCAAACACTTCTGACAGATAAAACCTCCATTCTGAATCGATGGTCTGAACACTTTCAGACCCTTTTCAGTACCAACCATGTAGTCCAAGACACAGTCATTCAGTCCATCACACAACAACCAGTAAAGTATGGATTGGATTCTGCCCCCACTTTAGGAGAGACCCTCAAGACCATACAGCACGTGAAAATCGGCAAGGCAGCTGGGATTGATGGAATTCCACCCAAAGTCTGGAAACATGGGGGCCTTGCACCCCATGCTAAATTTCACGAGTTCTTACTATGCTGTTGGGATCTAGGCAAACTACCATCAGACCTTCAAGATGCAGTCATCATCACCCTATATAAGAAGAAAGGTACTAAATCAGACTGTTCAAATTACTGTGGTATTACTCTACTCTCCATTGCTGGCAAAATCCTGGCAAGAATACTCTTGAACAGACTAATACCCACTATAGCAGAAGGAATTCTACCTGAAAGCCAATGTGGTTTCAGAGCCAACAGGAGTACCACAGACATGGTGTTTGTTCTCAGACAACTGCAAGAGAAGTGTTGGGAACAGAACAAAGGTCTCTATGTAACCTTTGTCGACCTCACCAAGGCTTTTGATACTGTGAGCAGGAAAGGTCTGTGGCAGATTTTGGAATGTTTAGGTTGTTCCCCTAAGTTCCTCAAAATGATCATCTCACTCCATGAGGATCAGCACGGCCAAGTCAGATATGGCAATGCGCTTTCTGAGCCCTTTCTAATAACCAGTGGTGTGAAACAAGGCTGCGTTCTTGCACCAACTCCATTCACAATCTTTTTCAAGCATGATGCTCCAAAGGGTCACAACAGACCTCGATGATCAGGATGGTATCTACATTTGATATTGTACTGATGGAAGCCTTTCAACCTAAGGCGACTGAAGGCCCACACCAAGACCTTAAACCATCTTGTCCGGGAGCTGCTTTATGCTGATGATGCCGCCCTTGTGGCCCACATAGAAGCAGCTCTGCAGCGTTTAACACCCTGCTTTGCAGACACTGCTGAGCTCTTTGGGCTGGAAGTCAGCTGAAAGAAGACAGAAGTTCTCTATCAACCCGCACCTCAGGAAGTCTTCCATCATCCCCATATCACCATTGGTGAATCAGAGCTCAAATCAGTCCAGCAGTTTAATTACCTAGGTAGCCTCATCTCCTCGGATGGTAAGATTGACAAAGAGATAGACAACAGGTTAGCAAAGGCATATAGTGCCTTCAGAAAGCTTCATAAAAGAGTTTGGCGAAATAAACACTTGAAGAAAACTACAAAGATCAGCGTTTACAGAGCCATAGTGCTGTCTACTCTCTTGTATGGATCTGAATCATGGGTCATCTACCGCCACTACCTGCGTCTCCTAGAACACTTCCATCAATGCTGCCTCCGAACAATCTTAAACATCCACTGGTCAGATTATGTGACCAATACATCTGTTCTAGAACAAGCAGCAATCACAAGTATTGAGGCCATGTTGCTGAGAACACAGCTGCTCTGGGCAGGACACGTCTCAAGGATGAAAGACCACCGCCTCCCTAAGATCATGTTCTATGGTGAACTTGCCACTGGCTGCCGCAAGAGAGGAGCCCTGAAGAGGAGATACAAGGACTCCCTGAAGCAACATCTCAGCCTGGGCCATATTGATCATCATAATTGGTCTACTCTGGCCTCCAATCGGGAGGTCTGGAGACACAACATCTATAGTGCTGCTGCTTCCTTTGAGAAAGCACGCAGGATCACCCTGGAGGAGAAAAGACAATGCAGAAAGAACCATGGCCTTCAGAATTTACCACCTAAGGAGTCTTTTGCAATTGGACATGCCTGTCTCGTATTGGCCTTTTTAGCCACCAACGCGCTTGTGACAAACGTGGGTAGAGACCTTTCCCAAATCCTTGTTTGTGAAACCCAGCCATGATGAGGGATTTGTATTTAATCCTTTGTTTCCAGCCTTGTCTGAGTTCTTAAGACTTCTAGATAAACCTACAGGATTTAGTATCCAGGTATTATGTATATGACATCACCAGTTTTGTTATTTTAAAAGCTGGTTTGCTATTGAGAGTAGTGCTTGCACGTTCATTTTCCTAATAACAGGATCTGATGCTCTTCCTGAGTAAGACTTTGACTTCTTCAGTTTTTGTCTGTAAGGAAGTGGTCTTTGTTGATTCTAGCAACATAGCTGGCAGCATTGTGTCTCCACAAATCCAAATCCACTGCAATGACTACAAAATTACTGCATTATTTAATGATATGTTTTGCTTTTATGTGAAGATTTTGCACATATTCTAACCGATGGACAGTTAGGCATGTCCTTGATGTGTGATAAATACATATCCATATTCATATGTAACTTTAAAATAGCTACCAAAGGAAAGGAATTGGTTGACAAATGCTGATTCATAAAACTTTTTCCTGTCAAAAGCTGGTTCTATCTCACTGTGTTAAGCCTAATTCTGTGCTTTTCTGCTGGAGTTCAAGGTAGCGTCTTTGTCTTTTTTGCTTCTTGTCTAAGTCCACAATACACTCCAAAATGCAAGTAATTTTTTTCTAGTGCAGTAGCTAAAGCTATGTTATATCTGCACAGTGTTACAATTCTCTTTATTTAACTTATCTTTTGTAAATAAGCTTCTGGTCGCAGCAAAAATAATCCGGTTAGCTGTTACATTAAATGAACTGTTGCTCTTAGTAATTTGGTGTTCATGCAGTTCAAGAATACATTGTGTTGGTCCCCCTGTGGCTTCAGATTCCCTCTGCTCCAACCCCCTTTAGGGAATGAAAATTCTTGCCACCTTGAAATTATTGAGGCCTTCAGAATATCTGAAGGGTAACAAAGAAGCTGGGGTCTTGAGGAGAAGGAGAGGATGTAGGAAGAACATAATTCAGCCATGATAGATAAATGGGCAGAAAAACCTTGAAGGTACTGGCTAGTGAGAGTGGAATCCTTGTGTCTTGGGGCTGTGGGAAGAGCAGCTGCAAAGATGTGATTTAGCACAGCTCAGAAACCATCTTGCATCTGCTTCTAGGCAGAAAACGGGGGGGCAGTGTGGGGGTGTGCGTTGCTCTCTGTGTTTACAGCTGATGGCTTGACAATTATACTTTCTCCTATAGAGTTAATGACATCTGTTGTGGGCATCACTATGATAAATGTAACGTTAATTCAAAAATTTGAGTAGAAATCAAGGCCACTGGAAGTCTTTTCAAGGATTCACTCGATTGTGCTGGCCTTTTCACACATGGATAGTAGTTTTCTCCTTAAAAATTTCATGTTGATTCTCTCTGGGTACATAGGAGCTTATTTTTCTCTATTGCTTATTGTTGCAATCTCATGTCCAAAAATAAAATGCTGCAACAAATACATTACTTTTTTTTTTAATGTGTTGCTATTAAAGTAATTTTAAAGAAATGTTTAGGGAAAGATTGATTGTGAGATGTATGCCAGTGCTATTTTAAATTGAATCCTTTTGGCTTTTGCTGGATGTTTGTTTGATGTTTTGGCTGGTTTTTTTGTTTGTTTGTTTATTTGAAGTTTGGGATTTTTGTTTGTATTTTGTAGTTTTTGTGGGTTTTTTTAGGGGTCATCTTTATTTTTTCTTCAGATACTGTAGGGGCTGACGGGTGGAGGTGGCAGGAGCACCTCTCACCAGCTGCTGCCTGTCTGCTCATGCTGGTCTGCAGGAGGTTGGGTGTTCAGATATGAAGTAGTAACAGACCCTTAAGTTACAACCTGTTCACAATGTCCAGTTTCTTCTTGTTACAAAGGGTGGTAGCCTTTCCATGCCTCAGTCTAACATAACTAAGGGAAAAAAATTCAATTCACTGTGTTTCACCTGCTTGTTTGTTTTGGAGCTAGGAAAAAAAAACAAAACAACAACTAGAAAAAACATCACAATAAAGCAACTGTGGAAATGCTTTGTGTAAGGGCTTTTGTGTAGAGACTTTGTGTAAGGGCTAGGGCTAAATCACTTTGATTGTGATTTTTCTATCTTTCAAACATTTTATGTGATTAAAAACCCCCCTTTTTTCTGACAATAAAAATTTGTTTCAAGCTAATGTGCTGGGTTTTTAAACTTTAATTCTCAAATTATTTTGAGAATTTTCAAACTAAAAGACTAAATAAAGGTTCTTTATGAGTTATAAAATCCAGTAACTAAAAATCCAGTAGAAATGAAATGAGATTCTGTTTCAGAGTTTACTTTCCGAGAGCCTCTGAGAAAAGAAATTCTGAAGTTCATTTCTAACCTGCTGGAAATGCTTGGATTAATATGCCTGAATGTTTTTTAGTGGATTCTCCCCACCCAACCCTCTAATATTTTTTTTGTGTATCATCTTCCAACAGGAAACAGTCCTCAAGATAGCCCTAGGAATTTCTCTCCCAGTGCCTCAGCCCACTTTTCTTTTGCACGAAGGTAAGAGGTCGTTTGTAGTACGCAACACGCATTTTGCATAGAGGAACTGATGCTGGACCCAGATATTAAAAGTTGATTGTAAATACATCAGTCAGGTCTATTGCTTAGAATAATAAGTGTTAACTCACTTATGTAAAATCTCCTAAACCTCAGTGACAACAAAATTGTACTGAATGAGTGATGCAATGTGATCATACCTTTTTGAATGAAAAGAAAAAAAAAAGACTTAATTGTAATGAATCCAGTTCAGACACTATCTCCTCATACACCGAGATACAGGGAAATTTTAAACTATATAAAGGGGGGTTTTTACTGGTGTAAGAAGTGCACTGCTTATAAGAGCACTGTAATAGAGGTCCTGAGTTCAGGATCTGATTTTGCTGGCAGCAGTAATACCATTACCATACCTTGAATACCTGTCCTTGAGCTGTTTCACTGTCTGTATCACTGAGATAATTAGCATTGTCATAGGAGTGTTGTGAGGATTAATTAATATTGGTTGAATTTTTAAAGACCTAAAGTGAATTTTAAGTGATCTGTGAAGTAAATTATTATTAAATGAACCATAACCGAAGTTGATAGGATGTCATGGGAAACTCCCTGCTTGTTTCCAGTGTGGTTCCCTGTCACTTAACGCTTTGTCAGCCTACCTCAAATAATATGTTCAGTAACTCCATGTCTGTGTGGGTAGACAGAGTTTATATGTTTACCCAAGATTATATACACAAAAAATTAAATTGGAATGCTTAAGTAGTGTCATGCATATAACTGTTGAATTTGCAGTGAGACATCACTTGCCTCTAAAGTTTTAGTTACTTTATTTTGGGAGATCAGTAAAGTAGCACACACAAGTTTTAAAAAGTAAGTGCAAGGAAGTGGTTTAACTTTTTTTTTTTTAAAAAAAGCTCCAGAGGGGTGAAAACTCATGTATTTCTTTCATCTGAATCCAAGTTATCAGTGACAGGAGTAATGTCAATCTTTTTAATAGCTTGCGATGCTACTTGAGAAAGTTGAGGGAGTTTTTTTGAATCTACTTTCTCTTGATAGCTTTTCTTTTGTCAGAGACACTGTCTCATCATAGAACTCATTTGTTTGTAAGCATATTTTTAGAAAGATTCATTAAAAATCCAGAAATAGCTTATAATGGAAAAAGCAGATGTGAAAGATGGAGCATTGCTTAGAAATACAGCAGCCAGGAAGTAGTTTTCCTTTCCCACCCGTAATCAACAGAAAGTTTAAAACATTATGTTTTTGCAAACCTTAAAATTCAGCATGGGGAAAAAAAATGTTTACCAGTGTTTCATTTGGATTTTAACCTTTTTAGAGCCCTGTAATGAACTCTAAATAAATTCTTTAGCTGAAGAAATGGTAACACAAGTAGTTTCTTTGATTTCAAAATATTTCACTATTTCATTGGGATTCAAGAAAACATATTTGGAGCAATTTTCTATAGAAAATGATTTTGTTCTATGTTTATAGTAAAAGCGTTCGATGACACTGAAGTTTAAAACAGCTTTAATGTTTTCTTAAGAATTTGTTATTTGTGGTGGTGGTGTTTTTCGTAACTGTGATAGGATGCATTTTTGTTGTAAAATGGCCTGTGGTTAAGGAGAGCAGTTTTCAGTTTTCTGACTTCCTGCCTTTTTATTGTATTTTATAAATTTAATGAAGATACAAAGGAAGGGAAGAACAAACCTCTGTGTGTGTGTGAGATACAGCACGTTGAAGGAGCAGGGACAAAGTGGTGTAGGTGTGTGGATATTCCTTTTCCATCCACTGCAACCAGTCAGTGGGGATACCATAAAGATGAGGAAGTGTGAGAAAGGGAGAGGGAGGAAAAGGAAATGGTTTGGAAGCCTCCTGGGAAGTATTTTCCCAGTGTAGCTGCTTCTCATTAGCTGCTGGCCATGCTACACTGCCACAGCAAAGGGGACTGCATCAGGGAGGTGGTCCTCAGCCATGCTGCCTGCCTCTGCCACGCAGAGCTCAAGGCAGCCTTCCCCAGGACCTTGGCAACAAACAGCAGGGTCAGCTTTCTCTGCCCATATCTGGTCGAGTCATGAGTGCCCAGGAATAGCCTGTGCCTCTGGAAGCCACTGTTTCTGCTGGTACGTACGAGTCTGGCACCCACAAACCCACGGGCAGGTGACAAAATCTGCTTTCTAGAGCTGCGAGAAAATGAGTAATACTGTACTCTAGGGCAGAGACAAGTCAAGTATCAGAGTCCAGCTGAAAATGCTGTGCAGGCTTGCTCCCCTTTCTTCCTCGTCATCCCTTATGGATGACTCCTGTTCTCTTACCTTCGTCTCCCAGATAACTTTCTGTGATATCCCATTCCCACTCTTGTGGCCTTTCTGTGTGATGCAGGAACCTTGTTCACTGTGAGTTACTAAGCAAGGAAGTACTTTCTCTCTTCCAGCTGCCGAATAGATATGTCTCACCCATTTTTAAATACTGTCTAAATTCTTGTTTTAACTGTGAACAGCTTTAGCTAAGCCAAATGAAGAGAAAACTACTTTTGGAATCATTTACTCATCTGGAAGTGTCTTATATATCTGGGTGAAGGAAAGAAGGGAGAAGAATTATTGAATTAAAACTGAAATTATGGAAGTGGAGGAAGTTTTTTTTTCAGAGTTCAGTATTTGATACAATCAGTAATCCCTCTAGCACATATGCTCTTCATATTTTAATACTAATATTGCACTGTAGATTCTTTTCTCACACTTCATGTATTCAAAGTCCCAGAGCTTTGATTGTAGTCTGTGGATGGATAAATGGTAGTAAGAAATAATACCTTAGATTGGAAAGAAGCAAGGAGGTTTTTTAGAAAGTTTTTTAAGGAAGGGAAGCTGCATCAAGAGGTTTAAGATTCCTGATTTGACATGACTTCTGTTCTTCAAAATTACACTCTTTGTGTAACTCAGACTTGAAAATCATCTTTGTACTAGCTGTAAAACAGATCTTTGATTCTCTTTTCCAGTCATACTGCTTGTTAATAAAAACTTATGTTTCATGTTAGTAAAAACTTACATTGAAAATTTATGTATTATTTTGCCTTTTTTTAACATATTTGATACAATTGTACTCCAGTCATGGACATCGAAATGACAGGTAATTGTTACTTTCTCAAAGATCCAAATGTGACTCCCATAGTTGTTTATTTGGTTTGCGACTTTGAATGTTCAAGTTCTGTGTTGTCTATTGTGTAGCTCACCTCAGGCTGTGAAGAACATAAATTGGTTTTGATTATAATTTTTTATATGTATTTTATTTTTTTGTTCTGAGTGAGCATGATTTTTTGCTGCAGAATTTTTTTTCCTGATTTACCTATTAACATTTAACAAGTTTAGTTTTACCTAATCATTCTTTACAGCTATTTGACATTAGCCTGCTAGTTTGCTGGTATCCTGTACTGATGCCACTTAAGAACACTCTACCCTTGTATTTCAAGCAGACTGTGATGGCTATCTCTGGTTTAAAGCGTTATAGTTTGCATTTGTTCATAAGATTTTTAATTTGCTTATTAATTTTCGTCTGATGGACCTAAAGAGTTGTAAACTCCTTGTGGTCCATTTCTGTGTGTATTAGTTAGACCCCAACTCTGTGGAGCTGTTCATTCACTTTGTGGTTTTTTCATCTCGATAGAATTTTAATTTGAAAAACACACTAAAAAATAATCTGTAAGCCTAAGTCATCCTTGGTAAATGCTTGTTTATTGTGGTCCCTTGTGAAAGTATACTGTTTATAAAAACCCTGTTTGCATCATGATTTTGGAATGCAGTTTTGCACAGTAATACTTCCACAGATGTTTCTGTGTTAGAGTACTGCAGTGTTCATTTGACTAACCTCAGTTTCATAACAGGACTGATGGTCGCCGCTGGTCTTTGGCTTCCCTCCCTTCTTCTGGCTATGGTACAAATACACCCAGCTCAACAGTTTCTGTAAGTATCCACTTTGCTGTACTGGTAGATTTCTCCTACGTGCTTCAGCTTCTCAAATATAGTATGCTTCTCTTAGAAGAAGACAATGTAGGTTTTGTTATGGTTAATAGACTTGGAATTAATATGTGATATGAAACTGCTTTACTTCACTGAAATAGGAGAAAACTTTAGGCAATGTATGCTTTGCTTAGAGATACTTTCTGGCAGTGAGTAATGTTTAACTGCCCCCTTTTGATCTGCCTTATTTTAACCGTGTGGTAGGTATCGAGTCTTAAGTGAGGCTGCCTTGATAAAAAAAACTACTCTGTAACATGATTCATCCATCCTGGGTTAGACTGCTGTCTTAAGATGGGATGAAGTACACATAATGAGATAAGTCTAACTTATTAATTTTTGCCTGTTAGAGCAATTGTTTCAATGTGATTTTCTGTCTGTCCCACTGCCATACATGTACAATTTGACTTGTGATACATGCCACAGGAGTGCATGATATCCTGCTTCAGTACTTAGGAGCTGGGCCGTGGGAGAAGTATCAGTCTGTACGTCTTGTTCATCTCTATTCTGGAGAGGAATACAACCTGGACGTTGTATTCCATGTTACAACCTGGAACTAAGCTGTTTGTTGTCATAGTCACACCTGAAAGACTGGGGCGATAGAGTTGTGGAGGAAACCTTCTTCAGAAATAGCAAATAGTTGATATTTTGACAGTTACGTACCATCTTCTGCAGTAAAAGGCTTGGACTGCGTAGATCCAGCTGTGGCTCTTCAATGTTTTATATATTTAGCCTCGTTTTTTATGTTTTATGAATGATACGTATTACTACTGAACAGATGATACCGGATCTTTTTTTAGGCTGTTTCTTTTACAATAAAGTAGGCTTTCTCTTCCCATGGTTTGGTCTGTTTCTCTTGTGAAACAGTTGTGTTAAACATTCTGTACAATGATGAAACGTGATCATTTTATGTTATCACAGAATCACAGAATATTCTGAGTTGGAAGGGACCCACCAGGATAATCAGGTCCAACTCCTGGCCACACCCCAGGAGTCACACCGTGTGCCTGAGAACATTGTCCAAACACTTCTTGAACTCTGTCAGGCTTGGTGTTGTAACCGCTTCCCTGGGAAGCCTGTTCCAGTGCCCAGCCACCCTCTGGGTGAAGAACCTCTTTCTAATATCCAACCTAAACCTCCCCTGACACAACTCAAGGCTACTCCCTTGGGATCCCCTCATTGGTCATCACAGAGAAGAAATCAATGCCCATCCCTCTTCTTCCCCTCACGAGGAAGTTTTAGACTGCAATGAGGTCTCCCCTCAGTCTCTGTTATTATATTTTTCTCCACAAAGACTTCTGGGAAGACAATTCTATCTATCTTAAAGCAAACTGAGCCATTTCTTGTATCTCAAGAACTTTTCCTCAGCAGCACTGATTTTTGACATGTGCTTTCCTTTGTGGGTAGCTTTTGCTTTTGCCAAGTAAATTCCTTGGTTTCACATTAATTCCTTAACCACTTTTCCATAGGGCATATTTTGTACACCTGTCACGGGGACTAGATCAAAAGTGCTGCGTTCTTCACCTAAAATATATTGTAAAGGAGGTTATATCAGATAAAAGTAATAGTCATAGAAACATCATTGTTGTTATAAGAAACAGACTTGTACTAGAAATGAAATTAAAAGCTGTGTCACAAACCAAAACTCAGTTTTAATTTTCTGTCCATATTCATAGCTTTTCCTTTGTCATCTTCAATTTTAAAATGGTAATTCTAATTCATGTACTTAAGTTTACTAGATACTGTAGTCATCCTGGAATGTGAAGCAATTTTACATGGTATTTGCATTTCTTGCAAAAAAGTATAGCACTGTCATTTATGGACTTAAATATCTTAACTTCTGTAATATACCTTTGTTGACTTATCCCATGATTTTTCTTGACTAAAGATAGTGTATTAAATAGATTAAATAGATAAAATTAAATATTAAATAGATGTCTTCCATAGCACTGAACAGACATTTTCTGACTTGTGAAAATAATGTTTTTCCAATAAATACATATGAATTTTATTGAAGAAAACAGCAGTAGAGATTCATGCCATATGTGTCTGTGATGTCGCACCCTTAAGGGGAAAGGAGCACCCAAGACTTGTAGATGCTCTGGGTCAAAAGAAATGAAAAAAGTCTGACAGTTCACAAAAACTCAAAGTTTTATTAGTAAATTACACACTTGGTGTGGAAATTGGTATATTAGTCCCGACCTACTGTACAAACACATGGCAGTGGATTTTGGATAAAAAGGGGTGTGGTGAAAAAGAAAGATGGGAAAAAAGAAAGCGAAAGATATCACCAGTCCTGATTTCAGCATCAGTCAAGCTGATGGGATGTCTGGGGTTCTGGGGGTGTCCTTGGGCTTGGGAGGGGGGTACCTTTTTATAGATAAGCTTGCCCCACCCTGAAGGCAGGTTTCTTGCTTTCTATGTAAATTATTACCGTGTGCAGTCCATTCTTCCAGACCTTTTTGGAAATGGATCAGAAGGCTTTGGGGGTCTTGAGTGGTTCTTAGGCTGTAACGTGTTGTGCGTAACTGTGTTATCTACAGTATCTCATGGTTAGCATTTTGTTTTGTTTTGCCCTAGAATCCTCTGATGCTTATGAGCCCTGCAAAAGCACTGGGACAACCTTTGAATTCTAAATCTAATCACTATTTCTTAACTATTTCTTAGTAGAGATGTTTTTCACTTTCTTCTTTTACCAACTGGATGATATATGTGAATCATGAAATCAAAACTAGAAGTGCACCCATCTAATTGATTTCATATACTTTTTCAGAATCTGGAAGAGCTAGCACTGTGCAGCCTCCTCCACATTATTACTAATTCTTAGAGGCAATGAGAGATCACTTCATATAACAGCCTGAGGGTACATACAGAACACTCCTGTTTCAGTGGTATATAAATAAAATTCACATTCATCTAGACATGTATCAACCAGAGAGCAGAAATAGTTTTTACACATCACAGTAGAGCAGAACTTTGTTCTTTACAAGCAACTGAAAGTTAAAGCAGGGCTGAAGTGTCCGTAGTTACCACAGTTATGCTTAGGTGAGTGTAGCTCACTATTTCTTGTTAGCCTGTTTATCTTTTTTTAATATTGAAAGTGAAGAGATTGATGGAATTACCCACTTAATGGATAAGTGTGGGTTTAGAAGTGGTGCAAGTACCACATATACCAGTTCTTACAACAAAGTGGAAATTAAAATATCTTCTGCTAAATTATTCAATTGAAAAAAGCTCGTAGTGTGTCATATTCCAGCAAAGTTGGATCAGATCATGCCAGTTATGAGATACAGTTGAGATGATTGGGTCTTCTAGAAGAGCAAGTCTATAAAACTGATAAATTGAAAGAATACACAGTTGCATATCTTTACCAGGAGATTATACTCTTGGAAGCTTATTGGGGTGAGGAAGTAGGAAAAGGAGGTAGAAAAAGAGACTTTGGGGTTGCTTTAGCTGGTACTGGCTGCAAAATGCAGTTCTTTGTTGGAAGAACAGTTTGCATTTCCATAATGCACTGTGGTTGTACATATTAAAAATATTTTAAGTCTTGTGTGATTTTTGGAGCAGACATTCTAGAATGCCAGGACAGCTCATTTTCTAAAGAATTTTGCTGTGAGAATTTGGATTTGTACTGTGATCAGAATTCAGATCACCAAGAAAATGCACTTTATGCCTTTGATGGTCCTGATACAACTGAGAATGGTTAGCATTAGGAAGATTCTCTCTTCAATCCTGTTGGATCTAAACTCTGTGATACCTTTTTTGAGAGAAGGTGTGATATGAGTTATTTCCTACTGATCTTCCCAGAATCCCTTGAAACCAAAGAGTTAGAGAATGATTTTATAGAAGTAGCCATCTGTGATGTTTTTTATTGGGAAATTTCCCTGTGCTAGAGTATTTTTGATCTTGGCTGTAGGAATTATGCTGTGAGGTTAACTGCAACAAGCTGCTATAGTTGAGATAAGAAAAAACTTACCTATGCTGCATACTGAATGATGCATGGTAATGTGTGAAGGCAGAATTCCATGCATGAGTTACTGTAACTTGACAGGTTACTCCCTGTCATCTGAACTGTGGTAAATTCTTGATGTGCATGCTTTTTAGCCCGCGGCAAAGTGAGGTAACACAATCTTGCTAAGTTCAGCTTGTTCTGATGCGGTAAAACATTCCCATGTCCTGCTTGACCTTTTCCACCAGTGGATTTTCTTCTTTTTTTGCTTTTAAGGGGTGATTTATTGAGATCTAGTGTGATAAGAACACTTTCTTGAGCTTCTAAGAATTAGGATATATTCAGCCTTTACCGCGCAAATTGCCAGGAGATTAAAAAGACCTCATAGTCTCTGTGCTTACCAGCCTGGATATTACCTACTAACTGTAGCAGTGTAGGGCAGTATTTGTACAGTACGAAAGTTATTGATTTCCCTCACTAGAAATGATACAGCAAAGAAACTCTTGCTGTGTTTGGTTCCAATAAAAGAGTACCCAGGAAGGAGCCTTGGTGTTCAGTTCTCTTATCTTATCTCTTATCTTATCTCTTATCTGAGAAATCAGATAAGCAGTAATCTGCACATGAAAATTGATGCACAGAAGAAGTTAATTTTCTTGAAAAATCAGCTGGAGACTGAAGAGCTCCAGAAAGATGTCCAATTTTTTAACCTTCTTCCCTACTGCAGGTAAAATAAAAGGAATGTCTGCATGGTACAAGACAGCTTTGTGCAGTCATACAAGAATATTTGAGAATCAACCATCTTGGAAACTAGTTTTGATACCAGAAACAATAGAGCGTTTCTCTTGTTTACATTTGTCAGTCCACATTAACAAAGCTGCTTGTGATGTCTTGAACTATGTTCGTGTTCTTTACAAGAGTATCAGATCCAGGCTCATAGAAGAAATTTCAAAGTTCTACCCTCCAAGCATCTAACATGGCTCAGGGAGCTAGCCACAGTGCATAAAAGACAGTAAAATATAGTAGTATGATGATCTACACTGCTCATGCAAAGCAACTGTATACATGAAATCTTGCAAAGGTAGTTATTGTGGTACCACTTCCAGTTTCATACCTCTCTGTATCGTCCAGTTTTTTACTGAGTGGATGGCTTTCACTTTTTGTCAACCATATATCCTGTCTTGATAAATGTATTAAGTTCTCTCACTTTTCAATGTACAGGTTTTTAGAAAAGATTAACATATGAGTTTTTTCAGCAAGAGTTTATATTGTATTTAATTTTATTTTTAAAAGGATTAGTAATGCCTTAAATATGGTTAATGACATACTTTTATTGTGAAGATTTACAATTGGCATTGTGACAGTAAGTTGTACTCTACAGTTATCATACTTACACTATTCCAATACCTAAATTTCAGCAGACTCCATTTTAACTGTTCTTATCTTTTGTTGGTTGTTACTGACATCAGATGTCACCTTTGCCTTAGGAAATTTAAACTTTTGAAGTGCGATGTCTCTTTCTTCTGGGACTAGAGTTTTGGTTTTTTTAATACTTTATATTTAGTTTGTGAGTTTGAGGCTAATTACTTATTTTCTTCTTAAAATTAGTAGTCAGGCATGAGAAACAGTAACTATAGTTTTTAGATAATATGACTTTATTTATAAGCACCAAATGTGGTCTTCAAAATGTTTTTTTTTTTCACTCTAATAGAAGCTTGTGTTCTGTTCTACTCTTGTAGTCATCCTGCTCATCCCAAGAGAAACTACATCAGTTACCATACCAACCGACACCTGATGAACTACATTTTTTGTCTAAACATTTCTGTACCACTGAGAGCATTGCCAGTGATAACAGGTGCAGGACCACTGCAATGCGCCCTCGGTCCCGAAGTCTCAGGTGAGTTTGTGTATCTGCAAATAGGAGTTGGATCTAAATCCACAAATTATGGAGCATCCTACGTTGGAGGTGTTTACATACAGAAGTTTGTAACTGAGGCTGAATTCAGATTAGTCCTTTTAAATACTTACTCTAGTTTTGATCATGACTTACTTCAATGGTAAATATTGTTAAAACAGGTCTTAATGTGAGGGCAACTAACCTGCAGACACTGTCTTGGTGACCTAGTCATTAATCATCTGATTGTAGCATTCCCTTTCTGAGTTTATGTACCTATGCTGTCCTCAGTGGATTTGTCTGTGAACATCTGTAACAGATTGTCCATATTAGTAAAAGGACTCACCATTGTGATTATCTTGAGACAAAGTTTAGTGTTAATTTTAGACCTTTTAGAAAGCCAGAGCCAGTTATAGAATGACAGAATGATTTAAGTTGGAAGGAACGTTAAAGATCATCTTGTTCCAACCCCCCTGCCATGTGCAGGGACACCTTCCACTAGACCAGGTTTCTCAAAGCCCTATCCAGTCTGGCCCTGAACACTCCCAGAGATGGGGCATCCACAACTTCTCTGGGTTACAGTATTTCACCACCCTCACAGTAAAGAATTTCTTCCTAATATTTAATCTAAGCCTGCCCTCAGTTTGCAGCTATTACCCTTTGTCCTCTCACTACATGACCTTGTAAAAATCCTCTCCTGCTTTCTTATAGGCCCCCTTGTACCCCCTGGAGTACTTTGTAGGTACTGGAAGGCTGCCGTAAGGTTTCCCCAAAGTCTTCTGTTCTCCAGGATGAACAACCCCAACTCTCCTAGCCTGTCATCATAGGATAGGTGTTCCATCCCTCTGATCATCTCTGTGGCCCTGCTCTGGACTTGCTCCAACAGGTCTGTCTTTTTCCTGTGCTGAGGACCTCAGAGCTGGACACAAAACTCCAGGTGGAGTCTCAGGAGAGCAGAATAAAGGGGGAGAATCACCTCCCTTGACATTCTGGCCCCACTGCTTCATGCAGCTGGCTTTCTAGGGTGCGAGTGCACATTGCCAGGTTATTTGTAACTTCTTGCCCACCAACACCCCTAAGTCCTTCTCTTCGTGGCTACTCTTAGTGCATTCTGTGCCCAACCTGTATCCATGTTTGTGATTGTCCCAATCCAGGTGCAGCACCTTGCACTTGGCTTTGTTGAACTTCATGAGGTTTACATGGGCCCAGTGCTCAAGCCTATCAAGGTCCCTCTGGATGGCATCCCTTTCCTAACCCGATTCCTGGCTGCTCAGACATTCTCCCTATATTACTCCCAGGCTACCAATCCTTGCTTCCACCCTTTGTAGGTTTCCTTTTTGTGTTAGAATTTGTCTGGGGGTTCTGTGTTCATCCAGACAGACCTCCTGGCATTTCTGCCTGACTTCCTCTTTATAGGGATGCATCACTCGTAACCTCAGAGGAGGTGACCGTTGAATATCATCCAGCTCTCTTGGGCTACTCTTCCCTCCAAGTCTTTATTCCATGGTACTGTAACAACTAAAGGCCTGAAGAGGCCGAAGCCTCTGGTCTTCTCCTGAAAACCAGAGTTTTCTGTGTGCCTTCCTTGCTGCCCTAAGGATTGCAAACTGCACCATTTCATGGTCATGGCAACCCAGGCTGCACTTGAGCTTCACATTCCCCACCAGCCCCACTTTGTTGGTGAAAATGAGGTCCAGCATAGCACCTCTCCTCATTGACCTCTACATCACTTGGAGAAGTTAACAGCAACACCTTCCAGGAACCTCCTGGATGGCTTCTGCCCTGCTGTTTTGTCATGAGCTCTCTCTCTCACTCAGCTCCTCATTTGTCCATAGGCAGAGCTCCATGCACTCCAACTAGTTACTGACTTAGAGAGTGACATCCCCTCCTCATCTCCCATGCTTGTCCTTCCTAAAGAACTTATATCCTTCCATTCCAGCAGGCCAGTTAGAGGAGCCATTTCACCACATCTCCGTGATGCCAGTAAGACCAAAGCCCTACAGGCATGTGTGCATTTCTAATGCCTCTTCTTCATTCCCCATGCTCTGTGCGTTTGCATAGAGGTACTTAAGTTGAGCCTTGATGAACATACTGCTGACTTAATGCTTGAAGTGGCTGGATTTCCTTGTGCTGCTGTTCAGGTGCTCTCCTGCTAACCTGTGATCTCCCTGTAGGCTCTGGGCGTCTCTTGCTGGCCCTGGTATCAAACTAGTAGAAGTGGGATGGATTGAGGTTCCTCTTTCCCAAAAATTTTAATTCTGCTAATGCAAGAAACACCTATGAATGTATTTTGATAAAATCACTCCTAGAGGATTGCCCCCTGTGTTGAGTCTTCTTTCTGCTCCACATCTTTTAGGTCAGACTGCATGGGCCAGTGTCACCAACACAGGAAATTTAGATTGAGATTTTTTTAAAGGGCTTTGTAGTGGACAGTGAGGCTCATGTTAGCAAAAAGTAGTTTTGTAGTTTAGCCAAATTGATGGGTATCTTTTATGGATTCTTTTTGTCAAAGTCTTGTGCTTTGTATCCAGGCACAATGCCCTGGCTTTGATGGACTCATGCATATGTATGACATTATTTGTAGGAAGTTACTGCCTTTATCTGCTAGTCAGACTGAAAGTAATTTGTTTTGATTTTATTTTTTTTAATTATCTGTTTAAAAAAAACAAATGAAACGCAAACAAACCCATTGCTGACTTTGTCTCTTGTAGCTGCTAGAATTCTTGGTAAGATCATGCTATTTTGATTGTATCTAAGCAGGTATAACCATAACTAACAGTTAAATACATCTCTGCTGCCCTTCTGAGAAAAAGATGATGTTCAGAGGTGTTGCAAAACTGATTCTGTCTTGAAATATATGTACAAACTAAAAATAACATAGCAGTTAGATGTTAAGTATATTAAATAATTGTGAGGATTTCGACAGAAATAGGAGAAAGGAACCAAACGTACACTGATGAGAGAATGGACCTTTTCAGTAAAGCTTCTGCTTTCTGTTGCAAATAAATCATATAAAAATATAATAACTGTACTAAAGTTCATGCTGAGACAAGTGTAAAGGGATAATTTGCTTTACTTGCAGCCCTGGACGTTCTCCTGCTTGCTGTGACAATGAAATAATTATGATGAACCATGTCTACAAAGAAAGGTTCCCAAAGGTAATGTGCGTGTGTAAAAAAGGAAGAAATTTCTTTGTATTTCTTCCTATAAATACAAAGAGAGATTTGTCAGGATTTTCAGAGCAGTTGAGCAACAATCTGAAGTTTGAACAACTCACTCATCTCAGAGTTTCAGATATGAATGAAGTTGTATGGGATTACTTTTTAATAATATCTTTGAGGGGTTTTTTTTTTAAGCATTGGCAGTTCTGTGAGAACGAGACAGTTGGTTCTGTAAAACCTGCAGACATCTAGGAACCTGCAGACACATTTGGCAGGACCTGTGAGCCTGTGGTGCTTTTAATTAGTCAGTTGTTCATTCAAACTACCCAGTATAATATTTTTGTGGAACAACCTTTATGAAAGCAAGGAGGATATTCTTGTCTGTAGTATCTGCAGTTTTAACAGAACAAAGGAGACTGCACGAGTTCTTCCTCCCTTCCTCCCTCCTTCCCTCTCTCTTCACAGTTATGGGTGCTCCTTTGGTTCTCTTTAGAGATCATCACAAGATTAGTTGGTTTTTTGGCATCAGTCATTTCATGCATTCCAGCTAGGTAAATTCTTAGGCAGTACAGAAATGTTCTAGAATCAGAAATAAGCTTTTAGGCTGTTAGTTTCTTGTAAAGCTGATTTAATGTATTGCATAACTACTTGTCTATAGGCCACAGCTCAGATGGAAGAGAAGCTTCAGGACATTATAACGAATTATTCTCCGGAGAACATCCTTCCCCTGGCAGATGGAGTTCTCAGTTTTACCCACCATCAGATCACAGAACTGGCTCGAGATTGTTTGGATAAATCTCACCAGGGCCTCATCACATCACGATACTTCATTGAATTACAGCAGAAATTAGACAAATTGCTACAGGAGGTATGAGCCATGAGACTGTTATGTTTGCTTGAAAAATGGGTTAAATCTGTTTGCCTTAGAGTTGTCTTGAATGGTGTCATGAATCATGACTGTTCACTCAAGTAGTTGTCAAAGTTGTATTCATATCTCTTTTAGTCTACATAATAACCACTACAGAAATGATAAGCTGAAATAGATGGGTTGTAAAGATTTCAGAAACAACAGCAATGCAAGTTATAAATTGCTTACAGAGGTGTGTGCATAAGCCCCAAAGGAGAATGCTTGCTATTCCATTTACTGTAAATAAATGAGGAAACATACACACTGTGCTTTTTATCAACCCTACTGATTGCCTGCTGTGTTGAGAAAGCAGTCAGCAACCCCTAGCTTTTCATTAGCAAGAAGTTAATTAATTATTTATTTCTAACATTCCTTTCGTAATTGAACTGTTCGTTAACAGAAATAATGTGATTTCTTAAAGTGTTGAAACTTTCATAGAATGACAAGCTAAATGAATTAAGAACTTGAAATTTAACAAATGCACTTTGACATAAGTCGCTGCAGTTTATTAATGTATAATTTTTAAAACAGTGAGTGAGGCATGTAGTATACTCATTTTTTTGTGTGGGACCTGATAGTACATTATAAACCAAAGTTAATCTGATAGACCAGCAGATTTGATATTAACTTGAAATTTTCCAACTGATGTTAAGATGCGGTGCCCATCTTCATTTATGTTTTCTGTTTTCTTTAGAATGCAAAAGCAGTTGCTAAAGGTTTTGGTTTGGTTTTGGTTTTTTTCCTGTGCTGCTTTTTTGTTAACTTCTACTGAGTAAATAGGATTTCTGCAACTGGTGTATTTTAAACTTTTTCTCTTCATACAGCAATGAAAAACTTAAGACATCAGTGATTTATTTCTGGATTATTGAAACCCTGTTTTTTTAAACATTAAAAGTGCATAGAGGTTGCTTGCTAGTCAAGAGGAGGGTTTGAACCAGTGACCTTCTTGTGAAACGATCGTACTTTTATGATGCCAAGTTGTAGACATAATTGGCCAGTTGATAATGTCAAAATACAAGGAAGCATGTCTAAGCTAAGATTCACTGAACCACTGTTATAATTGTTAACAATATAGCCTTTAAAATGGCTACATGTTTAGTGAAATTTAGTGTATATGTTCACTCATTAACACCTCCCCCAAAACCCATTAAAAAAAAAGCTCCAGCAAATTATTCTTCAATCTGCATATAAAGCAGTGCATTATTAAAAAAAATTACCCAAACGCTCATTTTGTCATGTTCTGTGATGATAATTCTGTATTATGAAAAGGTTTCCTCTTCTGCAAAGACATTATACCTTAAAATATTCAGACCTTTGAGTCCACTGCATACTTGTTAATGGCATAATATGACAGTACAAAAACTTTTTCTTTACATGACTTGGTTCTGGCCAATTAGTTGTGCTATGGATTCATGCTATTTATTTGTTGTTAGTTCTCAGCTGCAACGATCAGTAGAAAGTTGCATTGCCTGCAGCTACTTGGCACTAAGCATAACCAGGGGAAGACTCCCTTGAGGTTTGAGCAGCTTGGTTCAGCCAGCATTTTTATAATTCTAAGGGCAAGGTCAAGTGGACCTGAATGTTTTCCTGCTCCATCCGTCTTAAATGTAATATGTATTGAAAGTTTTGTTCACTTATGCACTTAACTGTTCACAAAACTCTACAGACGTGCTTTACATTTTGCTAGTGGTTAAAATAGGCAAGTCTTTTGTTTACAAAAGAGTTTTATTTGACTTAGTTGATAATGTTCTGAGTTATGCTTCTATCCAGTGAAGGTTCTTTTGAAATCTATTGCAGAGTGCTAGATAGCATTTGTGCCTTTTTCTTTTTTCCTTTTTTAAACTCTGCAGATTAATTCATCTCAGATATTTGATGTTTTTTAAAATTGTGGTACTTACGTTAAGAGCAGTATTTATAGCTTCCTGTTTTTAAATAAAAAATATAATGTGTTATATGAAAAGTACTTATTTGTCCATATTAATTATTTTTTAAGTGTCAGTTTCTTAGTTCTCTTTGTGGTTTTGAATAAGCAAGAGATGATGAGAAATTTAAGTCTGCGGCTTCTACTGTTCAGAACAAAGAAGTGCTTTGATATTTGAGGCAAGGGCTATTAATATGTTTATACTGTTTCCTTGCATTCATTGGCATTCTTAAATTACATAATTTGTTCTTAGAGCAAAGTGTTTAAAGAAATTTGAAATTCAGCTCAGACCATTGTGCAGATATTATCAAGCCTTCTAGAAGTATTTTTTCTGACTGTATTCTTTTACAGCATTTTCCCCCATTTGTGGTAATCTTTGTAGAACTCAGTTTTTCATTGTCTTCCTGTCTACATGTACCTCTATATGGAGCCTCTCTGCAAGTGTAGTTTTTATGTGTTCACATATATGTCATTTCACTATGACAACTGACTATGGGAAATCAGTATCAATTTGGCATGAATGTTGCTTATATCTTTTAATATTATTTAGGTTAGTTTTCATTTTATCCTAAAATTATTAACAAATTGAGATACAACCTACATGTAGGGATCTGTGTTGTATTGAATTTTGTCTCTTTTGCAAAACTGGTAATAATACCATGTAAGCTTATGAAACAGGCAAAAAAACCTGTAGGTATATGCCCATTATAGGTACTTTTATTTTGTTGTTACAGTGTTAGAATTGTAGAAATGAGGTTACTTTATTTTAAAGTTAGTGTTGCTCAGATCCTTGTTATCTCTGCTGGCATCTTGAAATTGAGGTGCTGTTTGTATCAAGTACATGCTTCAAACCCTCAGAGGTGTCCCAAATATCATACATACTTTCCTGCAGTGCACTGAATGAGATTTTGTTTAATATCACTTTATTTTATCTTTTAGGCCCAAGAGCGATCAGAGAGTGGAGAAATGGCATTTATTAAACAGCTTGTTCGAAAAATCCTGATAGTTATTGCTCGTCCTGCTCGCTTACTGGAATGCTTGGTAAGGTCATGCTTATTATGAGTAGTGCTTTTCACTTGGTAGTGTAGGAAATTTCTGGTTTAGTATTCAAGGCCCTTTAAAAACGTTTTTTGGAACATGTCAAACAGTGAGGTAGGACTTCATTGTTGGTAGGATCCCTTTCACTTTTATTTCAGGGCTTTCCTGCGGTTTTGTTTGCTTCCTTGCTATTGCAGGTACTATGGTATAGAACCCTTTTCATCAGCTAAGGAAGCTGCTGTTCAGAACCAGTTGGGTTTTTCTGTTGGTTTGTTAGAATTCATTATTTCTTGGGAAGACTGTTCCTGAATTGTAATTGGTGTTCTTCCCATTTTCGTAATTTTGTTTCACTTAGCAGCTGCCAGAGCTGTAAGCAGCTTGAAGTCAGCTCTGCTGTACTTGATCTGGGGAAAATAATAGCAGAGGGATTAGGCTGCCTGCATATGTGGGTAGTTGACATTATACTGGGGACCAGAAGGAGCAGAAGACTTTACTTACTTATGCATGAGCATAGCACCAATGTTGTCAGACTGCGTTAATTTGTGTGAGCTGTGTGGGTGTGTCTCTGCTTTTCTTGTCCATGCTGCAGGAGCTGGGATGGCTCAGGTGCGGGAAGCTGCTCCCACGCACAGAGCCAGTGTGCTTCAGTTGTTCAGTGGAACTAATAAACGCTCACAGAACACAATGTATTCAGGAGGATGGTGCAGACACCCAAATACCATGTAATAGCCAGCCTGAGTCCAACAGGCCTGGCAGGCAGCCCAAGCTGACTTTGAGCCTCTCTGCCTGCCAATACCAAGATCACAGTGTTGATGCTGTGTACAGCTGTTTGAGGCAGGCAAGGCTTATGTGGGAGCCACTAACCTGCTGCTAGACTCAAGTTATGCCTGAAATTGTCATAACTGCATTTTTATGGCATTGGATCTGAGCTAGTAAGTCTTTCCAACCTGATTTTGGCTCTGTACTGTGTCCCTTCATCTGTGGCACAGTTAATCCACAACCTGGCTCGTTCAGCTATGGGCATTTTGAGAGCTGTCTGTTTTGTTTTGGAAACATCACGTCTCAGTATTCCCAGTTGCATTTTGTTCATGATTTGCAGTTCAGGAGCAGTCTAAAATAAGATATGTGCTCTGAATCAGCATGAAAGAGAAGTTTAAAAACAAAACAAAAAGGCAGGTTTTACAGAAGAGAACACCGTAGCATGTCCTGCCTCTGCCACCGTATCCAAACTTGTTTTACTCCTTCTTCCTGAGCCCTGAAAAGCTTATTCCATGTCTAGTGTGATGTTCCCTGCTCTAGTCACAGGGTTCATGTAGCCTTTATCCACATAACCCAATTTCTCATATGATGTTTTTTTTCCCTACTTTTTCCCCTCTGGTCTGCATCCTTCTCTGTTATCACACATCCAGAAATGCCCTTAAACACATCCGGAAGGCTGACAGACCAACACTTGTTAATGATGCTTAATATCCTTCCCTTCCAAAGTGGGCTTTCTCCCACTAACCCCTGCCCTCAGCATCATCATTCTTCATTAGCTTTCTAATTGAAGTGCTGGAGTATGCCCAGAGAAGGGCAACGAGGCTTGTGGAGGGTCTAGAAAATGTGTCTCATGAGGAACAGCTGAGGGAGCTGGGGTTGTTTAATTCAAGAAGAGGAGGCTCAGTGGGGACATCAGCACCCTCTACAACCACCTGTAAGGAGGTTGTGGTGAGGTGGGGGGCAGCTCTCTGCCTGCAGTGGGAGAACAAGAGGAAATGACCTTAAGCTTGAGACCAGGGAGATTCAGATTAGATATTAGAAAAAAATTTTCACCGTTAGGGTGGTTAGGCATTGGAATAAGTTGCCCAGGGAGGTGGTGGAGTCACCGTCCCTGGAGGTGTTCAGGGGGCTTCTGTATCTGGTGCTGGGTGATGGTTTAGTGGCTTAGGGGTTAAAGTGATGTTGGGAGGATGGTTGGACTGGATAATCTTGTAGGTCTCTTCCAGCCTTGATGATTCTGTGGTTCTCTCCTGGTGACCCATTTGCCCATTGGTTCATTCTCCCTAAGTGCTGAGTTTTATAGGGATCTAGTCCAAATCTCCATTCACTTAGTTCCCGGTTTCTGCGACTGGGATTTTATCCTAGGCTACTTGCTCTGCCTTATCCTTCAAGTAGAGCGCATATGCAGTATGCAAGTTGTGCATACTGTGTCCCTCCTTTTGCTGGGTCTTCTGAAGTGAGTTGAAGGACTGTGCTGCAAAGACCAGAAGTGACTGTGTCTCATAGTTCAGAGTTTCAGAGCAGCAATGGCAGGGAAAGTCAGCACAGCTTGCTCCAAGTGTTCTCAATTCAGACAGGATGTTCAGGAGATTTATACTGGAATGTAAAAACCCTGCACCATATGTTCCTACAGATACAGGCAGCTTGAATAAATTTAGGCATACTGTCACAAAATAATATGTTTCTCGTGCAAGAGGCTGTTAAGCCTACTCCATAAACAAGACTGGAATCGTGTGAACTTACAGGAACAAAGGCTGTAGTGCCCCTCTGGGAACTTTTGAATAATAGTGGCTAATATTTTAGAATATCTGTCTGAAATAGATACTAGGTATGAAAAACTGCAGCCTCTGTAAGAAAGTTCATAAAGTTGTAGAAAATAAATCTGGCTTTTTATTCATAAGAAGTTTCAGATATGCAGTAAAGCTGTCAGTTTTCTGATGGTGGTCTTGGCTCAGGTGTTCATGGCATGTGAATTCCTATTTTAATTTGCCTGATAATCGTATGAATAAAGGTTTTACAGTTTCATGTGTGACAAGAGCTGCTGGCAAATATTGAAAGATTTTTCTCTGTTTGTACATGGAAAATTAAATAGTTGGAAGTAAAGATCAGAAAATTTGTTGCTTCTCATTACTCACACCGGTGTATGTGTATACCTAGATGAATGTGTTTAGATAGATACGTGCACATACACACACACACCCCCACTCTCATAAGATTAAAACTACCTGTTTTGAAATTGCCTTGTCTTGCTAGTAAGTGGAGGAGAAGCTGTATATCTGCCACTGCAGCAGGTCAAGAGATGATGTTTTCATGATGAAAGTAAATAGAAATCTTGGCATACAACCATGTTGTTGGGTTCTTCAGTGCCAGGGAGTAACATGTAAGAGAATCAATTTGGCTTGGCAAGTCAGATGAGGAGAGTAAGACTGAAACAGCATGTACCTCTTAGTTATCTGTTCAGATTTTTAGGCAATTTAGCAGCATCCTGAGGCTTTTAAGTTAAATAAGACAGTTTTGACACTTTATGGGTTCGTGGTAAATCCTTGGCAGTAGACTGTAGATGATGAAAATTGTTTCATGATAAATGTAAAACTGAGATTGTTTCTATAAAACTGAAAATTCCACAGATACTTTATTTCAGACATGCTGTTAGCTGCACCTGCTTTGATGCTTTCAAAATGAAGCATGATACCTAATTTCTCAAGCCCTTTTCTGGGTTGGGATGTTGAGTTTCTATGTCCTGAGTAGCCTGAGAATCTAGGACAGGAGCCTTGTGATTCAGCATGTAGACTAAAACCATGTGGGGTTATGTTAGGCCACAAAACAAGAGTTGGGGAAGCTAGCTCAGGAGTCTGCTTGGCTCCCACAGGTATTTGTGACAGATATGAACTTACTTGAGGAAAAAGTCTGTTTTGTTACATCAGTGTTTCATGACTCATCATGTTTTGACACTGTTAAGCATGGCACATGTTTATAGAAATATCTTGAAGAATGCAATAGCCCTGAAGAGATGTTTTGGTAGGAATTCATGCTGGTAGAGAGAGAAATTCTACTAAAAAAAAATCTGACAAACCTTTTAATAAACTTCCTTGCTCCTTTACATGCATTCTTATTTTTATAATCTATAAAGGTAGTAAAATTAAAGTATTTCCAAGGAACTTGGGAATAGACAGTTTTGAATTTCTATTTTTTTGTTCCTTTTTGTTGCTTGTTTAGGCTTGCCTTTTTAGGTATGTTATAAAAGAGAGTTACAATATAGTTAGTTCCCAAAGGAAAATGTTTCATTTCTAGATGTGGAACAATTGGATCAATGAAGTTCAAATGTTTTTTTTATCAACTTAACAATTTTGTCTATTGATTTATTTAATTGTATTTTCCATAAAACACAGTGCATATATGTTGATTAAAAATACTTCAAATTTCATTTAGAAGTAAAAATTGTAGTACAGTATATTTACAGTTTGTTTCTGTAGTGTATTTTTGTAGGCAACCAGATGCAGGGAGATAGTCTTCTCTATTTCAAATGTTATTGTTGCTGGTTATAGGTCATTTCACTCAGTATTATGTGAAGTTCTGAAGGCATACTATTCCTATAAAGTAAGGCTCTGAAGTAATGGTATGGAATTTCATTGCTTACAGAATGTTATGATACAGAAAAATCAGAATAGATTAATAAATTACTAGAATAAAGAGGTATTGTTTTTAATAGGGAAATGTCAAATATGTCCAGTAGAAGACGCAAAGGATGTTTTAGTTAGGCTCTAAGAATTCAATTTCAACAGAGAAAATGAAGGTGATTATTTTTCTTCTAGGAATTTGATCCTGAGGAGTTCTACTATCTTTTGGAAGCAGCTGAAGGCCATGCTAAAGAGGGTCAGGGCATTAAAACAGACATCCCTCGGTATATTATTAGCCAGCTGGGCTTAAATAAAGATCCTCTGGAAGGTAAGTGTATCTCCTGGTAGAGCTCTAAGTTCCTAGATTCTTCCTTCTCCATGTGATTTATCATTCTGATAATCCGTGTGCCTGAAGAGGGTAAAGTTAAGATGGTAGCAGAACAAGCATTTGCTAACCCTCACAGTGCTCTCCCAAGCTCAAAGGCGTTAAAAAGGCCACCTGTTGTGTATAGTATTTTTCCATTTGAATATCATTCACAACTACATTGTGTCAATGATACTGGTCATCTTTTTCCAGCCTGACAATGCAACTTTCTTATTTCAACTCTAGCTGAAATTTACTGGGATAGTTTGATGGTTATCAAATGTTATCTAACCACAGGTATAAAGGAAAAAACCTGGGCTGAGCTGTTTGCTTTTCAGTGGCCCCAGGCTTCTGCATCTTTAAGTCTGTGAGAAAACTATCTTCTGTTCCATTTATTTTTCCAGGTAACTTACGTGTACATGTTGAAAACTTTTGTAGGGAGAACTTGGGTTCCAGTGGAGGTATTGTCATTGCAAAATTTTTCTTCACTGTGAGAGTGGTGAGATACTGGAACAGGTTGCCCAAGGAAGTGGTGGGTGCTCCATCCCTGGATGTATTCAAGGCCAGGCTGAATGGGGTTCTCAGCAACCTGGTCTAGTGGAAGGTGTCCCTGTCCATGGCAGAGATGATCTTTAAGGTTCTTTCCAACCCAAGCTATTTTATGATTATTTTAAGGACAGCGTTGAAAAAATTAAAATTACTTCTCTGTCCTAGTCAAACTGTCTTCTTTGCCATCCTGAGAGCATGGTCTATCATTGGTGGCAAATAGAAATTGGTTCATTGTGTTCAGTGCTAGTTCTGTAATTTGGAAGAAATTGACAGAAATGCCATCATGCAAAAATGAGTCTGGCTAGTGCCAATTATCTTGTCTTCTGTGTTATGATGCAGGACTAAGAGAGGACTTGATAACACAAAGTAATAGCAAAAAACTATGATAAACTTTTTTTAGCTAGTTCTTATGATGCATGATCTCCTGTTGTTAAATCAAAGGTGTCACATATTGTGTTTTTAACTCTTTTTTGCTGAACTAAAGCAGTTTGTAAAGTTCAGTACTATCAGTGTTGTCAGGAATTTGGTTAGATCTAATTCAATTAAATTGGATGTTGTTATAGCTGACATTCATGCTATATCAACAGACCTAAAGAAAATCAAGTCTATTATTAGTCTGCTTCCTATCTTCAGAGAAGAACTTCCTCATCCAAATTTAGTACTGTTTTTTATCTGAGATACAGATTAACAACTTTGATGCTTTTTGCTTGGATTTGGAGTACAGCAAGGAAGCCACACAAACTGGGAAAATACACATAAATATTGTTTTCCCTTTTTTTCTGTAAAAGATCAGGAAGTATCTTAATTCTCTGCAAGCAACCTACTTCAGACCTTTCTCTACGTACCTCCTTTGTTTGCTACCATAGCTGTAGTGTCCTTTCTTTGAGTGAAATGATGCATGCATTATTTGGAGATAATGTTAGATAAATTTATACTGTACTGAAAGCAATACCACAACAGATTCAGCAGTTAGAGAGTGGTGTCTGCATTTCTGAAGAGTTGCCTGGGGAGAAATTTTTCCCCAAGTGTTTTAAGTTACCATCTTTACTGTTTTGAATGATGAGTCTTGAGAAATGGTTTAAATCAATGAAAGAAAAAGGACAGATGTTTAATGGTATTTAGATGAGTTTTAAAAATCTCTTCAGGCATTGCAAAATGGTTCCATAGCTCCCTGTTTTGAAAGTTGCCTCTTGGTTCCATCCCATTACTACCTACTGCCTGCAAATAATATGGATTTTTCAGATAATGGTTATTTTGCAAAAGTTTGTTTAAAAAGATTGCATTTTAATATGCTATTTATGGAAGTAATTTCAGTTGAGAAGGCTGTCAAAGTATATTATTCCAGCTTGCTTGGTTCTCTCCCATACAATAAAAGTTTCATCAACACTTCTATTTTAAAACCCCCATGTTCACAAAACTGTGACTTTTCCCAGGGAAATCCACTCCAAGTTCATCCTATATAATTTTTTTTTTTTTTAAGATTTGTTTGTTCTCAATGGAGATATTTTTCACCATTTATTGACTCAATTTTTGGAATTTTTTTTAGCATCTTTCAGGCTTTAAAAATCTGCTTGACTTTTGAAGTGGCATTCTAATTTCTTCTGTTTCTTACACTTTACATACATTTTGTTTTCAATAGTGATTACAGATAAGAGCTACTCCTTTTAGATCTTTAGCTGTTCCAACAGAAAATTGTCTACGTGGTTAATTTACTTTTAAAAATTGCAATAAGTGTTGTGCAGCATTTAACTTATAACGATCATATATATAGAAATATGTAGAAAAATCCAGTTTAGATATTCTATGTGAATATTCAGTTATATTTTGTATTCATAAATTCAGTTAACAGTCTTGAGGTAAAAATGGACCTTACAAATTTCAGGTGGTCTTATCTGTCTGATTCCTGGCATATAATTGTGATAAAATGTGCATCTTTCACTATGTAGGGGGTATATAATTAACTATGTATATAATTCAAATAGGTGTATGGGGTCTTCTGGGTACTGACTGTCCTGTTTAACTTTTATTACCCAAATGAATTCTTAGTTACTGCCCCTCTGAAGAACAGGGTTGGCTTAGGAGCTTTGCAGCATAGGTTGACCTATGGCAGGGATAATCTGGTCAAGTTGTAGACTCCCAGAATAGTACTTTCCCAGAGAAGTTGTCTGTATTATGACTCTCTAAATGATAAGCTTCTAAGAGAAGGGCTTTTAGCTTATTCTGCTAGGCCTATCAGTATTTCTGTGTAGAAGATGAAAAATATTTGGGTTCCATATATAGTCTAAACTAGAAGCTTTTGCTTTAACTGTAAAGGAGACCAAGAAGGAGGGTGCCTACTGTTAAACCCTCTGGGGCTGAGATCCTCAGGAGTTCTAGCAGAGTAGTGCTGTCTTTCCCTTAATGCTCAGTTTACACACAAATCTTGGAATTCTCACGTCTCAGCAGTGAAAACAGTATTGCTTTTCATTGCTTCACGGCCATTTGAATTCTTCATAGAAAATTAAGACCTGCTATTCAGTGCCTATTTGAATTCTTCTATGAAGAATAGAATCTATCTTCTGGATAGATTTTTCTTTAAATCCATGCTTCGAGGTGCCCTGAAAATTACTTGGCAAGTACTACATGAGGACACCATTTTATAATTAGTTTCAGAAGGGTGTCACTTCTCAGGTTTTCCGTGCTTCACCTAGTTTTGTATTTGCTGTAGTTTAAAATGAAATTTTTAATCTTTCTTTCCAGAAATAGCTCAGCTAGCTAATTGTGAGAGTGGGACAACAGAAACTCTGGAAGTGGATGAATCAGTAAATGTAAGCTTTCCTGTTATGTTGCTGCTGTTGCTGAATGTGAGCAAAGAAAATGTGTCGTGTTCCCCCCAACCCTGTCTGTTTTATTTTCTCTTGGTATATGTAAACAGATTGAATAAACATGGGTTAATCCTCACACTAATGCCATGATGCTCAGCAGGCAGAAGGCTTTCAAAAAGTATAACAAAACTTTCTACCTATTTTCCTGGACGTTTTAGTGTCTTTAGCTTCCATGAATTTAGTGTCAACCATGTGGCAATAGCTTTACCACAAAATCCACCAGTGCTTTCTTCGTTTCTGTTCAATCAATGTATTTCTTTTTCTTCTAGAAGTACTTGTAAACTGTTTAATAAAACAAAGAATTTTAAAGAAATTTTATAACAGTCAGAGGCAGCTAATGATCAAAGTGAGAGACTCTGAACAGATCCAGTGGAGAGACAAGGAAGAAATGAGTAAGTTAGCAAATAGTCTGGATTCAGAAAGTTAGTTTACAGTCTGGAAGGTTGTGCATCATTCTTCTGAATATGTGTTTGGAAATATTTGCCTACAGTAAGGGCTATGTTACAGTAATATTTTGTCAGATGTTTGCTCAAGATGGCAAAACAAAAATGAGTTGGACGAGTTGATTGCACTGAATATTGTGGACTTAAATGCTCTTATTCTAAATTCTTATTTTTAAAAGTTGGTTCTTATACCTTGGATTTCAGTCAACAGAGTAGATGAAGTTCTAAAAAGTTATTGGTTGATTTGTAGTTCAAGTGGATAGAGAAAGCAAGTGCTGTTTGAGGAGATGTGTGGGTAATTAGTGATACTTTACATGTATTTACAAATGTTAGCCGGCATGGGTTATCTGTTAAAATAGTTCTGATATGTAACAGAGAAGACATCGTTCTCCAGTGCATGTCATATTACATTGGAATAATTTCTGACATTCTGGCAAAATGCCACTTATAAAGCCATAATTCCATAATTGACACAAAGGGTGTTTCTTACTCTGCTGCTTTCATTCATTTGCATTTAAAATACTGTATTACACCCAAGCAGTATTTAGTGGAAGGATACTGACAAACTGGAGGAAAGACAGACAGAATAACTAGAAGGCTTAAAGGAAGTGCTGAAGTGCTTAACAGAATCTAAGGTGCGTTAGCTAAGAAACTGAAATAGTAAAGTTTGTGTTGTGCAAATGCTGAAGAAATACAAAAAGGATAATGCAGTGTAATAAAGGAATGTAAATAAGGGAGATGATGAAATGAAATTAGTAATGAAAAATACAGGATATTTGGAAGTATCTGAAAGCGTAGCTGTGGAATAAACGTATGAGGGAAGTGACAGGAAGCGTAACTTGCAAGCACAGGACTGTTCACAATCATACTAAATATGCAATTCGGAAGAATCCCACACAGGCAAGAATCCCACACAGGCAAGTGGGCTAAACAATTTAGTGTCCTCTCTGTCACCTCCTGTGTAGTTCATTATATTAACATATTCACTGATCTTGCACTGAATTTTCTTTAGCAAGCACTTAATTGAAAATGTTCCAACCAGCTCTACTTTCAAATTCTAAGTATTACCGAACTGCTTGGATAGGGATCATGGAACTTCTTGGAGGTTTGGAAAACATTCAAAAACTATATTGTTGATTTGTAATGCTGAATTTGGAGTCCTGTGCCCTCATCTTTCCTCTCTGAACCCCAATTCTAATTCACACATATTGAAGATTAATTAAAAATTAAAACTAGAAAAAAGGTTTTACCATACTCAGGACAACTCAATTTTTAAAAAGTTCTGACAAGTAGGTAAAAGTGACTCTCTAAAGGTAGAATTAATGCATTTTTGTCTTCTATATTTTTCTCTTTCATTTTGTCTCTTTTCACAGTCTATTGTAAGTTAATATCACACTCTACCCTAACATTAGTTTGAAATGTGCAAAAGTTTATTTGAATAAACAGGAACTCATCTGCAGTTTGTTGTTACCAGGCCGTAATATGAGATTTACTAAAATGGGAAGGCAGCAGCCAACGAGAGCCTTGTGAGATTCACAGGAGTCCATAACTCCAGATAAGAGTTGCCAGTAACTACATTACCAGAACCCCTCATGGCTGTAACCTTTGCATGTAGATAGGTGGACAGTTTGCTGCGGTTCAGCAGATGAACCTGTCTGATGAAAAAGCAGCTTTGCTTCAGGAGTCCCTTGGTCCCTCTCTGTGCTGACTGCGACTGACTGGCCAGAGCTTTTACCTGGTGATGACTGGGTTTTTTTGTTTGTTTGTTTTTTCACCTGATTTTGAAAAAAAGTACTGTTTTAACTTTGTTCTTTCTCATCTCTTCCTTTGAAGAGCTCTAATACCTCACTGAAGCTGCAGAGGAAACCTCGGGAAAGTGATTTTGAAACAATTAAACTGATTAGTAATGGAGCTTATGGGTGAGTAATCCTTGAGTGCAACAAGTCCTTTGCATTTTAGTTCTGCTTAACTTTCCATTATTTCTTATTTTAGGGATCTTTGTGTGAGAGTGAGTTTGCACTGCCACTTTTTTCATTTTGCTTTTCTGTTTTGTTACTAATATTTGAGTTTGAGTTTTTGGAAAGTTTGCTAGGCAATAATTAATTACTGTGTGCTGCGGTAAATTAAAATACTGAATATTAAACCACTAAGATTTTTCAGAAGTGGATATCCTGCTATAGATAAAACCTGAATAAATGAAAAGGCAAATTTAAAGTCACCTTTATAATACTGGAAAGAGCCTGTGCTTTTGCAGATATGAGACAGAATAAAACTTCATTTGTAGGGAGACGAATTGATAAAAATAAGTGCTTACTTGACCTAAAAATATTGGTGTAATAGAAATAGAAATAAATTTCCTGAAGTAGGGAAGCAGTGTTCTCCATGGATGCTCTTCTAATCCTTAAGTTTTAACCAATTAGATTTTAAGGAATTGGCATTACTTTATTAGTTTCTAGAAATTGCACAACTTGCTGCCCGGTGTGAGTTGTAAGTCAGTCAGTCATCTGGAGATATCCCCACAAGGCTAAAAGAACATTTTGGTAACCTGGGCCTTAAATGAACAGCAAACGTTACCTGAACACCAGATGTGTGGGAAGTACTGTGCAGTGATGGTGTCTGTCTTCAGTCACCTCTTCTGATCCAGTACTACCTGTTAGAACCTTGTTTGGCTCCTCCTCTACATTGAAATATATCGAGACAGGAACTGTTGGTCTCTGTAATCTGCAGGAAGAGGAGGGATGTGTATTGGTTCAAAAAAGAGAGATTTCCATCTTGAGGTGAGGAGCCCACAACCAAATAAGACTTGGCAGTGGAGGAGGGCTGTGCTGCTCTCCAGCAGAGACCCCATTAGACTGACCCTGCTCTGCGCCACCTCTGCTTGAGGTAGAAAGCAGTAGTGACTTGATACGACTGAGCACTCTTTGAAGAAATCCTGGACATAGGAGAAGGAGCACTTGCAGTATACACACTTGAGTTTCTGTGCCTGTTTAATGGCCTGAGGCTGATTAAATCTCTCTGATGATATTTAGCTAAAGGTGACTCTGAGTTCTGGAACAGGAGGCATTTAGTACTGTTGGTCGTGGTAACTTGTGTGAAGGCTGTTTGTGTCCAGATGTGTTTACCTAGCTCAGCAAAAATCCTGAAGGAAATAGCATAATTTGAATTAAAGTTATGTAAATATTCAAATACAACTTCTCACTAGTCAACCTCTGCTCGATTTTCTCAGAATTTCTCCATAGGCAAACTTGTTGCTTGTTGTATGTCAGTCTCTCCCAATTACCTCACTACCTCAAAAGCCTTTCAGCAGTTAGCAGTAGATGCTGCACCCCTCCCTGGCTGCACCCCTTTCTCCTTTCCTTGGCAGATGCTAAGTCCCCTCCATTCCTCCTTTCATCTCTTTGTCTTACTGGAGGAGGATAGGAGGAACTGTGTTGGGTGGGCCCCCACTGGAGAAAGAGGTGTCAAGAGTCATTGAATCTGCTCAGCCTCCCAGCAGTTTTTGGTTGCTGAGGGATGGGGGGAGGAGGGAGCAGCTGCAGAAGGGCATAGTGTAGTCAGCAGTGTGAGGCCTGAAACCTGAAGTCAGAAGTTCTGTGGTTCTTGTTCCGTGGGTGTTACAGTCAGAAGGAGCTTCAATGAGCCATTAAGAAATACAGACTGGAGACAACTGCCCATGTGAAACCAGAGATAATTAAGGATCTGAAAAGCTGGAAAGAGCAGATGAAAAACCATGGCCTTCCATGACACACATGATTTTTTTTCCCTCATGTTTGTGGCTGGGAAAATCAACACTTACGAAATACCTTATAAAAACCAATAACAAGCAAAATTGGCAATGTAATGTTGTAAAAATTGGATGAGACCCTGATAAATATGAGAAGAAAAGGAGAGGTGATAGAGAATTAATACCTTGGAGTGTATTCAGTTTGTTCATGAATCATTGTCTTTAGCAAATGTAAAAACAGGGGTAGGCTGACAGGTTATACTGTGATAGTATTAGTGGAAATTGAAAAGCTCATCAGTTTAGTAGAGTGCTATTACTTCCATCATTAAGGAAGTAATAACAAAGGTAGATTTTGTTGATTTGGATTTTTCTTTTAAATCATTACTTCTTAGAAGAAAAATCAAGAACAAGAAAACAAACGGCCCCTTACAATTCATGCAGAGGGAAAGAAACACCCTCAGTGAAATGTCAGAAAATAAACTTCTAAAAGTATTTACTCACTTTTAAAAGTGATTTTAGCACCTATCGAATATTGTAAGTTGAGGAGGCTTGTGCCGCTAAATTCTCTTGGTTACCACTTTTTCAAAATGACCTGTGTCCTTGGAAACCTCCACCGTGGTATATCAGACAAGTGGGACAGACTGTAAAATCAACAGACCATTTTTTAATCTTTATGAAGTGAGTTTTTCTTTTTTGTGTTGGCACCAGTACAGTTGATGGTTAATTTACTCAAAAATTATGGTCAAGTTTAAAGGGGACCACATTAAGATAACCTAAATGCTTTCTAACCCATCTACAAAATGTAGTGTAATAAACCAATGATATCTGTTTCTTGTGAATATAAAGCAATAAATTGTCCTAAAGGCATTTTTTGCAGTTCATTTACAAATGTAAACAGCTGAAATAAAAGTTACTGTTGTTATGCTACAAGGATTATTTTTTCCCTTGTGTCTTTTTCCAGGCCACTAATTTTTGGAAATCATCTAAAGAAGTGTGAATTCTACCTGATTTATTCTCAAAAAATGTTATTACCCATGTTTTGTGCTCTGACTTATTAAAGATTCAGTATTCTGTAGTAATATTTTACTTATTTTGAGGCTATAATGGAGGGTTTAATTCTGAATCAATTAAAGGAAACCTCATCTGTTCTTTTATTTTGCTGTGGTGTTTTTGCCTTTATTAGTGAAATAGAAAGTTTTGGCTGCTTGACATTTGTTGGTCTTGGCATACTGTAGCAGAGATTGTCAGATATGCTAAACTTGATGAGTTTAAATGTAAACTATTGGTTTTGTGAAGGTTTGAGTAAATATCTTAGCAGTTCTCTACTTTTAATTGATTGGGTAAACTCATAGTGCAATTGAATGACTGTATAGTAGATGAGGTGTCATAGATGAGGCTTTTGAGAATGGCTAGGAATATACAAGAAGTTTAACAAGCTGTGAATCAGTAAACAGTGTAGGATTCTGGCCAAGTCATTAAGGGTTTCACAAGCTGTCTATATGACTTTTTTCAGCCAGTCAAAACTTTTCATACTTCCCAAATTTAAAACTTTTTATGCAATCACAGCAACATTTTTTCCATATTCCAACTTGCAAGAGGTAGCAGGTAGTAGTAGTCCATCTCAAGTTAATATCAGCGTGGTTTCCTGAAACAACTCAACAAAATAAAGATTACATTTGATCTCAGGGAAGTGAGTTATGTTAGTTCAATACATCTTCACCAATTTGTAAATGTATCTGCTTAAACCAAATGCATAATATCGCTTTTCGTCCTGCCTGGAATGCTTTTACTTCTACAGAGATGATAATGCCAATATATACATGACATACTGGCTAATGGTGTTGCTTGATAAATTTAAAAACTTGGAAGCAGTGTTATCTTGAGCAGCTGCTGCACCTAACCTGTGAATATTCCTGCCCCTTCTCTACTCTGTTGATAGTACTGTGGTGGGAATGGGACTAAGGAAGTTACCCAGCTGAAGAATAAAAATCCCATCGCTCAAGTTAATTCATCATCAGCCTGGCAGCCACCAGTTCAGAAGTGGAAGGGGAGAGGGGGATATGTGGCTTTGTAGGTTCACTTAAGTAGCACCAGGCAGTTTACCCATGAGAATTTTGGACACCGGTTTCATCATTTTGAATCTGCGCTTACTAGTTACTAGCTTCCATGAAGATAGAATGCATTTCTACTGTTAGGTATGGAAGGGTGGTTTAATTTTTCAAAATTGATGGCATATTAGAACAACTAGGACGAGTACCAGTTGTGAGAGAAGGATCAAAGCCATCATGTTCTCTTCATCATGTGGCCAGCTTCTCATTTCTTTCTAGGCAGACTGGTATAAGTCTGATATTGTCCCAGATTGTCCCAGAGCTCAGAAGCACTGGATGCTTGTGTCAGGACTGCTGCAGTGCTCCAGATAGCCTTTCCCCTTACCCCCATATAACTCTGATCTGGTCATGGACATTGCCCAGCTATGATATGGTGCAGTGCTGCTTTTAAATTCTAATCTTAAATAACTATCTGTACACTTTAGCATATTGCTGCAACATGAATCACAGCGTCAGAAGTAGCTTCTCTTCACTGGAGGCTACGTCAGACATAATTCCAGGCTAGTACAGTATTTAACAGTCTCTTCCAAGGAAATTACTTGTGAAAATGAATTTCATTTGGTCAGCAGGTGAAATTTTTAAGCAGCAAGTACAGTACCTGTGTTTCCACAAGGAGTTCAGGGTCCTTTGACAGATTAGAAAATAGGGTAAAAGCAAGTGATATGGCTATAATAGCCCTAAGCACTGAATGTAGGATAAATTGTAAAATGGCTCTAAAAATTTTAAGTTACTGAAGAGCTGTAAACTAGCCCTGAAGCCTACCTGACTTTTTTCAGTAATTAAAGATTTTCAATTTAGAGAAAAAACAGGAGTCATTGCTGTAAGATTGGAGTGATTGATTGCATAATATTTAATTTGGACTAATTCAGGAAACCAGTTAAACATTTTAGCTTTTTTTTGTCATCTTAACAGTGCACAGTGTTTGATAATTGTTCCTAGTTAGTGATATTATGGAGATACTTTTTCAAGCTGAGATTTATGTTGGAAGTGAAATAAGGTAATGTTTGAACAGTGCTAAAGTTGATGAATGTTCTTATTTCTCTTGAAAAGTGAACTTTATTTGCTGTGTTGAACTACAACATCAGTAAAATACAGAGCACTTGCATACCTGTTGAAATTTGCACAGTGAAATTAGGGGATGTTTTGGAAATTCTTGTCACCATGTTATGAAAACAGAAAGCTGGGGGGAGAAAGGAAAGCAAATTCTTCACTTGAAACCATTGGAGTACTGCAACGCTACCACTCTAGTTGAGGCTTTGCAGGCAGACAGAGCATGCCACTGTCATTGAATGGATCAACAGGGCAATCTGGGTGTTCTTCCTACACTGTTTTTGTGTCAAAGAATCCTTAAATTTGAAATTATCTTTATTATATACTGAAGGTCATGAGCAGTATTTAATGATAAACATGCTGCTTGCTGGGGCATAGTTTTCTTCATAAAGTATAAATGCTGTTTGCTAGGGTTACTGTGATGGGAGGACGTGAGGATGTTAGACATTTTTGTATGTTAAAGATAATTTAAAAGCACTTATTGTAGCATAAACAGTGTATACGTATGTAAGAATGAGGAAGACTATTGCGTCGCAATTGTCTTTGGAGTCTGGTACACTTGAAATAAACAGTGTTTTCCTGAGGAATTACAGAATCCCAGAGGAGTCATACAGTTTTCGGCTTGTGATGTAAGACTGGAGAATGCAGTTTAGACAGCTGGGAAAATATAGCCAGCATGTCCCAGATATTTACTGGGCTAAACAGTCTTTGAAGCTTAATGGTTAATAATTTTTAAATATGGTAGTAATGATCTTACAGATGCACGCAATTGGCAGGGAGGATTTATTAAGAATCTATAATAATATGCTCTGGTACTATCTGCCTCTCACAAGTGCATCTTGGCACACTGTCCAGTCTAAAACTCCTGAGAAGGATCTGTGTGCCAACTCCTCAGTCAGTCATCAGTTCATTCATATAACTAGTTTTTTTAAAGGACTGAGGTTTCAGGCATTACTTTTCTGTATTCCACCAGTGCATAGGGGGACTGAAACAGGGAAAAGAAGAGATGAAATTACAGGAGATTAAGAAACTAAGGCTGAAAGACACTTGATGGCAACAAATAAGAGAGGAAAACCAAAACATAAGGGAAAGAAAAGCAAGGGAAAGAGTTGTAATGAAAGAGTTAAGAGAGAAGTGAGGATGAGGGGAGCAGTAGGAAGAGGTGCAGGACAAAAGGCATGAAGCCAGCAGTGAGGAGTACTGGAGCTGAATTTCAGCTCAGACTGTATTCCAGTTTGGGAGAGGCAGAAGGGAGTGAGACTTAGTAGGAGGCATGAAGGGTTGGGTTTGCCTTGGGTTTTGTCCAAGGTATTTTCATCTACTTTCATAATTGTGTAGTGTGTTTTGCCTGCTCCTTATCTTCCCTGCTCCTGGGAAGATCTTCATAGAAATAGTAAGGCAAGAGTTGCTTTTTGTGTTTAAGTAATTGTATGCTGATAATTGGACCTCATGGGGACAATAAATTTAAAATTTAAAACCTCCATAATTGAGTCCTATTCCCTTCCCCCTCCGCCCGCCCCTCCGCCCCCCCTTACCCGTTTTCTCCTTTGAGTCCTTTCTTTCCGTAAACACTTACTACTGTGGTAATTGTATTCTGGAGGTGGTATAAGCATTAAATGCTACAAAGTAGATTTCAAGCAGGGCAAACATTTTTAGGATTTGCCCCAAGGGATTTTGAGAAATGCAGCAATGTCCTGTGTCAGTGTTTCACAGCAGGGTGATTCCTTCTCCTTAGCTTTGAAAGACAACAGTGTTTGCCCAAGTGAGTTTTTCTTTCCCTTTGCTTCCCTCACTGCCTTTGCCTTATCTAACCAGACTCACAGGAAACTTTGTACCCAGCAGCCGAGTGGAAATTGTGCTTGTAAAGATACATCATAGTCCTCCATTACCATGTGGTTGATGCAGCGATCTTTGTTTCAGGTTACCTACTGGTGACCTGCCTCTGATAGAGATCAGTGCTGATGTCAGGGACTGAAAAAAGGACAGAGGATTTTGCACCTTGTGATGAGGGAGCCACCCCAACGAGCAACTTCTGAGCAACCTTCATGAAAAGCCTGTGTCGTGTTTTAAAATCCCCAGGACTGAGTCATGTTTACCTTACAGCAGACCTACAGAATGAGCATTTGTCACAATGATTTGTAGCACTGTACCATAGCTGGGTTTCATATGTAATCCTTTGTTAATGGGGATGCCCAAAATCTACCTGAGCTGAGAGCATTTGCTATTGTATCTGTTGTTTATTTGGGGGAGTGAGAGGAAAGTGGAGGAGAGTTGCATGGTTTTAGTTTGCATACTAATTTGTGTTGACTGAGATTCATCCCAGTTATGAAGCAAAATGAGATTTGTAATCATTCTTTAATGTGAAAGACAGTCAACAACTTTAAAACAAGTCTCCTATATAATATATATACCATTTTTTAAAAAAAATTTTTTTTGTTTAAAAATGTATTTTAAAATGTATTTTTAATAGTTAATCAGACTTTTTTTCTTTGTCTCTCCCATTTGAACTTTTTAGCGCGGTTTATTTTGTGAGACACAAAGAAACCAGACAAAGATTTGCCATGAAGAAAATTAATAAGCAGAATCTCATCCTCCGAAACCAGATCCAACAGGCCTTTGTTGAGCGTGATATCCTGACATTTGCAGAAAATCCATTTGTTGTCAGCATGTATTGCTCCTTTGAAACAAGACGTCACTTATGCATGGTCATGGAATATGTGGAAGGTAAAATGTCTGTTCTGTTTTACAGAGGAGGAAGAGAGTTTTCTTACACCAAGAAAGAAAAACAACCCATATGATACTTATTAGAAAGCCCTCCCGTGTGTCCTCTGTATTCTAGCAGTTCAGATTTAGGATCTAGATCCAACAGCAAGGTGTTTGTTTGTGGGTTTTTTTCCCCCAGTCATTATCCCCCAGTAAACAGCTTGTAGAACACTTGTGCTCCAGCTATAATGGGAAATAACTGCTCTTAGGGTAAGTTTCCTATAGACTGTAATCAGAAGTGTGCTGTCATTCAAAGTTCATGTGGAAATGTTTGCTTTTTTCTGGGGTTCAGATTTTCATTAGTACATGTGGGGATATTTGTAATAGTTATTTTTACAGAGAAATAGGAAAGAGGAGACAATTTGAAAAGTTGCTAATGCTGAAGGCGAACAGTGGACAGAAGCATTGTGTGGGCTTCCCTGCCCCTGACACTTTTTTTTTTTCTTTTTTTTCACCTTTTATTCCCTTAAGTAGCAGCATGTACTTTATTGGTTTCAGATTAATCTTTGTACTGCTCTCTCCCAGCTTCACACTGTGTTTCCAGTACAGTAGTTCGTGGGGTCACGTGTTCAGTTGAATCATCTGATTAGAAAATAAACATTTATGACTGTTGTTTGGGTCCCTTTCTGCATCATGTATGGTTTATACTGATACACCTCAGACTTTATAGCATCATCTGGAACATTTGTCCTATTTCCACAGGTGGAGACTGTGCTACTTTGATGAAGAATATGGGTCCCTTACCTGTAGACATGGCAAGGATGTACTTTGCAGAGACTGTTCTGGCCTTGGAATACCTTCATAATTATGGAATTGTACATAGGGATTTGAAACCAGACAAGTATGTGTATGGAATACAACTGAAAGAGGACTTTGAATTGGTAGATAAAATATGAAAGATTTAAACTTGCTTTGAATATTTTTTTTTCTAGTGAATGATATGTAAATTCACAATATTTGAATTTTCATTACTTGAAGTTACAGAAAATATATTTTTTCTCCAAAAGAGCTAATTAAGAATTTTCTGCGTTAAGATGAAAGGGGCTATCAGAGTAGCTAAAAAAAAAAATGTACTTTTCTGTTTGAAATGGAGGGGAATGCATTTGGTTAGTAAGGAAAAGTTTTTTCAAAGTATGGTTCAACCACTGTTTGATACAAAATATCATTAACTTGCAGATATCTGCATATATGAAGACAAAATTGAACAGATGGAGAAATGTTTCTTGTTGCATGATTTTTGGGGGCGATTTTGTTTTTTGAGGGGTTTGGGTTTTTTATTTTCAATATTGAAAAGTACAATATTACTCCTGTACATACAAATTAACATTACAGCAAGTAGCTGAAGTTCAAAGTAAGGCCATTGAAACTCCATTAATCTTCTTCCTGTTTCAGATTAAAAAAGAAAAAAAGAAAAAGAATTGGAGTCGTGGGTGTTAACTGACAATACCTTCATAGAGCATGATACCTTAGGACAGTGAAGTGTTAGTTACTAGCTTAATATCTGAGAGATTTTTCAAATGCATGATCCACCTCATACCAGACTGAAAATGCTCACATCACTTCAAAAGCAACATGTGCCCTATTTTAGGTCTTTCAGATGATAGCTTTCTTCTAAGCTTCTAGCATTCAGCTCTCAGGACTTGTGTAGTTCAATAACACATAAAAAGTTTGTTTACCTCTGATAATAATAGTAACAAAAGTAAGACTGAGATTTTTAATGTGTTTCTTTTGTACCTAGTTTAAATCACTTCTTAAACTGTGTTTATACTTTTACAGTGCTATTGAAGCATTTTTCTCTAGGTATTATAGCAGTAATAACAATTATAAGCACATAAAGTTGAATTATATCACTATAACTTAAAATCTTTCGATTTTTCAGTTTATTAGTAACATCCATGGGCCATATAAAGCTTACAGACTTTGGCCTGTCAAAAGTGGGGCTAATGAGTTTGACTACCAATCTCTATGAGGGTCATATTGAGAAGGATGCCAGAGAATTCCTTGACAAACAAGTAAGAAATGGCCTTTTTTTATTTCTACATTGAGTGTTCACATGAAATAATGTTTTGCCAGCAGAATGTGCCATAATACCAAATAAACCATTGTTATTTCTGCTCTGGTTTTCCAACTGAATATGTCATTTATTTTTATTGATGCCTTGCAGATTGTTCTAGGCTTTATTCTTTCTGCATTAGGATCTATTAGTAAGATGAACAACCTAATTGTGTGCAAGTTAATCTGTGAGAGAGACAAATGGAACCTGTTTTTATGAGGAATTATGATGTCTCAACAGAGTACTTGTGGAGCTCATTATGCGTTGTAGAACCAAGGGTGCTAAAATCGGTGCTATGACCCATTTTCCTTTAAGCATGCCTCATTACCATTGCTCACAATCTGTTCACTGTAGAAGTTCTGTAACATAAAACCACCACAACTTAAGGATATGTTGTAAGTTACATAAAATACTTGCTATGATGGGCTCCTATCTACAAAGCACAGATTGTTCTTTGCATCACAGATACACAAATGTTGATTATGATGCTTCTTAATATAGGTAAGTTGTTCTAAAAGCATTAGCTGTTATGTAAACTTAGCAGACTAAACCTGACAGAATTCCATGTTTCCATATTAATTTGCATTTCAAAAATTATAAATAATGTGACATAACTGAGTTAGACTTATTTTACCATCATGCTTGTTTTCTTTCTTTTAGGTCTGTGGTACACCTGAATACATAGCTCCTGAAGTGATACTGAGACAGGGTTATGGAAAACCAGTGGACTGGTGGGCTATGGGAATTATACTTTATGAATTTCTTGTTGGATGTGTGCCATTCTTTGGAGATACACCAGAAGAGCTGTTTGGACAAGTAATCAGTGGTGAGGATAATCACAAAAAAAGATATGATTCAATTTCTGTTAATAGTAAATGTATTTACAACTTTACTGATAGACTAGGTTTTCAAGCTAGTTTTGCTCAAAAAATCCACCATTATTGTAATATTGTAAACCACAATTTGCTATCAAAGTAGTAAGAATAAATATGGATTAAAAGCTGAACTTACTATATATTGTTTCTAAGTACAGAAATTCAGTGATATATAATACAATGGTTAAGCTGCACTGTTTGGAAAAGCAAAGCAGTATCAGTAAAAAAGTCGTGCTACTATGGCAGTAGTGATTTCAGTCTTCGGTAAATAAATTGTAGCAGAGAAGAAACAGTTAAATTTGCATAAATGGGAAAATGCCTCATGACACAAGGAAGAAATTAACAAAAATGTAATAAACTCTAAAACAAATCTCTCCCGAATAATAAATAATGAGAAAGAGAAGGAAACAAACTCAGTTCACAGATTGTTAATGATTTCATTGGTGATTGTTGTAGTGTACTGTTATTTCTGTGGCAGCTGTTCTTCTTCCATTTAAAATTCAGTAACCTTTTAGATCTTAACCTGCAAACTGACCCTAAGTGTTATATGGCTTGTGACAAAACTGAATGATAATTAAACAGACTTGTTCACTATCCTACGCTGTTTCTATAAATTTCCCAGGTGCATAGATGTAGAGAGTCTCTATTTATGACACAAGTTTAACAAAATGGCACCTCTGTTACTATTTCCCAGTCTGTTTTAATGGTCTGCTTAAAATGTCCAGAAGCTCAGAATGCACCTTTGTTTCCTTATTCTCTGAGAATGCAACAAATCCCCTTTTGTACTTAAGGAGACACTGTCATCATCTTGCTTTCCTCCATCTCTGAAGTTGAAAGCCAGGCTTGTTTGTAAACTGTATTGAAGTGCCTGTAACCTCTTTATACAATATCCTAGCTGTTTGTGGATTTATAAATTTATAACCGTGTTGTTTTCTGATGTCATATGCTGAGGCCTGAGTGGCAAAAAGAATGAACTGTTTAATTAAGACAAGGAGCAAATTATGTCTTTTTTGTGAATGCCTTGTGGCTGCAATACATATTCATGCTTTATTTCCCAAATCAGATTTAAACTGCAGTGGAAGCTGTAGGCAGGAAAACACGGAAATAACTCATGTTTTTATTGCACTGCTGGACATGTGCACCTGTGTTTTCATCCTTATGCTGTCTGACTTGAAGAAGGGGAGGGAATAGTCTTAAAATTAATGACAAAAGTTGCACTTCAGACTTTATTTGGCTTGTGGCATTAATTTTACATTTTGTAAAACATATGTGTTACAATCTAACTGATGCTTATGTAAATAACTTTATCTGTTTAAATGTATCCATTTATCTTACATAAATTATTTGTTGAAGTGTATTTGTTAACCTGATCTATTTCCACTCACTCTCCAAGGCTGTTGATTAGCCTAGTTTCCTGTTCTGATGTTGACTTATCATTTTTTTCTTTTTTTAGATATTCTTACTTACTGAAATAATTCTTAGTGTTTCTAGAAGAACTCTTATTGGATAAGTTTCCTGTGCTAAAATAAATGATCCCTTTGTATTCAACTGTAAAAACTGTGTTAAAGAACCCAAACTGTAGCCTAGACTTTTATTCCAGTTATTGTGGGCAAAATCTATATTTTACTTGAAATTCTATTTTAAAATCTTGCCATTGCCTTCTTTGTAGGTTGCCTTTCCTGCCCTCAGGTTTCCTCCCCCAAGGAAAACTGTGGGAGGCCTCAGTGTAAACTTACATACCAAAAGTGATAGGAGTTTAAAATATTGCTCCAGAAACAGATTACATTTCATGCCTGTTTATTTCAGTACTTTTGCTTAAACTCTGAAATACGGAGGTTAAACTTGTATGTAGCTTTTTATGATTATTTCTCCATGTACGATTATTTTGAAGGAGAAGTCTAGGTCATATGACAGCAAAATCCTTTACAGCCTTCTGTATTTCCTGAGCTCCTAATGTTCTATTTCTCTGTCGCCAAAATCCTTGTACCTTCCAAGAAACGTCTGCAGAGTTTTGTCTAAAACCTGAAATGTATTGCATTTGTGGAGGCAGCTTCTGCTAAAAGCCAGACAAAGCTTGCTATGTAGGCTTTTAGAAAGTTCATGTTCATAGACAGGATATCCTGTCTTGATTGCATGATTTATGTCCAGCTTGCCATGAAGTGCAAAAGCCATGGTAGTATAAGAGTCAGTAGAGGAAGGTGGTTTTCCTTGGAAGTATGAGACTCTTGAAGAAAAGTTCCATTGTTGTATATGTCTCCAGAACAGAGTGATACCTGGACCCTTAGTCATGGGAGTAATGACTTTAGTGAGTCTCCCAACATTATAGAAGAAATACAGATGTGACCAAGCAAGTGCTTGGTCAGGTCAGCAGTGTCCATCTTAACAACAGTTTCCATGGAACACAGCTACAATTTAAACCATGATTGGGAGTGCAGGGAGAAGACTGTACAAGTTGTGCTAATATTTTGAAATAGTTTTCCATGAGCCAAGCATTCTTGTATTCTGTTGCTAAACACTGTTTTGGGTTAAAGGATACTTAAAAGGAAAATGGAAACATAATATGTTTATGGAGTCTGTATAGAGAGTATAAAATTAGAAGTAATTGGTATCCAACAGAGTAACTTCAAAAAGTTGCCTTAACTCTGCTTTGCTGCTAGGTGACGATGAGAGCTTTCACACAGTTTGTGCTGAATGCTGGGATCAGACTTAAGTAATAGCAAACAACTTTCTGGGTTTTTTTAGATGAAATCAACTGGCCTGAAAAGGATGAAGCACCACCTCCAGATGCCCAGGATCTGATTACCCTGCTGCTCAGGCAGAATCCTTTGGAAAGATTGGGAACAGGTTAGGAGACACTAATTTTACATTGTTAATGTTCTAGAAATGGCTTCTGTATTCAGCGCTGGGAGCTTTTGTTCATCTGTTTGTTTTACTTGGGAAACCTCTGTCAAGATAAGCCGTATGACAACATGCCATTCTAACCAATGGTATTTTATAGATTCAGACTGGTAATATGAGCTTAACAGGATGATGACTGTCCATTTTTATTTTTTTTTGACTTCACAGACTTTACGTGTGCTCATTTGCATTTACTCTTCTCTTAAGTTGATAAGTATAACAAATTTTTCAAAGCAGCCATTGGATGGGGTTTCTTTATTAATATGGTTAAATAACTAAACACAGAAATAGAGAAGGGGAATCAATAAACAGCTTCGTTTTTCAGAAGTATCTTAGCCTGGCAAATTGGTTCCTTCAGGTTTTAGGATAGGTGATGAGTACTCATACTAGTTATTCAGAAATATTGTCATACTCATTCATAAAGCACTAATACCTTGTATGAAGAAGAATTAAAACACAAATGTGAATGTTAAGAAGGTATTAGGACTAGTGAGCCTGCATAGGCTAATGAAAGAACTGTATGTTTATGTAATAGAGTTTATGTTTTTACTTGATGGAGCAGGACTTATTTGGGAGTTTCTGTGCGAGGCAGTAATGAAGAATATTGCACACGATTTTCAAGTGATGTTGTATGGGAACCCTAGTCACTGACTGCCATCCTACTGGGCAAAGCACTAGGTAAACACAGCAGAAAAAAGCCTCCTACATAAAAGAACCCATAGAAAGGTATGAACACTGTATGCCATGAATATAAGTACATTGGGGATACTAAGGAAACCAAGTGACAGGTTGAGTCAGCATGAGAGTACTTGGAAAACTGCTTGCAAAAACGAGTCCAGTGGTCAGACTGTGCTACCTATTTTTAGACCTCATTTAAAAAGAAGCTTTAGGAATCAGTTCATAACTGGCCTTACCACAGCTGCATGGGGAAAATGTGAGTATAACCCAGACTCTGAGTATTATTGACTTGGTCCCAAATGACATATCTTCCTTTGGCTTCCTTTGGGATGTGGCGATGTGACTGAGATTAATGAACTGCATGTCCCTCCCTGAATGTCTGAGACCTATGTGAACAACCCTTAGGCTTCTCTGTAACTCATGGTCTGGAGTAAGTTAAGAGTGAGGAAAGTGTCGTGCCTCAGTGGATTCTCCACTTGCTGCTTTCCTCTCCTGCAGAGGGCACCACTGCCAAAGACAAAATGAAAATTCACAACTAGTTTTATTCCCTTGTCTTAAGTATATTGTTTCCAGGCATTGGTTCATTGCCAGGATGCTTTTTCCAGGTAAACACAGTGTTAATTCAGGACTGCCACCCTGTGAGAGGCTGGGCCAGAACTGGATTGCAAATTCTGCCTCTGTTGCTACAGCGGATTGAGAAAGTGAATTGACTAGAATGGGTCTGGTTTAACTACTGAAATGATCAGTCCCACCACATGGAGCACCTCTGGTGCTCATTTAGGGACTGATGTCTTTGAAGTGTTTGGTCTTTGTAAGAGCTGGCAGTCTGAAGAAAGAAATCAAGCAGCCTTTTCTTTGAAGCATGGGGTTTAGAAACTTCAGCAAAGTTGTGGGTTCTTTGTGTTAGAAGCAGCTCACAGAAATGGAGGCTGCAGTGATTGGTCCCACAAGGGCACTGAAAAATAGCAAAGTTTATCCCAGGTTCCATCATGCATTTCTATTTATTACATATTAGCAAGCTGCATAACACTTCGTGAAAATTGCAATTGTTTATTTGCTCAGGAGACCTGAGTGGCATAGGCAAGTTGAAGGAAGAAAGATAGGTACTAGTTTTGAAGAAGGAAAATGACATTAAAAATACTTGTTTGGGTTTGGAATGTCTGATACCAATCAAGAATTATAAAATTCTGATGTAATATCCCATTATTGTGCTCAGAGGAATACTCACTCCTTAGCTAGTGACTTATGAGGAGATGTGATTTTGGTCTCCTTTGGGAAGATTTGGCTTCCGTGAATTTTCCCCTGGTGCAATCAGAAGGGAACCCAACCCAGAAATCCTAACACTGACTTAGAAACCAATCCTGGAGGTTTTACATTTTTTCTATGGCTCCCTCCTTGCTTGGTATTCAGAAGTACATGAGCTGTATCAATGTGCTGGGTTGACCCTGGCTGCCCACCAGGTACCCACTAAGCTGCTCTGTCCCTGTCCTCCTCAGCTTGATGGGAGGAGAAAATACGCAAAGGCTCATGGGTTGAGATAAGGAAAGGGAGTTACTGTCATGAGCAAAGCTGACTCAACTCAGGGAAGTTAATTTATTGCCAATTAACAATGGAGTAGGATAATGAACAATAGGAACAAATCTAAAACCACCTTCCCTTCACCCCTCAATTCTAGCCAGGCACACCTTCACTCCTCTGAGTGCTTTACTTCTCCCTCTGAGCAGTGCGAGAGACAGGAAATGGGGGTTGCTCTCTCTGCTGCTCCTTCCTTGTCATGCTTTTCCTGTGCTCCAGTGTGGGTCCCTTCTGTGGGGTGCAGTCCTTCAGGAAAAGACTGCTTCAGCATGGATTCCCCATGGGGTCACAAATCCTGCCAGCAAACTTGCACCAGTGTGAACTCCACAGGGCCACAGGTACTGACCAGGAGCCTGCTCCAGCAAGGGCTTTTGCATGGGATCACAGTCTCCTTTGGGCATCCACCTGCTCCATGGGCTGCAGGGGCACAGCTGCCTCACCGTGGTCTTCACCACGGGCTGCAGAGGAATCTGTGCTCCAGCACCTGAAGCATCTCCTGCCCTTCCTTGTGCACTGTCCTTGATGTCTGCAGGGTTGTTCATCTCGCCTGTTCTCACTCCTCTCTTTGGCTGCTGTTGTGTAGCAGCCTTTCCCTTCTTAAATACATTATCCCAGATAATGCTGATTGGGTGGTGGTGGGTCAGTCTTGGAGCTTGCCGGCATTGGCTCTGTTGGATGTAGAAGAATATTCTGGCAGCTTCTCACAGAAGCCACCTCTGCAACCCCCCCACTACCAAAACCGTAAACCAAATACATTCAAGCTGGCAGCAGGTTTTGCTGCTGCAGGTTATTTGTTCAGTTTTTAGAATTAGATGTATGCTTATTAATGACATCATTTCCCATCTTCCCAGGACAAAATTTCCAGTATTCCATTGTGTTCTTATAATTGTTTTTTAACTTAAAACTAGTGGAATTGTTTAACACACATTACAACAAGCAGGCAGTAATCAATGAGAAGATAAATGATAAGATACTTCCTATAGAATTGTGTATTACTACCATAGAACACTAAAAGGGTCTCTAGGTCAGCATTAATATTTACATTGAGCGACTATTAAGAATAATTCTGCATTATTTTATAACTTGTGCTTACTAACCTAGTGCACATATTTATATTTTTATAACTACTATTACGTTTGATGATTCTGACTAATGCATCGTTGACAGAAATATCTAGAAAAAATGAAAATGTTAGAAGGGAGAAAATGATAAAACAGTGCCACCACTGTTAAAGAAACAGCCACAACAAAATAGGGACAGGGAGGATCTCAGACAGGTTTAGGGTATTCAAATGGAGATGGGTAGTAGATGTTCATGCATACAGCGATGACAATGCCTTTCCATGATTATTTGCGTTATTGGCCAGGGGTTTAGTTCAGTTAATGTCAGAGGATTTGATATGGGTTGCTCAGTGTTTTTCTCTGGTTCCCCCAGGTGGTGCATATGAAGTAAAGCAGCATCAGTTCTTCAGGAGCCTTGACTGGAATAGTTTGCTGAGGCAGAAGGCAGAATTTATTCCACAGTTGGAGTCTGAAGATGACACAAGTTATTTTGACAGTAGGTGTTTCATTGTATTAAAAAAAAAAATGATGAATGCCATGTTTACATAATCACTATCTTTATAGACTCTTGATTACTGCTTTTAAAAGCCCCTTTATCAGAATCACTGGCAACTTGCAGTTTCACTGGTGGATTGACATTTCAGCAGAAATAATCTTAAGAATAAAATTAGACTCTGATGTAATATTTAAGCTTGGTATCTATTCTTCCTGATAAATTCAGATATTTTATTTCCCTTGTCTGTAGCTCGTTCTGAGAAATATCACCATATGGAAACAGAAGAAGAAGATGATACCAACGATGAAGATTTTAATTTGGAGATAAGACAGTTTTCCTCATGTTCACACAGATTTTCAAAAGTAAGTAAAAATTCTGTAATCTTAGTATGTATTGTGTACATAAACATTTTTCAGCTTTCACAGAGTCTGGAAATTATACAAGAGGTGAATAGGGCATTGTTTTTCGAGAAACAGTGAAGTTAACTGAAATTGGGCAAGAATACAATGAGTAACAGTAAACCAAAACATGGGAAGATTCTGTAAGAAAGTTAATTCTTGAATCTTTAAGATACTAATGGAAAATTATATAAATATGATAGTATTTTCTGTAGAAAATTCATGATGACCTAACAGAAAATTTAGGGGAAGTGTTCTGTTAAATGCTCATACATGTTCTTTACATTGGTTTTCCTGTACATAGTTTTCATGTTGCTCCAGTTGTGTTACGGGTATCTTGCAGATGCTAGCATAACAAAGATTACAGTGTTACCCTATAGTAGCTATTAATTTAATGACATTAGACTGAAGGAGAAAAGCAAAGGGGCGGTTGGCATGTGTTTTGGTCAAGGAGAATTGTGGATTTGAGGGAGTGATTTGAGTGCTCTGAATTGAAGATAAAACTGCAGTAGAGATGAGTTGCTGGTCAGAGCACACTAGTAGTAGCAGAGGGAACATGCTCAGGAAATACAGTGAAGAATAGATTGACAGGAAATAATGGAAGTGGAATACCTAATGAGTGAACTTTTAATCTTAACATAGCATCCAGCAGTGATTTTTAAAAGCCTTCTATTTCAAAAGTTTCTTTAGTCTATTTTAGGAGATGTTTAAAGGTATTTGGAGTGTCTGTATTTGTATCTTATTTGTCTTGGGTTATGCTTTAATAAATTGGTGGATTTTATGCTGACTGTGTTCTGTCTGTGACAGCATGGAAGAGCAGAGGTAGGAATTGTGGTTATGTTCATTCTGTGTAAACTCCATAAATTGACTTGGTAGTACGTTTCAAATTCAGATACTGGAAAATGATTTTGTCTCTTTGGAGACATCTCTCTTAGATGAGAGGCAATGACCACAGACTGAGAGACTGGAAGTTCTGTCTGAAGACAAAGAAACATTTCTTGACTCTGTGGAGTCTCCGTCCTTGGAGATCTTCAAAAGCTTCTTAACGTGTTCCTTAGCAACCAGGTGTAGGTGACCCTGCTTGTGCAGAGGGGTTGGACAACATGACTTACAGAGGTCCCTTCCAACCTTGTTCTGTGGTTCTGGGAACTTCTGTCCTTCTGAAGGCTCTGTTACACAGTAATTGTTTGATTGTTTAATATAATGTCATTGCACCTCTACATGTATCTCTCAGACTGTGTGCTGTTTGTCAGCTAAGCAAATAACAGACTTCCAGTGATCAGAGTTCATTTTAATAAAGCATGTATTTATTCTTAAATTCAAGTACATTTGAATTGCTTTTTCTACTTTCCCCACTTACTGGTAGATACTAAGACAGTTTCTTGGGCATTAGGGCTTTTTGATCCTGCTTGGCTTTACGGTTGTGAATTAATGTGCATTAATCCTGTGACTGAGAATGGCCAAGGCTGTGGATTTTGTTTGTACTGTTTTGGTTCACACTGTGAAATGAGGAGCAAACTGATTAATTCATGAAAACAGACTATATTTGTGTATTCATATGTGAGGAGCCAAAAAAGCAAAATAGGAAGGCATTTTAAGAACATAAACTCCTGGAAATTTGAAAAGGTTCAAGAAGCTTGAACTCTGCACTCTGAAATACTGTATAAGCATTTAGAATCATGGAATCATAGATTCTGCATATCTTTTTTTGTATCAAATTTATGTCAGTGATTAATTGATTTTGGGGTTTTTTTTGTCTATAATAGGTTTTTAGTAGTATAGATCGAGTCACTCAAACACAAGGTGAAGATAAGGAAGATGCAGGAGACAAAACAAAAAATGTAGCATTGCCTTCTGTGGAATCTTTAAGCTGGAGTTCAGAATATTCTGAAATGTAAGTAGGAGGAGGTGCTGGAATGGGTCTACATCCTGCTTACCAGGTAGCAGGCCTCCTCATCTCAGTAACTGCATGAGAGTTTGCTTGTTTTTAATGCAGACAACAAATATCTACATCCATCTCGTCTGAGACTGAGAGTAGCCGGCAGCAACGCAGTTCAGGTCTGCTTCCAAAGTTGTCTATATCAGCTGAGAGAGTACAGGATGATTCCACCAGCTCAGTGGGACCCCGGGAGGACCAGGAAAAGTCTGCGTTTGTGAACGATGAAATTGTGCAAGATGAACCTGAAGTAACCACTCCAGCAAGTACAATCAGCAGCTCCACTCTATCAGGTAATTGACAGTGGGTCTCTTGACTGATTACATGAGAAACAGTAACAGACTTTCTTTGTTTGGCAGTAGCATTCATCAGAACTGTTTTTAAAAAAAGTTTTAAAAAACAGGGATCTGGTTTGGGCTAAGGCTTGAGCTTATAAAATCTCATGAAAATGTGGGAAAGTTTCAGCATTTTTGGAAACTACATCATTTGGTGTCCCTCCTCTGACTCTGGAGGGTTGCTAGGCAAGTGAACAAAACAGTGGCTTGACCATAGAGCCTTTGCAGGATTCTTTTGTGAAGAAAAGGACTCTTTAGCACTTAAAGCACTATATTTGCATCTTTTCTCACTGAAGTTTGTGATCTTTGGTCATCATGGAGTCTGCCATATTGCTGTTTTCTAACATGCGGTGCTATACCACTGTGTGTTTTTAATTAAGATATCTCAATGATGTACACCTTTCAGAACTTGACAGAGTTTTCTGTGACTTGTGGAAGTCACTTTTGTCATTACAAATCTGGGAGGGAGTGTTGCAAACCATTCCTTACTTAATTATTTTATTTGCTTTATGCATCCCTCAGCCTGCTCAAGTATTTGCTTGCATTTCAGTAGGCTCCAGGACCTTAGTGCCTTATCTACACATCTGCCTCTCTTCAGCTTATTTCTCTTTTGTACCTTACTGAATTTTTTTCAAGATACACCTTTCTATTCCCATATTCCTAATTTCTCATATAGTTCACATTCTCCTTCCCTTTCCTTCTTTCTGTTTCTGGAGAAGAAAATTTCCTCAGGCTCATCCATCTCCTTCCCTCATCTAAAACCTTGACCTTGATTGTACAGTATCCCAAGTCTTGCTTACTATCCCTCTACACCGTGTTATGGTGTTGACATTAGCACAGAGTTGCAATGGTGACTCAGACCATGTGATCCTCTTTTTTCACTTATCAGTTACACTTGAGAGTAACTTCATTTTGCTGTGGTCCTTTTGCTAATGGATATTCAGTGACCTTAAAGGAATACTAGGAACTGTTGCTATGTCTTTAAACAGCTGACATATGTGTGGTGCATGTTGATAAGGTCATACAGACTTTCTGTGACAAGTTTGAGTTTTTGATGAAAACCTGTGCAAGTTGTTCACATGGCACAAGGCCTTTATTTTCATTGTTTGAAATGTTGTGATCCTTCTTCTGTTCACTGTTGTGGAAGTTCGTTACCTACGATAGACTAAGACCAAGGTGGTTGTAATATTGAGTTTAGTGGTGCTTGGTATGTTTCTCCTTGTGATAGAAAACCACCCATATAATAAAAGCAAAAGTTAATAATTAAAAAAAATTACACTTAATATTTTAATTATTTTAGAAAATTTGTTAGGGTGATAGCATCTTATGTAGAATTGTAGCCTTTTCTTTACTTTAGAAGGAGTTTACATGAAAAATAAATGTATGATTAAGCTCTGTGAGTGCTGCATCTTGAAACAGAAGACTTGCTTAAGCTTTTTTGTATTATTTTACTTTAATCAGTGCTTCAATACATTCTGTTAAACTGTATACTTCTATAAGTGTGGAAGAATTACTTAGATTTCTGTGATGTAGTTCTATGAATTTGTTAACAGAAAAATTTGTATCCCATAATTGTACCATTCCCCCTTCCTGCCCCCCAGTTTTTCCTGAATGTTTTTATCCCTACTTCATACAGTTGGCAGTTTCTCAGAACACTTAGATCAAATAAATGGAAGAAGTGAGACTGTGGACAGTGCGGATAACTCTTCAAAGCCAGCTGGTGAAGCTGCATCTCATATTGCTCGTCAGCGATTGGGAAGCACAGAGAAAAAGAAGATCTCTGGAAAAGTCACGAAGTCCCTTTCTGCAAGTGCTTTGTCCCTCATGATCCCAGGAGGTAGAGATAAATACTTTTGCTCAAAATATTATGACATACACAATATTATGGTGGTTTATGACACAAACACAAGATTTTGGAGAGTCCAGAATGGATTCTGTGTCACACATTTTTGTTTCTCTTATTCACTTGCACGACTAGATGGTGCAGTCTTGTCAGCAAGTTACAGTGGTCACATTACTGCTGAGGGGCCTTCTCTGACAGGCAGAGATGTAACTTAGTGGTGACTACTTTGTTTGGCTGTGTGCATGGACAGCAGGATGCGACTTCAGTCCTTGGTCCATCCAACAGCAGGGTTGTAGCTTAAGTTTTAACTATCTCTCTGTGTATAACTCCAGTAATGGATGTCTGTTGAGGGGCCCCTGGTGCTCTAGTGGTTAGGATGTGGCGCTCTCACCGCCGCGGCCCGGGTTCGATTCCCGGTCAGGGGACTTCCCCGGGCAGATGGAACTCGTCAACCCTGTAAGGCCATCCATCTAAGAGAAGGTCACTCTAAACAAACCTACGTCCTGAGGACCTCGCTGCCACTGTCTGAGCTCGCTCAGCCCCGGCAGATGAACCTCATGATTAAAGGTGGGCTCAGTTCTGCACACACTGTGTCTCACCACTGCGCAGGCTCGAAGGGTAATGACCTTTCTCAAATCTTCCTTCACAAAGACTGGCCATGAAACTGAAACTGAAACTGGATGTTTGTTACAGCAGTGCATTCAGAATCACTAGTTCTCTCTCGTCCCGCATAAGAAAAGCTGATAAGCAGGAGAGCAGTATCACAAGAACAGAAATAACATGTAGGCTTCTACATGTACTGTGTTGACTTAGATGAAGTGCTCAAAATTTGGAGCCAGAAATAATGCTATAAGTAAGTGGAAGTATAACAGTAGTGTAGTGAGTGTTTTCACATGAAGCAAAGGTGCTTTACTTTTTCATGGTTCAGAATTAAAGTCCAAACTTCCCAAATGGGTACGGTTGTATTCACATTTGCACAAAGATGAGCACATAGTGCATTTATAACAATAAAATAAAATTAAATTGTAATTGCTACTGTTGTTGCAAGAAACTCTTGTGGTCTGACATGATGTAGCAGAATATAGAAATGGAGGCTTGGTACAAGAGTTGAATTACTGTCCTAGGTACCAAGTACATACTGTGGTTTAATTGCAGTAGTCTTTATCTGTATCTATATGTAGCTGAAATGAAGAAAACAGCTAGCAATTTGTTAAGCACTGCTGGATTGATTTGGGATATGGTTTTGAGTGTACTCACAGTAACATCTGCTACCAAATTCTGCTTTTCTTTTCATTAACATTTGTTAGGAAAAGGCTGAGAATTGTTCTTACAAACTTAGCAATGAGTCTGTTTCCTGTCCAAAAGGAAAAAGCAGTCTACATGTAGCAAGTAAACCTTGCATTAAAAAATACAGTTTACACTACAGGGAAAAAAATTCAGTTCTAATATCTGGTTGTTGGTTAAACTAATATGCACACCAGGGGAGGAGGAGAAGTTGTTTATACAAAGAAAACTACATATTTTGACACAAAAGTGTCATGAAACTAAGCAAACTTTGTATGTGCTCAGAATGTACTCTAATAGGCAGATTTTTTCTTACAGATATGTTTGGTGTTTCTCCTTTGGGAAGTCCTATGTCTCCTCATTCCTTATCATCTGATCTTTCATCGTCCCGAGATTCATCCCCCAGCCGTGATTCATCAATTGCTTCTGCAAGTCCTCATCAACCGATTGTAATTCACAGTTCAGGGAAAAAGTATGGCTTCACCATCCGAGCCATCAGGGTTTACGTGGGTGACAGCGATATCTACACTGTGCACCACATTGTTTGGGTAAGATAATAGTTTGGTTTTTTGACAATACACAGCCACAGGAAACTGTAATGGTTTATTCACTTTTTTTTGGTACCTGTGACATCTGTTTGTTGACAATTACTGTGTAAATCATTATGTGCCAAGCAATTTTTCACCCCTTCTTATCATGCCTGAAAACTGCCCTGCTGTACAGAGCTTCTTTAACACCAGTAGCAACAAACAGTCTTTCAGTGAACTTTGAAACCATTCCAGCCCCATCTAAATATAAAGTTTGAGTAAGTAGTTGATGGTGGATGTATTTTTCTTCTTTTCTTCTTTTATATAACTTAGCAAGTTTCTTCATTGCCAACTAGTTTTATAGAAAAGAGTTCATTAAACAAAGTCTACTCTTGAAGGTATGGAGGTTAAAGGGAGTTTATTTTCTGTATATTCTCTTTGTCTTGGTTTTTCAGAATGTGGAAGAAGGAGGTGCGGCTTACCAGGCAGGTTTAAAAGCTGGAGACCTGATTACTCATATCAATGGAGAGCCAGTGCATGGTCTTGTTCATACGGAAGTTATTGAATTGTTGTTAAAGGTAACTCTTGGACAACTGGGATACAAAGTGATTGCTGTTTTCACCAATGATTGAGGAGTTATGTTTGTTTCCTTGAGATTAGTTACTAGATTTTATGGTTGTTGGAAGTACAAACTCTAATCTCCTATTACCACAGATCTGGAGAAAGGTCAATTATTTTCATATATCCTGCTATGATATATGAAAATATATCTCTGAATATATGAAATATATGAAAATATTTCTCTGCCACAGCCTAGCACTGATTCTGCAATAGCTGAAGTAAATTCGAGGCAGTGACACAAAGAGATGTCTGTCTCTCATAAAACTTAACATTTTCAAGGACTTGCTTGAATACCTATATGTTCATCAGGTAATTCAGGCTTCTGATAATTATGATACTTATCATTTCGCATTTTAAAGAAAAATCAGTGAGAAAAAGTAAAAATAAAGAATATGAAATATTTCCTTGCCTCCTACATGGGAGCTTGCCTTCTATTATATATATATATATATATATATATATATATGTATATATGGGACAATATATATAGATGTCTGACATATATATGAGACATATATGTATGTATCTGACAGAGCTTCTTTGATTAATGAAATTTTCATCCTGCAGCTGGACATTTATGAATAATCTGTCACATTTTTCTCTTGTGGAGAGGTCTATCCTATTGGAAAATTATATTTTTTCCCTTGAAAACAAACAAACCCCTTCAACTTTTCTTAATTGAGTAGTGTCTTAGCTTTTCTCTGTAGCTTATAGATACAGCTCATGCTGTAGCTTTTCAGCATAGGCTAATGTAGGTCAGAAATACTTTAGACAACTGTATATTTACTTCCTATATTATTAACAATTTATGGTGTAACATGCATGTCAAAGGGAGTAGCCAGTTGTAAAAGAAGTCAAAAAAAGCACTGGAAGGCAGTGAAGGAATAGGGAAATATAAAGAGCTGAGGAAAGATGCCAAATATACTTTTCCTGAAGTCTTTATTTTCTTTCTCGGCAACTAGCAGGAACTTCCAGGTTTTGCAAGAAGTGTAGGAGAAAATTCTGTAAATTCAGGCAGTTAGGTATGCAGTTGTTTTCTGTGTGAGATACAGAAAAAGACACAACAATCCTACTCAATACTTAAAAGAGTTAAACTCAAAACAAGAGATCGTTGTTTATCCAAATGGGCTGTATGATAAATTAATTTAGGTTATTGAAATTTCTTTGAAAAGAAGTTCACTGTAGTGGTTTGCAGTGCTGAGCAGGAGGTATTGATTATTGAAACATAAAATCAGCAGAAAATACCTATCTTATTTATTGAGTAATCCATTTGAGCAGTCAGTGCTAAAAAGCTTAGTTAATTATATTTGTTATCTCTTTTGAACAAGATAAAAGAATGGTTTGGGATTGACAATGAAGATTTTATTTTTCTCCTCTATTTCATCATTGTAACTGTTGGTATCCTGAGTCATGAACGACCAGTGAATGGACCACTGCACAGTTAACAGCTGTTCTTTGTGGGGTTGTTTCTGTAGAAGCTTTCATCTTGAAAATTACAGTCTTGGTCAATCCTTGGTCTCCTTCTGTCCAGCTAAAATTATGGGAATTTCCCCTTGTTCTGAAGCTGGAATGGAGGAGATGAGGAAATATGGCAAAATTTGAGAACTTTCCAATCATCATTTATTTGATGTGCCTGGCATTGTCTGCATAGGGTTCCCTGCACTAATAGCTCTTACTCTGATGCTGGAGTTCTTTTTGCATTCACATTTGTGGCGTAGATTCAATTCAAGGCCAAGTTGTCTTGTGTTAGACATATTCCTCACACTTAAAGCATCTTCCTTTATTTTGGCAGAGTGGTAACAAAGTCTCAGTAATGACAACTCCTTTCGAAAACACTTCCATCAAGACAGGACCTGCCAGGCGAAACAGCTACAGGAGCCGAATGGTCAGACGCAGTAAGAAGACCAAGAAGAAGGAGAGTTTAGAGAGGTGAGTAATCCTTTGCTTTCATGGTGAATGCAGGTACATAACAATACATTTAAAATATGAAGTTAATGCAGTTTTCTATCTTGTCTTCTACATAGGTTTATCTTCTTCTCTGAGATTCTGTGGCCTTCTAATCTTGTTTTGCCTAAACTAGATCTGCTGAAATAACCTCTAAAAATTTTGCATGGTACATATACAGATATGGAGGAGAAAGTGAATAACTGAGATTACATCTTAATTTGGTTATCTTTTTGTACTTGTTTAATTGAACTTCCTAGTGCTAAGTTTTTGAACATTTTTAGTTGGATGATAAGTTTAGGTGTACTTTGTAAATAAATACTTTATAGATATTCCTTCAGTTTTGGTGGGTTCCTAAATTATGAAAATGAAAATTTATACTCGTAAGGGGCTTATTGTTCTTCTGAAAAACTATAAGTAAATTTTAGTGTGAATAGATTTAGTTACAGTATCTATCCCACCTATTAGCAAATCAGAATGTTTTCTGAACTTCATGCTCTGCAGTGTGGTTTGCTTTCATATAAAAATAGATTTAATATTTTCATAATAGGAGAGAGAACCAAGAGCTTGCAAGAGTTTTTCTTGTGGTAATAGTATCTTCTGTGCATCTTAACTTACAATTAATGCTGTGCTTTTTTCACACAAGGAGAAGATCTCTCTTTAAAAAGCTGGCAAAGCAGCCCTCGCCTCTTCTTCATACCAGCAGAAGTTTTTCCTGCCTGAACCGATCCCTTTCTTCTGGGGAGAGTTTGCCTGGGTCTCCAACCCACAGCTTGTCTCCTAGATCTCCTACCCCAAGCTACCGTTCCACTCCTGATTTTCCATCAGGTGAGTGTGGAGGAGTGGAGGGCAGAGGAGAAGGACTTTAGGGTATTGTACTTTCTGTGAACAGATCAGATACACTCTGCTGAAAGTAGTCAGCTCTGGAAAGCATGATCATTGAACAGCTGGTTTCTGTCTAGAATAGGGAAAGAAAAACATTCCTGATGCAAAATCAAAGGTGTTTTTATGATACAGAAGCACCTAAAAGGAATTGTCTGTTCCAAGTTTGTCCCAGCACTTAAATCTCAGTCCAGTGGCTGTAAATTGAATAACAAACAATCCCAATTTGCAGCAAATGGGGGAATCTTGCCTAGGAGAGGCTAACTGATAAAAGGGTGAAACTGAGGGAAGTTGCTACATAATGGAACTAGCATGGGAACTCATGAAGGCAGATTATTGCTGAAAAGATTGTCTGAGTGCTGAAATATGCATTTTTCTGGCTCTTAGGAGCCTGCCCCTTTTTCCTGTTTTACTTCTATCACAATTGAAGCGTGTACTAGAAGTTGACTGCTGTTGTACAATCCCTTGGCAAAGGTAAATAATCTGGAAAGCTTTGATGATTGCTTTGAAGTGGCAGAAAGCATTAGCTGTTCTATTTAAGTAGAAGGAAGAGATAACTGAAAGGGGATGATGGAAGAGGGGAAAAGGGAGAAATAGCAACATAATTGGAATGATGCAGGGTTTGGAGGCCAGCCAATTAAAACCCTGCAGATTTTAGAACACTGTGGCAGGAGATGGAATAGGACTTTTTTTCTGTTTCTCATTGAACATTTAGACAGAAGATTGAAATTAGAAGATTGAAAAGGTCTTCCTGTTCTTATGTTTGCTTGTTTGGGGATTTTGTTCTTTTGTAGGTACTAATTCTTCCCAGAGTAGCTCCCCTAGTTCAAGTGCTCCCAATTCTCCAGCTGGTTCAGGACACATAAGACCCAGCACCCTTCATGGCTTGGGTCCAAAGCTTGGAGGGCAAAGATACCGATCAGGAAGACGCAAATCAGCTGGCAGCATTCCCCTCTCTCCTCTTGCACGAACACCTTCTCCGACACCCCAGCCAACATCTCCTCAGCGATCTCCATCACCATTGCTGGGACATTCTATTGGAAATACAAAAATAGCTCAATCTTTTCCTAGCAAAATGCACTCACCTCCAACTATTGTAAGGCATATTGTCAGGCCAAAGAGTGCAGAGCCACCAAGATCTCCACTGTTAAAGAGAGTCCAGTCTGAAGAGAAACTTGCACCCTCTTACGGCAGTGATAAGAAACACTTATGTTCACGAAAACACAGTCTAGAAGTGACCCAGGAAGAAGTGAATAAAGAATTATCTCAAAGGGAAGTAACTCTTCAGAGCTTGGAGGAGAATGTATGTGATGTGCCATCACTCACACGAGTCAGGCCTGCAGAGCAGGGCTGCTTGAAACGACCCATCTCCCGAAAACTAGGTAGACAAGAATCCATTGATGAGCTAGACAGAGAGAAGCTGAAGGTCAAGGTAGTAATGAAAAAACAAGATTTTGCTGAAAAAGCAAATGCTGCTATACATGAACCCAGCCATGAACCAGAAAGTGCCAATACCTTAAGACTGGAAGAAAAAGACAAAAAAACATTCCAAAAGGTATTAGAAAGATCAAATCAGTTTGAAACAAAAATTGTTGCTTTGGAGACCCAGTCAGCTGGTGGCATACTCAAAGACACCCTTCAAAAGAATGCAAACTTGAGATCAAATGATGGTGTTGCTTTAGATGCACAGATGTTGTGTCATGGCCCTCCCCCTAATGAACTCAGTCATATTTCTTATGACTTCAAAAGAATTTCTCCTCCGTGTGCACTGCAGGATGTGTTACCTCAGTCCTCTGACAGGATGCTAAGTGGAAAGGGAGAAAACACAGATAAAATTGTACCAACAAAAGAATTTGCCAAATTTGAAAGATTAGATGGTAAACTTGCAAATATTGATTATCTCAGAAAAAAAATGTCCATTGAAGAAAAAGATGACAGTGTCTGTCCAGTGCTAAAACCCAAGTTGACATCTAATGTTCACGAATGCCTTCAACTTACTACAGGCAGACCCATGAACATACAGCAGGACTCCACTGTATTTGCAGATAGTAGAGCATTTATTGGCAGTGCACATGCTGCCCAGATTAACTCAGTTTCTTTTGTTCCTCTCAAGACCTTGAGTGGCCGAGCAGATGTGAGTGTGGAAAAATCAGCCCTTATTTCCACTGATGCTCCTGTCAGAAAAAGTCCATCAGAATATAAACTTGATGGGAGGTCTGTTTCCTGTCTGAAGCCAATAGAAGGCACGCTAGACATTGCGTTGCTTTCTGGGCCCCAGGCTTCAAAGACTGAACTGCCTTTGTGTGTGCTGCCAGAAGGACAGAGCACCAGCGGTGATGGGGAATCTTCTAAACCCCTAGTGCCACAAGGGAGTGGTGGGAAGGCAGAAATGGTCTGTCAGAAAGAGGAGTTGTTAAGCTACTCAAAATCTGGCAAAGTCAACATAGCAGAGCCTCAGGTTCTGCACACAGGCAAGGGTTCTCCAAATCCACCAGTCATCCCTGTGGCTGCAGAAGCAGTGTCAGAGAAAAAGGTTTCTAGTCCAGCTACTAAAGGCAGTATTTCTGTTATTGAAGCTGTTCAAAAGAAAGATACCTCCCCTTCAAAACAGAAGGACAATTCAATGGAGGCAAAGTCTTGTGTTACTCAAAGTGAGAGTGTTAAAACTACTCAAACATACTCCAAACTTTCTGCTGTCCAAAGCACTCCTGAAAAAGCTGTAGTAAAAGAGAAACAAATACAAAAGGACTTGCCTACCAAACAGCCAGTAGCCCGGAGAGGTTGTGAGCCTATCCCTGCAAAGGTGGAAGTGATCAGGGAATCATCTGTGAAGGTATCTACCTCAGATGTCCTCATAACAAGCTACTCCAAAAGCAATGAAAAAAGTTGTGCTGAATTTGCCATTCCACCTCAGATGCAAGGAAGAATGCAGTCAGCTGCCCCCAAAGCACAACCTAAGGATGGGAGAGAATCACTGAAACAGCTAGGAAAAGATGACAGCAGTGTTGTTAAAAGTTTTGTGGAAAGGGACATAATCAAGCAGAAAGTTGAATGTAAGAAGATTACCTCAGAGTCAAAGAGTGAAGCTCTTGCATCCAAATGGCCTGTGCAACCCTCAAGAGATTGCGATAATAAAACTGAGAAGTCTGCACCAGTTTCCTCTGTGCAGAAGGACAATGCCAAAGATTTAGGAAAGAAAGATCATAAACCACTCGCTGATACCAGGCTTCAAACTGCTGAGAGAGAACAGTCCAGCCAAGTTCCTCGGCAGCAACTTAACACTTCAGGCTCACCTGCTGTGAAAGACACAATAAGCAGACACTGCACTGTAGAAGTTCATGTAGGTGTTCAAGAACACGTGAAACCTGCTGCCACCTGTGTGGAAAGCAGCACTAATAAACACAGGCTAGCCTCTGATACAAGTTCCTCTAAGTCTAAGTCCTTGGATAAACAGACACTGTCACAAAAACCATGCATTCCAACCATAAAAGAAAAAGAAACTGTTACTCAGTTGTCTGCCAGCTCCCGGAAGGATGGGAAACATGCCAGTAAAAGTGTGCTAGATCACCTTCCTTCTGTTCCAGGCTCTTCAAGAAGAATGACCAGTGAAAATGTGGAGACGGAAAGGCCTGTGAGTTTGGGTCATGGTTCAGTCACCACCCTCCAAATGAGCAGCACCGCCCCTGACACCAAACCCAAATCCTCTGCTGTGGGCCCATTACCAGCAGGCCTAGAGAGTTCTAAGCAAAGGCAAGAACCAGCAGGCTTGGGGGAATCTGCTGATCAAAAGCAACTTCATTTCAGTGAAAAACAAACCACATCTCCAAAATTTTCCACTGTGAAAGACTGTCTCTTGTGGAACAAAGAGGCAGACAGAAATCCCAGTAATGAAATTATCTCTGCAGACAAAAGACCTGAAGGAAAAATATGCACTGACGCACTTTACGTTCAGCTTGACAGTGGGAAATTAGAGCCCACCCTTTGTCTTTCAAACTGTGATGCCAGAGGGAAAGGAGCAGAAAAAGTGACCACAAGTAGCAAAAGCTCTCAAGATATAAAAGGGAAGGGACAAGTTAATCAGAAACAGCCAGAGGATGCAAACAAGCAGACTGCAATAAAACATTTGTCTGCTGCCAGCGGGCAGAGTTCTTATCGTGTGTCTACAATACCAGGAAAGCTGGTGACTTGTTCATCCAATTTCTCTGAGTGTAGGCAAGAAGTATCTGTTTTGTCTTCAACCAAGAGTGATGCAATTTCAGCAAAGGTTAAAGCAGGCTCACCTGAGCTTCCTGCAACTTGCAAAGAACTAAATAAGAAAAGCACCTCTTCCACAGGGAACAGTAAGGCAGAAATGGCTAAAAGTGTTTCATTGATGGCCTTGCACAGTGCCACTGTTGTAGCAGAAGCCCACCGCCCTACTTCAAACCTTGTGGGGAAACCTGGAAGTCAAGAAAAGCCTCTTTTTGTTAACACTGTGGATGTAAAGGGAAAAGACACCATTCTGGCTCAGCAGTCTGCTTCAAGAAAACAGAATGTAGGTAAAGATTTATCCAGGTCAGCAGCCACACCTGACCGCCCTAGTGCACTTTCAGACGACAAAGACTCAGCTCGGCAGCGTCGAGGAAAGGAAGCTTCGCGGAGCAATGCTCACAAAAAATCCTGTTAACTGTAAGACCCGGCAAGTGTGAATTCAACACTAGCTGAAACAATTTCAATATGTCGTACTGCCTTTAAACCAGCACTGTGTCGTGTGTTTGTGCTGCAAAGTTTTCATGTCACTGAAGAAACAAAACAAGGGGATATGTAAAGAGAGGACTTTTTTCAAAATGCCTTTCCAATTGAAACCGGTAAAACTGTTACCATATAGTATTTGTACAAAAATACCTTTACAGCCAAGAGCTGTTGAAGAAAATATTTCCTCTGTAAATACTTAGCGATGTGTTTGGGGGTTGAATGTAGCATATATACTTCGCTGCTGGTTGCGTTGTTTCCTCTTTCCCTTTTTAAGATAGTTGCTTAGCCACTTATTTGCCATACTGAAATATGAAACCAAATTATTAAAACTCAGACCTGGCATGGACATGCTCAAGTATTGGTCTGACTGGAGAAAAAGAAAACCAGACCACATTTTTACTGACTAAAAATCCTAGATAGAAGTTAAAAAAAATACTAGTACAGAATAAACATGGTGACCTATTGTGAGTTTTTACATGTATTTTTAATAATTTGATTTTGATAGTACTGTACCTGGCTGACTGCTTCACCAGATGTAACACAAGACATAACTGCATCTCCCTACTGCACAAAGCCTGATTAGAGTAGGTGTCCTTAAAGCTATGGGAAGACCACTTAATTATCAGGGCATCCCAGCAAGACTTGTGTTCTGTGGTGAAATGGTGGTTCTTGTCTATTAGGAGTGTGTTCTGTGACCTTCACCTCAGACAAGGCTCTAACTCTCTGAAGCACATGCCACGTGCTCAGTTTTTGCTGCAATCCTCTCAAGTTCCTTGAGCTTTTTTAAATTCAGGCCCTTACAGTGTGAGGCACAAGTAATAAGCACATGACTGGTAGTACTAGTATGTTCATCCCTGTTTTTAATACATTTAGAAAATATATATTATGGCATATAGGTCTGCATAGTTAGTGTCATAATGCTATAGCTCTTTTCTATTTTATGACAAGGTAAAAAGGAAAAAAAGCAGTTTCAGTAGTTTCAGTATCATATCTTCAAAAAAATTTAGGATATCTGATACATTTTAATACATAGCTGGGGCCTTATGTTGTAGACTTAACTTGCTGTTTTTAGCAAGTAACTCTGGGTTTCACATTCATTTCTAAATGCATTAAGTAGCTCCATACATTTCATAACATAATCTTTTTATTTGTATGCAAAAAAGTTAAATACTGTAATTTCAAAAGAAGCATTTTGTAACAGGAACCCATTGGAGCTATTTGGTGCTAGAATGTTACTGTCTTTTTACTTTTGCTAAGCCTTATTTAAATTTTGTATACTGTGGAACATGTAGACTTTGTTAGTGTGGAGGTATTTGGTTTGTTTTGAGAGCTGAAAGGTAAAGTTTGAAACATGTACAGAAGCACTACAAAATGCCCTTGCAGTAGCATGGGTTTTAATAATTGGGGATCAATAGAATGGTTGTTTTGCTTATTTCTGTTTTCTGTAACCACAGTAGAGTTAGGCCCCTACTTTTACACCAATGCTTACAGTTTGTCTTTCTGTCTCAAAAGCTAGAAAATTGTTCATAAAAGCACAGTGTAATCTTGACTTGGAGACTTGTGTGACAATAGACAGTGTGCAGAATTCATTTCCCTCTGCTGAAAACTTCATTGTACTGACGAATTGAGTTGGCTTACAGCAAAACTGTCAGGAAAAGCCAATATCACAAACAACTTCTGATCTTTCATGTGGCACTAGAACATTCATACTGCCTTTGATGCATTCACAGAGGAGCTGGTGAGCAATGGATAATAATTTTTGAGAAGTTTAAAGAGAAAATGGTCTCAACATTTACAGTTCATCTGTGCTTTGGCAGTTACTACAAATGAATGCTAATGCACTTCAAAATAACATTTCTGTCTGGAAGGTATTTCCTAGTTTACAGTCTCTGCATTTTTTAACAATCCTCTTGTTTCCTTTAAAGCACATCTAGCTTTTGTTTACAGTATACCTTTATGTATATTTTGTATAGTTCATTATCACTTCTGACAAATAAGTTCTTTGCATTTTGGAAGTGTAACAGTGCATAAGCTTGTGTTTATGTAGTACCTGTTTGTTGATGTTTACTTTGCCAGTGAACTGTTAAGAGATCCTCCTGCCTGTGTTCTTCTTGGTCAGTCTTAGTGTGATTGTAGATCTGATGTGTTCTTTTGTAGACTTCCTGCAGTAGAGTTCTCAGCTTACCAAAAAAAAAAAAAAAAAGAAAAGAAAAGAAAAAAAAAAGGAAAAAATTGTTAGGGTCTGTGCAATAAAGTGTTTGCAGTCTTATTTTCTCTAAAAAACTCTTTATGGATGTCATAATTGTTATATATTGAACACGATTATTTATACTTATGCAGTTGCATAACATTGAAATAAAAATTCAGCATGAAACACTGTTGTGTTAGCATTTTTCCTTGAACTGCTCTCACTGCTGTAACTTAAGGCACATCTCTGCTCTACTCAGAGGCGGGCAGTTTTTTTTTCTTTGGGGCCAACTCAGTGCACCCCTTAAGGTACGTGCTGGCAGAGGGTATTGCACGAGGAAATGCAGTTTGGTCTGGGAACAGAGGAGGTCTGCATTGCTGAGTGTCTGGTCTCAGGCTGGAACCACTGCTTGGCTGTTGGATTGGTAGGTATGGTGTGATGATGGACAACATGTCTTTAGTAGGTAACAAGGGCAGTAGGTTGTAATGTGACATATAAATCCTTCCTCCAGAACATACATTGTCATTACTATAGGAGCAGTATCAATTAAAATACACATCTCTTTACTGTTCTGCTGCTGGTAACTCTGCATAGCTGCCCAGCATGTGGGAATTTGTGTTCACATCTTATTATTACATTGTTTTCTCTGTGTTTTTCCCCTGTACAAAACTAAGTGGAGCAGTGTTACAGCATCACTTTTGCAGCTTCACTCCCTGTTTGAAACAAATAGGTATGGGAAAGCTGCAGATCACTCCCACTTTTCCAATTTGCTCCAGGCCACTGGCAGATAGTCTTGCAAAACTGGTGCACTGATGGGTGATGGGTTGAGGAAGGAAGAGCAGGATCCAGCAGCTGAGGGAAAGGAAATTACAAGAGTTGAGGATTGACTTGAGTTTCATGCCTCCCTGGCTGTACACAGCAGCCATCACCTCTGCCTGGGGAGGCACAGAACCCTGCATGCTCTGTGAGCCTCCATAGTGTTCAGGGCCAGAGGAAAGGGGTGGTATATGGAGTTTGCATTAATTAAGTCAGGAGAGGCAGGTTATCAGTATTGTATGTGGCACAGCCTGTCATCCTCACTTCGACTGTGGTAAGAAAAGACGGCACCTTATTGGAGATGGGAACGCTTTCATGGTCTGCCAGGGAAACGTGAGCTCCCTTCCTCAGCACTGAACTCCCCGTTTGCTAAGCCCCCTTAGGCTTACTGTAGTCTTACACAGTCTGTAAGGCTTAGCAGGGATGTCTAGCTTGGATTTGGATCAAAGCTCAGGTCGTAGCTAAGAAAGATTAGATCACAGGACAGGAAGATACTGGAGCATGTATGGATGCATGTCCCACTTCCTGCCTTGGGTTAGCAACAGTTTTTCTTTCCACTGACTGTATAGTGTAGTAGTTGATGAGAACTGACCAGCTCGATCTCCCAGATAGCTGCCAAGAATGCATTTGAATGAACTGAGGGTAGAAATCACAGAATGGTTTGGGCTGGAAGGGATGTTAAAGATCATCAAGATCATCTACTTCCAACTGCCCTGCCATGGGCAGGAAGTGATGCTAAAACTATGGTTCAAGCTGCAGAAAGTTGGGAGCATCAGGAAGAGTGGAGAAGGCTGCAGAATAAGCAGACAGTAACAATGCAGTTGTTGTGTTCTGGTACATGGCAAACCCTACCAAATGCAGGTGTGAATTATGTACAGGAGGAAGAGGATGTCCAAGGGATTCAGTGGAGAAGAATGTCATCTTCTGCTGGGAGAGAAGAATTTCCATCAGTTTTGTCAGATGAGGGAGGTATGGTGTAGAGTGTTTGGGAAGGGATCTTGACTGCTCTTTTTCCAGCTACAGACAAGACTAGTGAATGAGAGAAAGTTCTTAAAAGATGTACCATTGACATCAGGGTGTGTTTTTTTAAGTCAACATATGTAGAAATTGGCCCATTCAAAACAGAGTAAAATCCTCTTTCAAAAATTGACTTGCATTTTACTGAGAGCGCCTTGTTTAAGCACAGTTAGGGAAGGAAGAACTTGGCTCTGAGTTTTGGTTTGTCCTATTGAAATAAAGGTAAGAGCTTACCAGTCTCTGAAATGTGACTTATGAATACATGCTCAAGTTCCTTCTCTGTGTAAATACTGATAAATTCCATGTTGCGGTGTCGAGTTGTACCATGACTTCAGAGACATCTGTAGCCCAGGAGCCAGCAAGGTGGTAAGTGAAGTCTTGTTAAACACTATTCACATTGAGCAATTCCCTTGTTCTCTCTGTGCTGGCTCCATAGCTGTGTTTGGTTTTAAGTCAGGCCTTTTCTCTCTTATTTTTTCAAAGAGTGCATCACATCAGAGCTTGATTTGGTAAGCAGTTCTTTAAGGAAAAAAAAATCTGTTGTCTCTTTCCATTTATATCCTTATTAAGTAATCCCAGAAGACTAAATCTTTGGACTTAAAAGTCTTAACATATAATCTAGACATTTTAGTGTATTATATCCATAGATAATTTTTCCTTCAGAATAATCAATCCCTGTATTTAGGACTTGTGCATCCTGAAACACATAGCATGTGCCGTTCAGCATTGTTGTTTGCACAATGTCTTATGAATGGCTTTTTTGCAGGCAAATAGAGGAGAGATGACACTGTAAAGACAAAAAATACAACACAGTAATACAAAATTACATACAGTAATCTAAAACAAGTTGGGCATAGAGAAGGGGGTGGATTTCAGGGAAGTCTTAATACTCTGTGTGCAAACAGATACTGCACGGGAACACATTTCGCCTTCTCAGCCGTCTTTGAGTTTTCACCAAGTGAAGTCTACACATGGATTTACACTGCATTAGGAGGCATTTCAGAAACTGGTGGTGGTTAAATCCTGTGGTGGTCTCTCCAAACAAAAAGACCTTTCAGAATACCTTTCAACCCAACATGCAGTTTCCCTCTCCAGTCACTAATATTTGTGAATCTCACACAGTTGCTACCTGGTACTTGCAGGAATTTTTTTTATGCCTATGGAGTGTTACACTCCCTTTTTAACATCACTATTTGTCTAACACTTCCCTGAATCCATGACTTTGAGAGGGAAACAATGGAAGAAGCAGGTCTTTCTTGGATGGTACACACACTGGCAATCATGCTGGATTATTAGATAGCAGAGATTGCCCAATTAAGCAGTTGGATTTGCAGAGGGAGGGGAAAATGCACCTTGAACCCTGGGCTCAGTTCAGAAATATCCCTGCCTTGCTCCCAAGGACAAGTTAGGGTGTGCTCCCCTTGGGCAGCATGATGTGCTCAGGAACAGTTCTCTCCCTTGAACAGCCCTTGTGAACAGAAGGGCTTGCCTGGAGTTGGCAGCTCATGTGGCTTTGGTGTTGGGCAGCTGGAGTGCAGTGCCTGCTGATGGGGTCAGGAGGGGGCTTCAGTGCAGGGAGGGTCAGTGGCCACAAGAACAGGGAATATGAACCAGCAATACAGAGAGCTGTGAGGAGAGGCAACGCTTTGGTACCCCAAATTTGGGTGTGTTTGTAGGCAACTGAAAAAGGAGGCACATGTGGCTACAAAGGGGAGGAGGAGAAGCTGCAGGGTAAGGCAGTGGCAGTGATGTGAAGGCATCTGAAAGCCGCAAGAGTACACATTGTATGCATCTGATCTGCTAATAGACAGTAAAAGGGGCTTTTCATGAGAGGTAGTTCTTACCAGAGAAGACCAAGCTGGGACTCTTGTCAGCAGTATCATCAGAAATGAGCAAAAACTTTCTAATCCAGCAGGAATCTTAGAAACTTTAGCTAGTCAGCATGTTACAGAGGACAACGTTGAGGAAATGCCTTTGGGCTGGAGCTGAAGGTGAATGTGGAGTTTGGCATGGAAAGTCCTGAGAGAAAGCAACTACATCTCCTGGCATAACACATCAGGGAGCCATGCTCGGACAGGCAAGACTCCATGTGGTGCGTGCTCTGCAATGGAGACGGAAGGGTCATACCCCCCCAAGAAGGTTGTGGCTACACATTTGTATTAGGCTGTTATTAAAGCACTGGTGACATAAATCACCTTATGGTAACACAGGGCAGACAAACAGGCGCAGCAAGCTTCCATTAGATCCTTGATCAGATGCACACACTCTGTCTTGCTACTGGGTTTATTCAGATGTGATGGCAGAGAAAGTGATTTGGTTTTATGTAAATAATAACAAGGCTTTATTCCTGCCTAGCTGTTGCATATCCCATTGAAGCAGAAAGACTCTAATTTTACTCCAGGGATGCCCACCAGAAGCCCTGTGAAGTAGCTGTTGCCACGAGGTGCACCTGTGGGATGATGATGTCCACTGCACTGCCCCCTCTGCAGCCTCTAGTTTTCTCTCCTGGGCTGCAGCTGGAAAGAACAGTCTACTCCAGGCTGGCACAGGAATGTCTCATAGCTATTGGCATTGGGGTTTTTTGCCCTGTGCAAGCAAACGTAGTGCCAACAGATCTTGACCAAATCTACAAATTTTATGGTTAAAGATGAAATGGTTGCCAGTCTCTACTTATTGTGGAGTCTAGAAAATAGCACAGGAGCATAGCCTGCCTCAGGGTGGGAGATGCACAGACAAGGTCCAATGGTCAGGAATTTTCTAAGGATCATGAATATTTTAAAGAAATATTTTAAAGAAATCATAGAAGTGATACAGGCTGTTTCTGACAGTCCTGCAGGAATATGTCTTACATGACTATGAGGTTGTGCCTGTTTTTCACAGGTAGTTTTTTTACTTTTTAGCAGAGTGGGGTACACTACTGCCACCAGCTCTTATACAACATTGCTTTTCAAGGATATTTGACAGAGGGTGAGATTTGGTTTTTAATTGGTTCTTTTTTGGTGGTTTTTGTTCGTTTGTTTGGTTTTGAGAGTGATGGTGGTAGAGTTTTCTTTTTTTAAAGAGATTTGCCCTTGGATCTTACCTTTACAAGTGCATTAGCCACACTAGCTGATACACCAGGGCTAACCTTGAGTTGGACAGAGATTTCTCTATAAGATAAGTTATTTATATTCAAGGCTCAGGTCATAGTTTATTTTTTCAGTTCTATTTTTTTCATTATTTTTCTAAAAGTTATAATACAAAGGGTATTGCAAAAGTTAAGAAAAAAAAAGTCACAAACAAAAGCAGTAAGATATCTTTCAACATAATACAATTGCTATAGATATTTTTCTACATCTCCGTAATAAACATATATTCGCTGCTAATTTTGCTGGAAATACAAAGCACCCTGAATGAACATGGTACCACAGGAGAAAACAGCCAGGACAACTGCAATGATTTCTGCTGTGTTCATCCCACAGGAGAGCAAGACGGTGGCCAGCTGACTCCCAGCTAGTGATTGGAGTTCAGAGCACCTTGTTCCTTCAGGGTCCTCAATTTTATTCAGATTTGGCTTGTACCAGGGGATTAAACCAATACTGGAGCAGGTGCAGTCCAGAGGGGTAACTTAAATTGATTATGCAGTGGCAATGTTAGGCCCAGTTTTCGGAGCTTGGTTAAGCACTGAAATGTGCCAGCACTTAGATTTCCGAAATGCCTAACTGCTGATAGAGATCCTTGACAGAAATATTACAGAGGCCTTGTAAAACATCTGGGCTCCTTTTCCACACCACAAAATGTTCCCAGCCAAAGGGTCTCGGCTGTGGAATTCTATATCCCTGCCAGGACCCCAGAGATGTCAGCACAGCCCCTGAAGTTCAAATGGGACTGGAAGGCTCCAGGTTCAATGTATGTAATGTCATTGCCTTTAAAGATGAGAGTTATATTGCTGATATTCTGCAGAACATGCACATCTTCTGCTGTGATTGCTCCTGTGTTGTTTGTTTGAAAGTCAAGGTATTTGAGGTTTTGAGTGGGAAAGCTGGGAAGAAGCTGCAGTGAAGAGATGTGGTTGCTGCCCAAGATGAGGGTATCTAAACCGTCCAGATTTGTCATTGGAATGAAAGACATACTGGTTATTCCTGTCTGTGTTAAGCTTCTCCAGGGAAGGCGGGCCAGCAAACACTGAGACAGAAACATGAGCAGGTTTCCTGTCAGCACAATTGTCTTCAGCTGCCTGTTGCTGTGAAAGGTGCCATCATAACCCAGTTGATCTGACACCTTGAGAAAACAATAGAAAGCAGCATCAGTGGCCTGTCTCGCAAAACTCCTCCGGTATATGTGATTACCCAAACTGAACCTCATGTCTGTAAAAGCTCATGATCAGTTGCCTTCACCACAATAAAAGTGTCTTTTTCAATGATGTTTATCTGGTACTTTTAAGTTCACATTTAATTACAGGGTTCTGCTGAGAAGAAAAACCTGCCCTGAAATGGTGAGTGTGAGGAGGCATTTGTGGGAGGCAGGGAGACAGGAGGTTTTTAGTGTCCAACTTTATAAAATGAAAATTTCCAAGGACCAAACATGTCTTTCTCCAGATTTTAGGGAAGAATATAGAAAAATGAATAAAAACCTGCTGCAGTGACTTTGCTGTCACTACTGTCTTAGAAGCAGCAATATCTGGAAAATGCCTATTTCACCCACTGTTCTGCAAATGATTGTCATCAGTGGAGAAGCCTAGATATTGCCCAAGTGGATCAATCTCTGCTCAGCATAAAAACTCACCAGCTATCTGAAGCTGTCTGAAGGTGTCCCTGTGAAGGCAGGGAGATGCTGCTGTGGTGTGCTCCAGAGGTCTCTGTCTCTGGCAGGGGCAGGGGGTTTCACCAATGTGATGAGCAGAACTGAAGATGCTCCTTCCATACCTTGTTAAGTACAAGGAGAGAAGAAACTTCAACTCAGAGAAGGCTGAATCCTGGAGGGAAGGCAGCACACTGAAGCTGAAGTTGAGTATTTCTGTTGTGACAGGTACTTTTTCAGAAAGCTTCCTCAGTCCTAAACCTTCATGGCTATGGCTTTTATTTGCTGTAATCTGTGGAAGATATACAGTGAAGCTGAAAGAGCTATGTACTGTGAATATAAATAGGAAAATAAAACCCAACTAGCACAACCCCCAAATAAACACAAACAGAGTTTTGAATTATTTAAAATGCAGCAGCCAAAACCCTAGGAAGCCTCAGCACAAGCTTGCAATGGACAGCCCGGGGGTTTTGTGGAGTGTGTTTTTAAAATGAATACCTTGAAACTCTCTTGTACTAATTTGAAGTGTGTTTCATTTGCAGTACTTTCTTATCAAAGTTATCACATACAAAAAATGTTTACTCTTTTGGATGAATTATTAATCCTTAAAAAAGCATTCCTACAAAGTAGTTTTAAATTCCAAATATCATGAGTCTTGTAACAAAACTTACTACAAGAGAAGTCTTAAGTAAACCTTACAGAGAGGAGGTAAAAAAAAGCAGGTCTGGAAGATGTTGGATATGAACTACATTTACACACTGCAGTGAGAAGACAGCAGGAATGCTAAGTCTTAAAATGTCCATGAAGGATTTTCAGTTTAAGTGAAAATAAATCAATTTATTACACAGAGAAGTCTACTCTGTGGCTACCAGGGAAATTCATTAAATGTGCCTGACCCGCCTTTGTCTGGTGATTACACAGAAGTCAACCAGAATCTGGGAAGCACCATCCTGAAACAGGCTGCCTTACTGCTCCAAATGCTGGGAGTGCTCAGAGCGCTGCCCTGGTCCCGGCTGCCACGCTGCAATGGGGAGTGTGAGCACAGCCAGTGCAGCACCAGCCACCTCCTCGGCCAGACCCAGCCTAGAAAGGTTGGGACCCTGGGACTACGTGGGAGCTGCAGCTTTGGCAATACCCTTGCCAGTCACCTTGCAGACGTTCTGCTTGTGGGTAAGTAAAAGCATGTGTGGCACAGCTGGGCAGCACAAGCACTTCAGTTGATACAAAGCAATTCTGCTAGTGGAGCAGAGCAAGCAGGGGCAGCAGTTGTGTGTTCAGAGGGAAATGCCCTGGAGCATGGAGCCCGTGACATGTAAGGGAGAGTGCAGATGTGCACCCTGTGGGTGGGAGCACGTGGCCTGTCGGGGTTTGCTGAGGTGCATCTCTGTGGGCCCTGGGGAATAGTCTGAGCATGGGGCTCAGGTCGTTCTGTCGACATGCAACTCTATTTCAGGCTAAACCATGTCTCTGCCTGTCTCTGGCTTAGGAGATGCAGGTGGGCAGTGTCAGCACTCAGCAGCTTCAGAGGAGAGGGCTAATTAGTAGTATTTGTTGCAAACCACAAGCTGGATATGAACACTTTTTTCCTTTCCTTTAAGCACAAATCCTGTAACTGGATGCTGTTCAGGGAGTCTCTGTGAGGCAACATGACCTGACACTGCTCCAGGCACTGCAGCCTGTTAGGCAGTGGCAGAGGGATGCTGGCAGCAGCATGGTGGAGGAAGTCTAGAGGGACTGTCACCACAAAATTCCCCATCTGGGTGGGGAGTGCAGCTCCTCTACTGTCCTGCTCCCTCTGGCATGCTAGGTCCCAGCTGGAGTTCTGTGCCAGCTGGACAGCACCCAGGGACAGGACCAGCAGAGAGTGACAAGTCAGTGCTGAGCTGTGGCCGGGGGGGCAGAAAGCCACCCCAGTACCTGCTGTGATAATACTTGTGATAGCACAGGGACTCAGGTCCAGCCTAGAAAAACTGAAATAAATAGTATCGGTCACTACAAAAATGGGAAAATACTGCCTTAGAAAAGCTGATGCTTTCAGTACTGATAAGCAAAGAAAAACCTGTGGAACTAACTGCTGCTATGTGCAGTTCAGACAGATAAAAGTTATTTAGCTGTCACTATAAAGGACAACAGTGCCTATGTTTTACCATTCAAATAAAACAGTGAGTAAGCAACTCTCCATATGCTTCAGGGCATGAAGTGGCTCTCACAGGGAGCTGAAGAGACACTATCCTGATGGGGATCCTGTTGTACAGCTCTGAGTGCTCAGGGATTTGTAGATTTAATTCAACGAGGAATTTGTTATTGGCCCCAAATGTGTGCTGCTTAAGGCTGCTTTTCCACTGCGCTTCTTCCCTGAATCAAAAACCTTGACTTTTTTCTGTTGTCTCCCAGTTGGAATAGAAAAGACAACAGAAGAAAAGATTAAAAAAAAGAAAAATCTTATTGGGTCAGTTTTTCTTCTACCTCTGGAAAAACCCTGGTATTTTCTTATTAATTTCTTGTGGTATTGCATACTGACCAAACAGCAAATAGAGACATCATCATCCCACTACTGTGTACAAGTTCCTGTATGAAGAGCACAGCACAAGAGACAAAAATCCTCTATCTGGCTCTCATACCTCTTAAATACCCCTGTGAAACTTTATCATCCTTCAAGTTCTCTGAGGGATGATGGGCTGGTTTGATCAAACCAGTGCTGGTTTCATGGGCTCCCAAAGTCTCCATCAGTGGTGGGAGAGAGTGTGAGGGTGCACAGATGTGCAGGTGTGAGGATGAGGAGGAGGGACTGTGGCTGATGTCCCTAAGCATATATCAAGACACCTGCCTTATTTCTCTGATAAAGACCTTCAAATTCCCCTGAGATAAATCCCTTGGGAACTGGAAACGTTGGAATGTTAGCAGGCGGGTAGTCACCTCAGATGTGTCCAGCTCCTGTATATCAAGAGGGACTGGTGTCTGTCACTCACCTCCACGCACATCGTCTCTGCAGCACCGGATGCTTTGCAGCTGACAAAGGCAAAGTGCTGTGAAAACCACAGGCCATGATGGAGAGAGGTGGGTTGCTGCACTGGCTGATCTTGTGCTGCCTTCCCTGAATGAAAGTGAGACTGACCAGAGATCACTAAAACTGGGGCACTTGGCTAGAAAGCAGGTTGCCAGGAAAAAATAAGCTTGCTGGACTTCCCAGACTCAGTGTGAGCAAAACAATAGTTTCAGAGCAAAAGAGGAACTTGCCTGCTTTAAATATAGCCAAGTTACTGTGCACTGATGCTTTTCTGGAGCAGAACAGATTTTTAAAAAGTGGAAACTGAGGGAAATTGGTCTATGCTCATGTAGAGTGAAATGTCTCTGCTAAGTACAGGGTAGTGCAGAAGAGACTGTAGCATCGCACCAAAGGGGAATTTAGTGCAATGGGGAGTTTGAGTTGAACAAAATTTGATAAATCACTTAGGAAAGGCACAAAATCTTGTAAAACAGCTGAAGGCCAGAGTTCTGCTTTGTGGACTGGTAGCAGTGGTGCACTTGGTGGTGTTAGTTTTACAGTGGACTCAATGACCTTATAGGTCTTTGAGCCTAAACCATTCTATGATTCTATGACTCTAAGATTTTTGCCTGTATTTCTGGAAAAAGGATTGTGATGCTTATGCATGACTCTTGCAGTAGAAACAGTAGAGCTAAAAAGCAATACTTCAATCTGAAAATGAACACTCTTTCTCTTGTATTTAGCTTACAGGGAACAATCAGTTTTTTGGAATGGGACAATATAACTAACCATCTCTAAGATGGCTCTGTGTGTGGCAGCTAGAGGCAGGAGGGGATCTTGTGCCAGCCAAAGATGTCTGGTCCTCACGGCCCAGGACAGCACTGAGTGCTGACTCTGAGCCAAACAGCTCAACGTACCTTTTTCTTTCCTTTCCTAAATGACTGAGTTATCACCTTGACAACTTTGTCTTCCGTAGGCTTAAGCAGCAGTCTTTCTAGAAGAGTAGAGAAAGGTGTGGTGAAAACTTACTGGGTTCAGCAAACATGCCCTAGCTCGATAGAGCTGATCCAGCACCAGTAACTCAGTCAGTGAAGGCCCAAGCAATCAAGATGCCAACTGGAGAGCATCAAGCTTGACACCCGGGAAGGTGGAGATACCTGAGCTTCTATGGTGCCAAGGCCAAGCACAAAAGCAGTGGCTTCAGCTCTGAAATACAGCTGTGCTGGTAGCTGGAGCTGATGTCACCTGAACCATGCTGTGCTCATCCCTGCAGGCAGCTGAGGAGAGGGAAGAAGTCAACGTATCGGGAGGGAAGCTTAAAATCCAGTGCAGAGCTCAGTCCATTTTGCATACTTAGCTAAAGCTGTTGGGTGGGCTGTTGAGGCTGGCAGGCACTGAGAGGCCACAGAACCGGTGACCTGCTGCTGTGTCATTCTGCCACCAGGATGCTTCTGTGCCGACCTGATTGGCTGGGTTTTTTAGTCCTCTTTTTAATTTATAGTATACAAAAGAAAGTAGCTTCTCTGAATGACAAACTGAAAAACTCACTCCACATCCCACTAACAGTTCTGTCTCTTTCCCAGTCAGTCTTGTGTTTTCTGGGAATTCTGCTCACCCTGCAGCTGGTTGCAAGAAGTTCAGAGGAATTTGTATGATCCGTTTACTTCTTGTTTATCCACCGTTTCCCATGTTAATGCTCAAAGGCATCCCTGTGTAGTGGATTTGTGTGGCCAGGTTTTGGGGGGGGGTTGTGGGTGACCAGGGGCTACAAGGGTGACGTTTGCGAGAAGCTGCCAAAAGCTTCCCCCATGTCCAGAAGAACTAATGGCTCCAGGATGGACCCACTGCTGGCCAAGGCTGAGCCAGTCAGGAATGATAGCAATGCCTCTGTGATAACCTACTTAAGAAGGAAAAAAAATATTGTGCAGAGGTAATTGCAGCCAGAGAAAAGCAGAGTGAGAATATGTGAGAGGAACATCAGAGTCAATGTAGAAGGAAGAGGAGGAGGTGCTCCAGGTGCTGGGGCTGGGATTCCCCTGCAGCCTGTGGTGCAGACCATGGTGAGGCAGCTGTCCCCCTGCAGTCCGTGGAGGACCATGGGGATGCAGAGTTCCACCTGCAGCCTGTGGAGGAGACCCATGCTGGAGCAGGTGGATGCCTGAAAGAGGGCTGTGAACCCATGGGAAACCCATGCTGGGGCAGGGACCTGGCAGAGACTTGCAGACCCATGGAGAGAGGAGCCCACACTGGAGGAGGTTTGCTGGTAGGACCTGCGGTCCTGTCAGGGTCCCATGCTGGAGCAGCCTATGCCTGAAGGACTTCACTCCATGGAAAAATGACCTACATTGGAGCAGCTCTTGGATGACTCATGTTGGAGAAGTTCATGGAAGACTGTCTCCTGCGGGAGAGACTCCATGCTGTTGAGGAAATGGGAAGATTTATTATTCAAATAATGAATTCTGGGACCTGACTCGATTTCATAGAATCATAGAATACCCTGAGTGGGAAGTGATGCACAAGGATAATAAAGTCCAGTTCCTGGCCCTGCACAGGACAACCCCAAGAATCAGACCATGTGCGTGAGAGCAAAGTCCAAAAGCCTCTTGAACTCTATCAGGTTTGGTGCTGTAACCATTCCCCTGGGGAGCCTGTTCCAGTGCACAATCACCCTCTGGGTGAAGAACTGTTTCCTAATATCCAACCTAAACCTCTCCTGACTCAGCTTCATGCCATTCCCTTTGGTCCTGTCACTGGTCACCAAAGAGAAGAGATCAGTGCCTGCCCCTGCTTCTCCTCATGAGGAAGCTGTGTCCTTTTCTCCAGGCTGAACAGACCAAGTGACCTCATCTGCTTCTCATATGGCTTTGCTTCCAGACCCTTCACCATCACTGTGATCCTCCTTTGGATGCTCTCTAATAGATTTATATCTTATATTGAGCTTCCAAAACTGCACACAACACTTCAGGTAATGAAGAATTTGTTATGAAATTAGTAGTGGGTGACTGAAAGTCAAGAAGAACTTGAGTTATTCATAACCTGTGCCTATCTGATTAATTTAGATCTTTGTGCTTTTAAAACAAAATGGGGAGAGGTAAGAATTTATGGCAGCAGGAGAGGGTTTTGGTGCTGCCAGGGGGCATTGCTATGGACACCCACCATGGGCTTGAGCAGGCTGCAGACACTCTGTGACTGCAGCAGCCAGGGCTGTTGCAGGCTGATTCACCTCTCGTATTCATCCAGGATTGCTCTTCTGCCTGCTGGTGTTTGCTGTTCCCAGGTGCTGGGTGGATTCTTCCTCCATCACTGCATTCAGGGGGCTGTCAGACCACAGGGGTTGCTGGGAGAGTCCCCTCATGAGGAATTTGCTGCTCTTAATTTTGCCTCCTCTGTGCTTGGCTGAAACTCTTCCCACTCTGAAGATGGTGAATTTAGGAGCATGCAAACAGCAGCAGTAATAATTGCCTCCAGTGTGACTGTGCTCATCTCTAAGTGCTCGTGAGATGCTGCATGCTGCTGAGGGCTGAGCACATTACTCCCTCTGCACTGCACCTCCAGTGCTGTGGCACCCCACAGTGAGTCTCCCTTGCAGTTAGAAAGTCCCCTGGAGAGGGTGGTACATCCCACAGGGGTTCTCCATTTTAAGCTGATTTCTTGAGCTAGACAGGCTTGAGCTAGACACAGCTCACAAGGCTTACCAAAATGCAGTGAGTCACTCACTGTGTCTGCCCATGGGCGGTGGACCTTCCCCCACCAAAACCCCACCAGGGATGTAGTGTTAGTCCCAGAGGGACCCTGACAATGAAGTGCTGGTGTGCTCCTCAGCCCAGCCAAGTTGCACAGACCTGGGCATCACCTGGGCTGTTGGCATGATGCTGAATTCACAGGGTGCCAGTTCCCACCCCAGACACAGAAAGGTGGGTCCCATTTCCAGATGGGAGGAGGTGAGACACAGGAGCCTCTCCATCTGGGTAAGAGGATGGTTGGCTGGGTTGAGGAGAAATCATGTTTGATGTCAAATCTACCTGGCTGACCTTGTGCCTGGCCTGGCCCAGCCCAGGTTTCCTGGTCAGACCACTGAGTACCACTCCTTCAAAAAGGAGTGCTGCAGGTGGGATGAACCTGGAAAATTGCTCCTCTTCCTTGGTTGCCTTGGAAAAATTGTGTAATGACTGTAGAAGTAAGTGGGAATCAATCTAAGACGTAAAAAAATGTGCAGTGAGTTGTGTATCTGTATTAAAAAGACTTTATACCCTCAGAATCCCTATGAGATCTTCATTCTTTCATATTTAACATTTAAATCATGTCAATCTCTGGGTCTTTCATAGCTCTGAAGAAAAAGAGATTACCAACCCAGTACATCAAGGCTTCCAAAATATCTATAAATCCTATGCAGGATCAAAGGATTAAAATAGTTTTCAGCCATTTCCTTCAAGTATGGATTTCAAGATTTTCCTTGTTTGCTCTTTTATTTGGTACCGTGAACAAGAGATAGGAATCCAGATGCTTGCTTTAAATGCTACATGTTAAGTACCCAGACCAGGATCTGCCTTGAATCCCAGTGTGATTTGTGCTGTGACAGCTCCCCCACTGTGCCTGTGTGATACCCCAAGAAGACAAAACATGGCAGCTGGGGAGGACCAGGACCACCTGCCCTGCCACAAACACACATCTCCGAACAGGAAAACCTGCATGGGCTCTGCTGCCTGTGCAGCAGGTGTTGCAGGCTCAGGCTGCACTCTAAGAAGCCTAAAACAAGGTGATGCAGCAAGAGCATAAATCACTGTCAGGAAGAAATGGCTTCTGCAAAACGTGTCAGACTTTACCAGACTTCATGTGAAAGCCCACTGCTTCATGCTGCAGCAGTTGATCTTTCTGAAATCCTAAAGAAGGGCAGGAGATAGCAGTCAGATATGCTCTCCAGCCCATGCTCTCTGTGTACATGAGCAATGTCCCTTTGTTTGCCCTTAGGGGTGCTGGGGACAAAAGTGGGACAGCAGCTGCAGGACTGCACTTGTGATGCTCTCCCAGCTGGGTACCAATGTGACTGATGGATCTTTTGGACAGCCAGAGACCAGGCTGAAGGATCCCCCTGCCCCAGGTGTTCCTCTTCCTCTGCTTTGCCACAACTCCTTGACCAAGCCACCAGCTTCTGTTCTCTGACACTGATGGTTGAGGTTAGTGCTGAGGACATGTCACAGCTTCAGTCTGAAATTTCCATGACTTGAGCAAACCACTTGCACAGGTAGTGACCTAGATGTCCTTTGAAAAAGAAGGGACGGTGTGACCAGGGGCATGATGTGAGCACTGCGCAAAGAAATATTCCAAACGAATAGAGTGAGAACTCCTCTGGCTGCCTCACTACGGATGGATTGTTCTCTTGTGGATTTTATTTGAGGTAACTTTCAAAAAGATTGATATGCAGGTACTTACCCATGGCACTACTCCTGTGCCATGCCCTGGAACTCCTGGCTTCAGAGGGGGTATCAGTGCTAATTTGTAAGCAGACAGGATGAACAGACTTTCACGTGATGACTGCAGCTTGCTAGAGACCAGGGAACACACGGGCTTAGTGGCCCCTGTGCCTGCATCCTGAGTCCTGTCTGCCAGCCAGGAAGCTGAGTTGACCATGGCTGACGCATGTGAAGCTATGTGAAGTCCTACCAAATGCAGACTGAAAATAGCCAGGATAAAGGCACTATATAGGAAGGAAATTGCTCACAGGAATTAGCAACTGATTCATTACTGATGTCTTGTTCATCCATGTTTCATCTTCAAAGGGAAAACATCTCCTATACTCTCCCTGCAGACACTGTTTCTGTGTAGCTACTGCTGTTGCGTTATGCTGCTTAAGTAGATTATGATTTTTAAAAAATTCATAAAATATTTTGAGGACTTCAGTGGGGCAGCTCTCTGTTAGTCTGTGAAACAGCTGTGAGACTTTTTCCCTGTCTCAAAAATTCAGCCTCTGTTCCCGCCTAAACAAGCAAAAGACCTGGTGTTCTCGCTCCCCATGGGAGCTAGCACTTTATAGTACTGTATAAGTACTGTAAAGCCAAGATAAAATACAGTTCACAATCATTAATAACAAGCCATTATTATTCTCTCCAAACAGTACAGAATCTGTCAAACCGGGCTGCACAAGTCTTAAATCCCAAATGGACAATAGAGAAATCTCGTAGTTTTATGAAGTCTGACTTGAATAGTAAGCAAAAAATCAAAATTAAAACCCCTGTGAGCTTCTCCTTTCCTCAGATGGTCTCTGTTGGTCATTGCTTGGCATGGCTTTAGGCAAAAGGAAGTTCTAATTAGCCCTTGCACAGTGAAGCTGGACTGATCACTCGGAGTTGCATTATTGTTTGATTTGGTTTTCTTCAGCTGGACACAGATATTAACCTTACAATGGGAGGAGACCAGGCAGAGGTAAAGGAAAAGAGCCAAACTGATGGAGCTTGTGTGAGTTCAGATTATCTAAAGAACTTCTGGCATGGAGGCTTTGAAATGACAAAAGAGCATCTTAAAAGGAAGCCCTGTTGCTAAGCGACATGAATTGTTGTGTGTAGAGCTCCAGGAAGAGAGGAGAGAAACCTCTATGCTGCTTTTAAGTAAGAAATGCTGGTGAGGAGCCATAGCTACATCCACAGTGTGTTTAAAGTGTCCCAGCCTCGTACTGGCTGAGAGGGGGTTTCCATGACCCTTTGGTACAGGGTGGCTGCTGGTGAGACTGTATAGGCAGGTGAGTGCCACCTCTTCTCCTCCACCTGCTGAAATGCAGGAGCAGGCATTTCTGGTCAGAATGAGTGAGAATAATTGGAGAACCCCAAAACTACCATGATAAGGAAAAAAAAATAGGTCGTGCTCAGCCAGATGCCTTGAAGTGATACTTCAACAGGTACTTGAAGTGTTATTTCAACAGAGTTTTGATTGCATCAATTAACTTCTCAAGTTTCCCTCCTATTTCTCCCCCATTCATATCAATAAATTCTTGTCTTTCACACTGATGGTCTTTGCCTGATGAGCATCCTTGCAGCTAGCAGGTAACTGCTGGTTATGACACGGGATGTAACGAGGTAAAATGCATACTGTTCCGGTAGGGAGTATGTCAATGCTCTAAATATGTTTTGCCACAGCATAACATTTGTTCCTTTGTCCTCACCATGCTTCAGAGATGGGGCTCTGAAGTTCCTATGCTTGCAGTGATCTTGCCTTTCTTGCCAAGCATGAATCATTGACTGATTTGATTAACTGATGAGAAAACAAACCAACCTCTCTGCTAAAATTCTGAGTTTTTTATGTGGCTGCTGGGAGTTGAGACTGAGGTTGGGTGCTACTAATGAGCTGTTTCTATCAGATGGCTTTGAAATGGTAAATTCTTGTAACTCAGCCAAACTAGAAATGTGGATCTGAAAACAGTAGTCCCATGCATGCAGAGCTATTCCACAGTGGGGCCATGCCCCCTTTGCTGACTGGACTCAGCCGAGTCCAACAACCTGGGGCCACCGGTCCTTTCTTCCATCAGATACTTTCTCCAGAAATTCTGTCTGTTCTAATGTCTGCTTTCTTGTTGGTGTTTGTTTTTTTTTTTTTTTTTTTTTTTTTTTTTTTTTTTTTTTTTTTTTTTTTTTTTTGTTTTTTTTTTTTGTTTGTTTGTTTGTTTGTTTTGTTTTTTTTTTTTTTTTAATATATACACCAAATACCTAGTCTCTCTTTCCAAAACTCTTGTGCAAGGAGAAGAATTCACGAAATGTTTAGACTTGCTGAGTTTGTCAGATTCAGGTCAGAGACAGGCTGGTTTACGCTTCAGCCCCCTGAAAGATTGCTGGGCAAATGTTCTACACTGTTGCCAGAAACTGTCTGCAGTTGGTCATTAGTCTTTTAAAAGTGTTTCACTTAGCAGCTCAGTCTTTGGCAAGGTTTCATTGCCAGGAAAGAAAGCACAACAGAGCTTCACACTGCAGCTTATCTTGGTGTTAGTTCTTTGCATATTGCCATCCCTTGAAAATATCAATTGCCTTCAAACGAAAGCCAGAAGCAAGCCATAGCCTTCCCTTGTTTTTCGCAGCAAAATTCTCTCTGTGCTCTCCTGGGGTGGCTGGAAGCAGCTGAACCATCACCACCATAGCAGGGAAGGCCTGGGATGGCTAATCTCTGTAGCACAAAAGGAAGGGAGCAGCAACTGGCCTCCATCCTCCCACAAGTGATGATGACAAAGTCTTGCTAGGATGGTGTTGGCTGATAGTCAGCTCTTCCTCTGGCATTGGGGCCTGTTGCCTAATTACTCTTGCCGTCAGTTACAGGCTTTTTCCTCTTGGTGCTTCCTTGCTCTAATTTAACTCATTGCTTATTTTGATGTTGACTGTTGAGAACAATTGACCCTTTCCCCTGCCTAACATCCTCCATGGTATCTGTGGGCTGTTGACACTGCAGGCCCTGTCCCCTCTGCTCCATTGCTTCTCTGCCTGTTTGACTCTGGCAGCTGCTGATCAGAGCTGTCACCTGAAGCTTGTGGAGATGAAACCACGTGTAAAGAAGTGTTCCCAGCACGTATGTGCATTGTAGTTTGTCATGCTGCCATGTTGATCCGAGCTGCACTGCTTGGGGCAGACATGTGTTTCTCTCAATCTGCAAGGCACCATGGGATGTATATTTTCCTTAGGTTGTAGAAGAGTGGATCTTAAAGAAACACAAGGGGTTGGGCACTGGCACTCCATTTTAATGAGAAAAGAGGCAGTTCCTGATGCTGTGTTAGTGTGATAGAAATAGCAGTGTCTTTCAATGTGCTGCTATTTGTGAGTGGTAAGCCTGCCCTGGACAGGGTTTGCCTGGCCTGATTAAATGGAACAAACTGGGTGTGGGCAATAGTACTATACAAATAATCTTTTTTACACACGAGTGGAAAAAATAACTCTTCAGAGGAGAATGGTGGGGTGAACAATAGCAGAAAGTAAAATTCCTGTGATCCTGATGAGATTTCCAAAATTTGTCTCCTGTATTATCCTTTTATTTAGTTTTACCTCTTGTTCCTTCTTACAGCTACCTAAGCAGCACCAACAGCAATCTGTGCCTTCCTATTGGACCCAATCTTTCAGAAGTCACACCCACCATTGTGGAGTGAGCAGGATCTTGGGGAGGTTCTTAGAGAGAAGAGGACAGAGGGAAGGACAAAGAGCTGGAGTTTGTAACAGATTTAGTGAGTTGCCTGCTGCCATTTACTTCCAGGAGCCTTCCTTCAACCATGACTGTGTCTAGATTTTCAGTTAACAGCATTTTCCATGGCCTTTCTTGTCGAGGTCCTATTTCAAAACTGCTGTCAGTCTGGATCTCACTGCTGCAAGCTGTATGGGATCCCTGGAGTGCACACTGCTGTGCTTTTCTGCTGTTTCAGCTCCCACTCCCATGTGCTGAGTGGGCACTGTTTGCTAAGGCACTCTGGGATACCCTGAGCATGGCAAGGCAGTGCAGAGTTCTCCTCAGAGTAATCCATCTTCTTCACATTATTTAAATGTTTGTGCACCTTGCAGATGAGTGCTCTTTCTCCTGAGAAGTTTGTTGCATCTATGTTCAGTGATCTACGTTGGCGACCTGTTGATGTCTTGTGTAGTTTATGGGATGTTTGTCAGACCTCTTAAGCCTGAAAGATTTTGTCATCACTTAGATAATTCTAAGTGGTGGCAACAGTGCAAAACCAAAAGGACACGTACTTCATGCTGAAATTCACTTCTTGTTCCCCAGGACATGGATTAAACAGACTTTAAACAGAAAGTTTTAAATAAACTTTGTTATCAGAGAGTAAAACTAAGAGTCTGGATAAACAGGAGAATAAATCTGACCACACATTAGGAAAGAGGGAGTAATTATTTTTTTAAAACATAACCTCATGAATTTCTTATCTAAACTGGAAAGTCTTTAAAGACAGAAACGCATTTGAACTCTGCAGTACAACTGTTCCCCCTGATTTACAAGTACATGCACACAGGTACAGACAAAGGGAAACCAGACGACAGAGACAAGAAAAAAGTGCTGAGTGAGGTGCAGATGCAGCTGTAAATTAATCAGTAAAGGCAGGGAGTGATGGTGGGAGAGGGGGTCCCTCTGAGACATAGTCCAAAGCGGAGCTCTGTGTGACAGAGCTTGAAGCCACCACACGGCCCTAAACTTTACCTGACCTCTGAACATGACCATACAGGAGCTGTGTAAATACTACGGTTATATGTAAAAAATCTGATTAAATGTACTAGTTATGCTGGCTTTGCACGTAGATATTTTACAGTTTTTTTCAAACCTGCAGCTCGGGCTGAACCTCTGGGAGAGATGGGACAAGCAAAACTGCTGTGGATGGGAACTAAAGCCACTGCTGGCACATGCATTCAGGGAGAAAGTTGCCAGTATTTTCCTACAGGTTTTCTCCCAGATAGTCGTCGTTTGCCCCCACTGCTGCTGCTGATTTCCACGAGATGGAGCTATTCTAACATGGCTTTGGTAGCAGCCCCCAGGAAACAAGTAATGCTACTGCTATTTTATTTCTGTGACAATATTTCTGAAGTGGATAGGCTTTTATGAAAAATCATCATTCAGAAAAAAGCAAACTCCAACAGCAACAGCTGGAGCACGATGCACATTTTGATAGACTGCATCATCAAAAGGCCTCTTGCAAAAATTGCTGCCAGAGGATGCAGGTAAGCACAGAGCGGCTCTGCCCCACACCGGGGCAGCTGGTGGGGTAGGCACCTAGTCTCACCTCTCTGGAGAGCTTATTTTGCCCTGGCTAAGGAAACCTCCAATGCCCCATTGCCCCAAGCACATGCGGAGTGGCCCTTTGACACCTACAGGCCTTTACCTGTGGCCCCAGTCTGCAAACCTCAGTCCTCTGAAGCAGCAGATTGCCTTTGTTGAGTTGTGATGACCCTCTCCTGTACCATTTCTGTCCTTTCTAGTCTATTTTTTTTAAAATCTAGTTGTGTCTGTTTCCATGCACTGCCATCTCCCACTGCAGCACCTGCTTGTTCCTGCTCCACTTTGCCTCCATCAGCCCTGTTTCTCATTGAGTCTCAATGCAGACAAAAAAATCATGTAAATGCTGTTGTTCTCTTATATATCTCTGCAAACCTCATGGCATAACTTTTTATCAAGTCACGCCCACAGAGCCAAACTCCTGCCCTTGTTGGGGTATGCTTTTGCACTCCAGCCCCCATAAATAGCAGCAACTCAGGGAGATGCATTTATCTGGGGATTTTCTACAAGAGTTGTCAAAATTGGGGCTGGTTTTATATGCAATATTTGTAATGCTTCAAAGGAGGATATCACGAACAGCCCTTGCTCTCTGCTTGTGTTGCAAGCTGTTTAGGGCTGTGCCACAATTGCCACAAGAAGCCGATGTTCTCCATTTGCACACAGGAGATAAGTGGTATCTCTGTGACGAGGTGTTACTGGCAATGCATGCCTGCCCTGAGTCTGTCACCACACAGGGAGCCAGTTGGCAAAGGTTTCCCTCCAAAGCAAGTGCCCAGTGCTTTAGTCCAGCTGCTCCCCATGCCTGTCAGGGCAGAAAGCCGGCTGCTGCTTCTCAGCCACACTGCATCTGAAATCCTCACCGCTGTGGGACTCAGCTAAGTTGAAACCACAGCTAGATAAATAAGACTCAGCTACGTAGGCAGGGGGCTGCCATTGCCAGATCTGGTAACACTGCACCTGTCCAAATTCCCATGTGAAATCTTAATTTGCAAAGACCAGAGCATAAGAGTGTTTGACGATTGTTTGGTGGGTTTTTTTTTTCCAGTACGGTTTAACATCCTTCCTTCCCTGCCTCCAAACCTGTGCTTTACAGTGTAGGGAGCTTTGGGGGAAATATAAAATGCTCTCGTGAGTTCCCAAGAAGAGGGTTGTTCTCTTTGCAGGCACTCCCGAGGCAGACCAAAACCTCTGGTACACTGTTGGCACACAGGTGCTTAGCAAGCACCATCTGCCTCTGGCTTTTCCAGACCAGAACAGAGACAGCATCAACATATTTTCAGTTCCTTGAATCTGATGACGACCCTTCAGCAGCTGATAAGTGTGTCCTGGAGGCCCCAAAGAGCAGACAGCCTTCAACCAGCTCCACTGCTGAGGAGCACCTTGCTGTTTGTCCCACAGCTGAAGTTTGCTCCTCATCCTTCCACTCTCTGGCATGAACTTAACTTTTGAGTGATTTTGCTTGAGCCACTTTATTGCACCTATCCCACCTGTCCTTTCACGGAGTCATTAAAATCCTCCAATATGTGTTATTTAAACGTATCTTTAGAGGTATAATTTTCATAAGAATATGTGTCTGTCTGTGCATGCCTATCATGTAGTTACTACACTCCACATGGATGTGCCCTTGATACGCTGGCCTGTTTGGCTGAGGTTTGCATGCACACTCACATGGCTCTGTGGGTCCACAGACTTACCATGAGCATGTCCAAATAAAAATGGGCATTCGCAATCAGCCAAGAAACATGCAATATGCAAATGTCTGTGGATGTTCAGGGGTGTAATTCTTGGGGATGGCAAAGTGCCCATAGCTCCTTATGGATTTCACTGCTGTGCAAATTCCCTGAGACCAATCAGTCCAGATTCCAAAGCTCCTGACTTGCTGTGCCCCTGGAAAAGCCACCCAGATGGAGAGAGGCAGGGAGGGAGAGAGCAGGCTGATGTCAGTGTGTGGGAGCATGGCACAGGCAACACTGGTTCTAGGAGTGAAAAATTGATAAGCCAAGTACATTATTCTCCTCGCATACAGGTCTCTATTTTGGTCAGGTCCACCTTGGAGTGGAGGACAGCCGAGAGGGAATGTCTTGCTTGCCAGCTCCCCTGCAGACTGACCACTCAAAACCAGAGATAGCTGAAATCAATCAGCAATGGGTGCCTACTCATGGACACCAACTGCACACAGAGCAATAAACGATTGTCTTTCTCCACCAGAAAGGAGATGGGGCATGTGATATCTCTTGCTAAACATTGATGTCACAGATATTAATTCCTTTTATGTGAGAAGAAAAACAATGCTAAAAGCACCTAATAAATTACAGTATAAATATTACAGTGTGAAAGAGCTGGGCTAGAAATTACTTGGACTTGAGTTTCATGTGGCAGGGGTGTGTGTGATTTAGGCTAGTGATTATTCAAGACACAGTGTGTGATTGGACTTTTAGGATTTGAAAGGATTACACATGTTGTCAAATGCGTGTTTAACCTCTCTTTAGTTCTAACTTCAGTTTGTAAACGTTGCAACTAAATCATTGCACCCTTCATGCATGGCATACTACAAACTGTGCTAATTTTCTTCCACCTCAGCACAGATTAACTGCTTTTCTCCAGGGTTATTAAAGACCTCAAAATTACAACTTTTCTGTTTTAAGTAGTCCACACTGGTGTGTGTACACACACAGGCAGGCAGGCATGTGTTTCATAACAGATTTTTGTGCCTGTGACTCACAGCTGAACTATTAAACCATAACACATGGCTGACATCTGGAATTCTCTCAGATATTTTTGTCATTTGAACATCAGTAGCCATGGTTTGCTACTCTCCTTTCCTCCAAAATGTAACTTTCTTTATTCTCAACTCCTAAAAACAGAGCTAGAAGATTTTACTGAGCCTGTTGGTGTCACTTGATCAATATATATAAAATATTTTGTTCAAGTCTGCTTTAAAGGCAGATGTGTTCAGAGAGTTTGGCAGAAAGATCTTACTAAAGAAAGTCTCTGCTTCATCTTTAGGTTTAAAATTGCATACCATGAGAATATTCAGAAAATTCATTGGTTTTGCTCTGCAAGAGCCTGTGCTTGCTTAGACTCACTACCTGTTAGCTAGCAAATTGGGGTAAGAATTGCAGATGGATTGTGTTGGTGTTTGAATATAATTAGTTACATTAATTCCTCCAAATGAATGTTGCTCATTTGGCTGCTTTTAGGGAAAGATTAAAATGTGCCGTGTTTTCTGTAATGTGAAACAGTTTGTCTTACCTATGTCTGACAGGGTGTTATGTGCTATTCCCGGGGCTGTTGGCCGTGGACTAGTATGGTCCCACAGAGATTAGGATTTTTCATTCTTCTTGAAAAATATTGTGGGGTTGCCACTCAGAGTGATGTAACTTAGGATGTGTTAAATTTCACGTTAAAACCAAGGATATAATGAAAACCACAATCTATCTGCCACTGTAAGAAGTCTCAAGCAAAAGGGGTGAACTGGAGAAGTTGTTCCTGGCTTTGATTCAGAAAGTCATCTAAGCTTAATTTTCAATCCAGCCCTATAAGCACATCTTTAACTTTGGGGACTGTCTGGCTTTCCATTGACTTTGAGAAGGATATAACAATTCTTCAGTGCTGCTTCAGGAAGAGAGGAGGGGCACTGTTTGAAGACTATGCTGTCCCCTCTCTCCTTGAGAGTAAATATTAGTATGTCTTCAAAGCACCTTCTTCACCTGGTGAGGGGCTGCAAAAGAGGGCTGGCTGCCACTATGCTAAAGAAGATGATCACAAAGGTTTCTGAGAGATAGGCGTATGAAGGTTTGTTGCAGAGGCTTTCCAGTCTTTGGCTATCAGAGTAAAAAGCGGCAGTGGTGCTGCACCACTATGATGCCATGTTTGCACCACCATGATGCCTTTGAACGCAAACGTGTAGTAGCAGTGAATTAATGTCATTTGATGCAGGTTTTTTAATGTCCTTCACTGTAAGGCCTCTCAGATTCAGCAGGGAGCACATCACATGCAGCACTTGTTCTGTGGCACAGATCTGACAGGTATAGCTGAGTCTGGTAATCACTTGTCTGTGTGCCTGAGCTGCTGGCTTTCCACATATGTAGTTTTAGAAAATCTTTTTTAAGCTGTTGTGTTTCAGACCTAGTCATGTCTGTTCTATTCACAGTTAGGCAAAATTCATGTCAGTGGTTCAGGAAATAGTCTGTGCTCTGGGGTCTCTGACTGTTACTGCTGTTTGGTAATCACACTGTGCCAAGGGAGTCTGATTGTGACAGACTGTGATACTTAAACACATGATGGCTGTATGAGCATTCTTCCCAGGGTCCTTTGTCCTCATAGCTGCACTTATCCACCGGCTGGGAAAGGTAGACCCACATAACTGTACTCACCTGTCATGATTACACTGGAGTCCTTTGAACTCCTACAAACTGGCTTCTTCATGAAAAACCTCCGGTACTAAATGTGGCCCTGAGCTGTATGTATCCTTGCAACAAGGTTTTTCAGTGCATATGGATATGTATGCACAGATTCACTAAAGGACCGACCTGATTATCTTCCACAATGAAAAAACTACCTGGATGGATGAGGGAAGAGTACTGGATATTGTCTGCCTCAACTTCAGCAAGACTTTCAACACTGTCTCTCACAACATCCTCGTAGGCAAATTCAAGAAGTGTAGGCTGAATGAGTGGATTGAGAACAGGCTGAACAGCAGATCCCAGACGGTAGAAATCAGTGGCACAGGGTCTGGTTGGAGGCCTGTCAGTAAGGGTGTCCCTCAAGGTTCAATGCTGTACTGTTTAACTTACTCATTTATGACTTGGATGAGGGGACAGATGCCTCCTCAGCAAGTTCACTGATGACACAAAGCTGGGAGAAGTGGCCAATACCCCAGAGGGCTGTGCTGCCCTTCAGAAGGACTTCAACAGGTTGGAGAGATGGGCAGAGAAGAACTGTCTGAAATTCAACAAGGGCAAGTGCAGGTCCTGTACCTGGAGAGGAATAACCCCCTGCACCAGCACAGGATGAGGGCTGATCTGCTGGGAAGCAGCTCTGTGGAGGAGGACCTGGGGGTCCTGGTGGACAACAAGCTGTCCATGAGTCAACTGTGAGGCTTTGTGGCCAGGAAGGCCAATGGTATCCTGGAGTGCATTAGGAAGAGGATTGCCAACAGGTTGAGGGGGCTGATCCTGCACCTCTACTCAGCCCTGATCCAGTGGAGGGCTACAAAGATGATAAGGGAAACTGGAGCATCTCTCTTATGAGGAGAGGCTGAGGGAGCTGGGCCTGTTCAGCCTTGAGAAGAGATGACTGAGAGGGGACCTCATAAATGTATTCAAGTATTTGAAGGGAGACTGTCAAGAGGATGTATCCAGGTTCTTCTTGGTGGTGCTGAGCAATAGGTCAAGAGGCAACGGGCAGAAACTGATGCACAGGAAGTTTCACCTAAATATGAGGAAGAACTTCTTTGCTGTGCAGGTGACCATGCACTGGAACAGATTGCCCAGAGAGGTTGTGGAATCTCCCTCGCTGGAGATATTGAAGAACCATATGGACACAATCCTGTGCTATGTGCTCCAGGATGACCCTGCTTGAGCAGGGAGATTGGACCAGATGGCCCATTGTAGTGCCATCCAACCTGACCCACTCAGTGATTCTGTGTGTTAATGTGACCCTGGTGACTGTGCTCCTGACTTTGGTGAAAGTACAGGTGGCCCTGGGTAGAGGTGGCAATGACCAGAGCAGTATCAGCCCATCTGCAACCCAGTGCAGGTGAGACCACCCCAGTCCATCTCCTCAAGCTGGTGTGCAAGTGCGACTGTGTTTAGCTGCTGACAACTCTGTTAATTGACTATGTGGATACGCAAAAATGATGCAATATAAACAGCAATTAAAACTGTGCTGTCAGAATGTCAAAATCAATCTCAATTTTGAGTATGGTCAGACATGCTACTTATTTTCTCATTGTGAGGGTTAGAGCTTATTATTATGGTCATCTGGTACTTCTGATTGTCAGATTCTGACAAAGTGTGAGACTGAGTTGAGCACTTCCTCACCTGATCTCTGAGGCAAGCTGATTTTGCTGGAAAACTTCAGCCAAAATACTTGGCCATTTTTGAGCACAAATCCTATGTACATAAAGCCTGATGCACACCCTCCCCTGGGGCAATCCAAGCTTGCTTCATCCCTTGGGGTGGCTCAGTGGGCCACATGCCCTGAGACTTGCACCAGCCCATGTTGGTGCCTCTGTCACAAACTAAAGTGTGTGCTGTTCTGCAGAGCCTAGCACTGTGCTCCAGCTTGGGGATGGGTGGCTTATGCTTCTCCAGTCTGGAGTGGAATGGGAACAGGGGGACTGGCTTTGAGTTTGGCCATCACTGAGGATCACAGTTTTGGTTTGCTTCTTGTAAAATGAAAATTATTACCTCCCACACGTCCTTACCCCTTGTCCATCTCCTCAGGCTGCTGTGAAAATGAACATGTTTTTTCTGAAGCACTCATGTATCGTAGTGGCATGGGAGAAAGCAGGCAGAAATTAATTAGTCTGTCTTCAGAGCAGGGTTTTGGGGATTATAGAAAATAAGCCTGTTAATCATAATGGAGAAAGTAAAATGCTCTGAACTGGGTCCTCACTCTCCCTGGGTACTTAGTGACATGTTTTCACTGGAAAAAAAAATGGTAAGATCACATTAATTAAAGGCTATGCCAGAATGCATATGTACAAGGGAGGTAATTGAAGAATGCTGAATGTCTGCCAGTTTGACATTACCTAACTAGCTTGATTTTTCAACCATAGTAATATTTTCATATTTGTGTATTTTTGGGATGCCATATGAAAGAAAAATATTTTAGCCAGATAGCATATTGAGCAGAGTAAATTACAACAGCAGGGTTTCTTGTTGCTCTGTGCCTGATCGAGAAAATGCAAAAGGATAGCAAAGGGAGCAAGGAAGCAAGGGTTTGTGTGTCATACATAAAAAGGTACTGTAACAGCAGTGATCTGTCTTCCATAATAATGAAGTCAAGCATTTGGAATAATATGATTTCACAGCAAGACAGGATAGTAGAACTCTGTTGAGCTTAATCTGTATTAGATGGTTGTGAGTTATTCACATGAAACTACAGAAAAGGTTAAATCCTAATTTTATTAAATAGTGAGTCACAGCAGACAGGGGCATCTTCCGGCTCTTCTAAGTTCCTAGCTTTACATGTCTCTAGCTTGTTATTTATTAGAACTCTGCAGAGCTCTGTGAACTCCATGCAGCACTAGGTTTGCAAATTCATGTTGCTAGCCCTCTTTCCCAGGCTTCTGCCCTTACTCTTGTGCTGTGCTGTCAACTGCAATATTCAAAGACATCACTCACTTTAATCTCTCTGGTTTCTCTGTATATACTCCTGGTAGGAAAAAAAAGGCAATTCTACCCTCCTTCTGCAGCTAGGAAGTCCTGGCACAGGAATTGCCTGTTCAGCAAAATGGGATTTGGTTTGTATCCTCAGATCTCCAAGTATCTTAGACCATCAGTTCCTAATCTGATCTCCCCTGTGACTTTTTTCCCTTCCTTCCTTAGACTGGCACCCTAAATGACTCATTTCCTCACATCTGCCTTGAATTGCCTGTGCTGTTTTCACACTTGCCTTTCTGAACTAGTTCAAAAGCTTTGGCCTTCTACAGGTAGTTTCTACTAAGAATTAATTCTTCTGGGACACCTCTGAGAAATGAGAAAAATCTGATTAAAAATAGAAAAATCAAACAACACACAATGTGATTAAACCTGATTCTGTTGTAAGGTTAGCTGATTTTAAAGATAGTTTGAAACCATTACATTGAGAAACGGCAGATATACATTATTATTCTATCTTATTCTCATTGCCCTGGACACCTTTGATCCCCATTTGTCCTCCCTCTGTTTATTCATGTTCTTTCATGCTCTTCTTCAAAGTAGACTGTAAAGCCTTTGGGGCAAAGACCAGTGGTGCTTCCATTAATGGAAAAGAACAGACTGGCTCCCTAATCTGCTGACCCAGTCTTAACTGTGGGAAATGGGTGAAATATGCAGTGCCAACAGTAAGGATGGGTAAATCTGCCTTTGGAGTAGGGAAATTTACCTGCAGTCACACCATAGGCAGAGACTAAGTTTGCCACAGCAGCTTATCTGGATTGCCTGCTGCCAGGGGAGCATCTGCTTGGAGCACCTGTGCAGCATCCAGAAGCTATTCTGGCCAGCATTCTGACTTGTTACTCACAAGGACCCTCAGCCAAGGAATGTGAGAGAATCTGCTATTACAAAAGATAAATTAATCACAGGAACATCACATGTCTGTAGCTTTAGGTTTTATATTGTTTTTACTCCAAGGAGATGTTTACAAAGAGTTTCAATTACTGTCTGCAAAAGCACTGATCTTCAAGACACTCTCAAATAACTAATTATTGTCAGATTTTATACAGACAAAAAGAGTATTATGGGAAAAAGCTAGAGATAAGACAACCAATGGAGAAATATCTGAAGACTACCCCAGAAATTTACACTTATGCTTTTAGTGCTTTTAAATGTGTTTAGTGCTTCAGGGAATAACCTATGTGAAGAAGCTGTTGTAATGCTAAATTAGTGAGAGAGTCAGGTCTTAAACACTTGGCACAATGCAAAAGTCCAAGCCAAAATGCCACTTACGGTGCAAATAATCAAAGAACAGTAGCTCTATTTTCCCTAAAGAATAAGCTCTAGACTTGGTTACAGTGGTTAGGGGATATCTTCTCTTCTTGATGTTTTACTTTCCCCTTGCTTGGTTTTTGGCTCTGTCCTGAGCTGTAAAAAAGAACTGCATGAGTACCTTAGTGCTTGATTCCATAGAAGTATTAAAGATGAAATATGCTACACCCCTGAAAGAAAACCTAAGCACTGGCTACTGACCCATTTTAATGGGAGGTTTCTTTATTTGGTTTGGGCACAGGTTTTTGCAGCTATCTTTTATTATGCATGGAAGCTTATGTTTGAGAAAATCTCACCTCTCATTAGTAATATCTTTATTTCTACCTCACCATAAGTAGATATGACAGATGGGACTGTGTTTTTATAATCAGAGGGAAGGTGTAGGTGAGTTCATTAGCAAGAAATGTGCCCTTGTCAACAGGGAGGCTGGGAAAATGCTGTATCAAAAGCGAAGATGTTCGTGAGAAGTTTGGTTGGGTTCTGTTTTTGTCCATCACTACTCGACATTTTAATGAACTAGAGACAGTTCATTAAATTTTCAGGTAACACCATGGTTAGAGTCCTGTGATCACATCTCAGAAGGGTTTTGAATTGTAAAGAATCTCAACGATAAAGGGTGGTGTAACTCAACAAAGACGAGTCCAAATTTCTGCTTTCTCAGAAGCAATGAGATGAATGGCACAGGTAGCGAGGGGCTAAATGGGCAGGAATTTGGAAGAAAGGTACCTGGGGGGTGTAATTAGTTGCAAAGTGAACATGAGGCAACGTCATCCTCCACTGGCAGAGAGAGTGGGGAAAAGTACTATTAAGGATAAGATGAGGAGAAGTATAAGGAAGATGCACAAAGCTGTGGCAAACCAGCTCAAGAGCTGTGTCAACAGCAGAAAAGTTGGCTGCCAACTGGAAGAAGTCCACCAAAGAGCGGTATGAGTTCTCAGGGATGCAGCAAATAAACTTTGATGGTGCAAGACTGAGCCTAAAGAACGGGAGACTGAAGAGTCAGGAAAGAAATATTTTGGTGCTACCGAACTGCTGTGGAAGAAGGGAACAGCAATGTGCAAATAGCAGTGAAGAAGTTTCTGATTTGAAAAAGGGAAATGCTTTCTGATGGTAATGAGAGTGAACTGCAGGAATAGGATGCCAGTTTTCAAGAGCAATTGGGAGAAACATATCCCAGCAATGACACTGGAGCAGCTGATTCTGCCTCAGGACAGTGGTAAGAAGTTCACAGTTTTCAAATTCTTTTCAGCTACATACTTCTATGAGTCTACAATGCTTCAAAGTGTTTTGCACGGAACAAAATGAAAGAGAGGACAACCTGGCTTCAGGCTTCTCTTGGTTATGTTTAGTGTCAGGTGGTACAGCTTTGTTATTGGTACAGCAGTAGGTGTCCTGGCTCATTCTCATGGATGGTGGTGTGAAATGAAAGAAAATATAAGAAGCTTGTATTCTGGGGAGGAGTTTCTTCTGAAGTTAATTGTGGCTGCATTCTGACATGGGATGAATATTTGGAATCTCACCACTTCTAAAGTGGCTTTGTCATGTGCTCTGAATGTCACTGCTCCCTGTCGGCTCCAATTTTTGTGTGTCTGTTGGCAAATGTGTTACTAGACTTCATAGTGCGTAGCCTGGATAAACAAAGGTAGCTGTCAAATGAGAACTTGGTTCAACCTGCAGCTTGATTTGGCAATTAAATTTCTGTAAGTCTGTTTTGTGGGAACATGAACTGCACAGCTCCTACAGGGGAAAGAAAAAGCTAAGAATTGTGCTACCAAGAATGTGGCTTTGGTGGTTTTTCTTAGTAAAGAGATAGATGAGCAAGATGCAGCCTGTAAAGGGGAAGAAAAGGTGGGTGGATAGGTATAGTGGAGAAATTGAAAATTCCAAGTGGGATCTGGTGGTTTGGGCATATGGAAAGGTAGACTGGATTGGCTAACTCTTAATCACCAAAGACAACTTTGTACTTTAGCTGCAGCAGGAATTACTATCTCAGATCATATTTTTTTTGAGCTTCTTCTCTTATATATGTCCTATAATTAAATTTCAAGAAGTTATCAAGGACTCTGTCAAATATGTTAAATAAACATCTGAAATATGGTGCTTCCATCTTCCAGCTGTAGTGCAGTGCCTCTGGTGTTTCATATCAAAGAGTGTCAGGCATTTTTTGGGGGACATGAAAGCATCTAGCTGGAGGAAGACATTTTTGTTAATATTGAAGAGTTCTATGAAATCAGGTCTAGATTTTCCTGGAATTTCACAAAAGAAGGACAACAGTAGAAGAGTTTAACACTCTTCTGGTAAGATACTTGAATTATTTTATTAAATTTTAACTAACTCCTTAACCTCTCCCCAGCTGATCCCTGAATATTGCAGTGAAATATATAATCTTGGAATGCTTTGATTTTGTTGATTCCAGAATCTTCACATGACTGGAAACCAAATGTTGCCACAAAACCTGCCTTATTCAAGAAGTAGTAACTTGAGCAGCCTGCTCCAGCCTGATAGGAGACAGTTCTTGCACAGCTCTACTTGAAAGCTTCCTCACTTCATGGCTTTTCATCATGAAGATCAAAGGGAAGAACAGAAGTTGCCCTAACAAGCTTTATTTTGAACCCAGTGGTGAGAAGCTTCCCAAGGCCTCCACCAAGTAGCTCCATCCAAAGAATGAGGTTCCGCCTCCTGCTGCCCTCTGTTCCTCTGTCACTGCCCTATGACATCCTCACTGCCTGCAATTGCTCATTGAATATGATCAACAGGAGACGACAACACAGCTCCCAAAAACATTTAATCCGACAGAGTATGGACCTCTGTTCTCACACAACTGTTCCTGAAGTGGCAGAGTCTCTGTGCTGCCTTTTCTCTGCTGTGTGCAGAGCTTAATGCAGAAGAGCTGTGCACTATTTCTGCTGTGGTTGTTGCTTAGCAGGTTGCCATGCTCTGCACAAAGAGCACTTTCCCAAAGATGTATGGGATTAGTGCGGGCTGCCAAACCTGAAAGAAGAATTCCCATAAGAGAACGAGATTAGTTGACAGTTGCGATGTGTCATTTCCACCTCTTCTTTGCCAGTACTATCTGAGCTGTTCATTTGCAATAAGCTCCTCCCTGAGGAGAATTTACAGCAAAGCTGGTAGAGGAAAGCACTGTTTAGTTGTTTCACTGGTTACAAAGAATCAGCTCCAGCCCACAGATCCTATAACAAGGGACTATGTGGAGCTGATGCAGTTACTCTCTAATCACATCATCTTTGAAGTAAGTGCACCTAAATTCTAGAAGAAAAATGATCTAATTCTCTTGCACCTGGGGATTGCTGCTTCCATTTGCTGACAAACGATTGCTGAAGACACTTAGTGAGACGAAGCAGGTCCCCTCTTTGCCTCCAAGCAGTGAAGCCAAATTTAGGGTGTAATTTCATGTTATCTCTGCTATGTTCCGCTAAGCTTGCAGTCCTGTCAATCAAGACAACTGCAGTGGTCTGACCCCTTATTTCTTCATAATCTTGTGCTGTTTATAACCCAAACCTGTATTACTGTTAAGTTCAATGCTGTTAGTATCTTCCAATTTATTCCACTACAGATAAATCAGAAATTTCCAGAGGTCTTCATCTGCCTGCAGCCTTCCAAGGTTAAACATAGCACCTTGCTTCAGGGAGGGCTGGCAGATTTTGAAGTCAGTGTGCATGTACTGGGGTGTTTCCAGGCTCCCTGAACAGGTTAGTTATTCTCCAGTGGGAGGAACAGAAAGGCTATAGAGTAAGTCTGAAGACTGAAGCCTTGATATACAGGAATGCAAGAGAAAGAGGTAGCTGACTGCAAGTTGGAGCTGTAGGTTCCCTTTGCAGCAGCATTTCTATCCTGGTATCCCAGATATTCAAACATGGTGTGGCAGTTTGAGCCACATTAGAAATCCAAAATCCAATTTCCAGGCCTCCCCCCACCCCTTCCCACAATTTATCCCAACACTGGAGAGAAACTTTCAGGCCAGAGGCTTCTATAGGGGAAGGGGGAAGTATATACATTTATTGACACAAAAAAATACTATACAAACTATACAACTATACAACTATACAAACATTTCTATCAGTCCTTTTAAGCTCCTCCCTTTAACTTTAGTCCAGGAAGAGCCTTTCAAGGTTGTTGGGTAACACAACCTTGTCTCTCTCTCTCGTGGGAGTGTTCTGGGCCCCTGAACACTCCTTAACCAACCTTCAGCTGTTTGCTGCAGTCTTTCTCCTCACGAAGTCCAAGAAAGTAGCTTTGAGTCCTTTCTTCTCAGTCTGCTGTGTGATCCCTCTTTCTCAGTCTCATACCTCGGTTCGTGGGCTGCTGCAGTGCAGTTCAGCTCATCAAGCGTCCTCCGAGTCAGTTTTCAGCTGCCCCCGGTCAGCTTCGGCAGGCAACTCCCGAGCTCTTACCCCGTCTCCAATTTTGCCTGGGATTCTTCTCCTGAGCGCCAGGCTGTTTTATCATCAGCCCATCCACTTGGCTCTGCTTAAATGCTAAGCCTCTCCTCCACTTTACAGTAGAGGGAAAGAAAAGGCCCCCCTCCACAGCTTAACTGCAAAAAGGGGGGAGAAGAGGGCTTGGCTGCAAAGCCTGCCTCTCTTCTCTTACCTCAGGTGCTGTGAGTCACATCCCTCACAAACACTCCCTCCAAATGCTGCCTCCAACTCTGGCCTAGGCAGAGTTGGTGAGGCTGCATGGCTCCCCTTCCCTCTCCTCCCCCCAGAGGGGGGAAGAAGGAGCCCAGCCACCTCCTGGCCTTCTACACCTACATGCAGCAGACACCACCAACAAAAAACTGCCAGCAGCTTCCAGTGCTGTGTATATGGCATTTGGAGCAGAAGCGAACAGGACGAGTGGTGACTGGCCCTCCAGGGAACACTGCCCTGGCACCCAAACACCTCTGAGCCCCCGACTCCCGGGGGGGCCATCTTAAACCATGACACATGGGAGCTCAGACACCCTGCGGTGTGGACCACAACTCTCTGACTGACTTACCACCGCAGGCAAGAGCCAGGGCTTTTCTCTGTGGCAGCTGGAGCCTGTCAATAGTTTATTTCAGTGAAATCTTTTTCTTGGAGGGGGGAAGGGGAAGAAAATGTGCAACCTCTTTTTCACTTACACAAAGAATATCTGTTTGAAGCTCTTCAAAGCACAGAGGCTAAGCAGGACCATGGCTGTACACTTCCTGTAGCATGTCCTATAGTCTTGGCACCATATTTACTGCAAGGCACTCTGAAATCTGGATCCCTCAAGAGTAGCACTCTCACCAGGGTTCCTTGTCTACACATCAGGGTTTCCCTGCAAAATCCAGAGTTTGGTATGCTTATGTCTCACTGGGTTCACTTGAGGTGTGGGAATCTGGATTTCAGATCCTTTTCTGAGTGAGACAGAAACAAGACTTAAAACTCAGCCTGTTGCTTTTGTGGTAATTATTTTAAATAAAGGTTCAGACTGCAGTATTGTGACTTTTTGTCTCAAAAATATTGGTCCAACTTTTATTCTGATATGGGATGAAAATCTTTGATGTTTTAATGGAATAGGTTTTCTACTTGACTGCCCAAGGGAGGTGGTCCATGATGTGGCTTTGTAGATCAGCTGGATGGTGAGAAAGAGCTACCAGGCCCTCAGACAACTCCATGTCAGTAATTAATATTTCAGATAAAGATTATAACCTCCTTCCTGCTTGTTACAGTCCTGTTGTCTCTCCTTTGCAAGTAGGGATGATGTAGTCAGGAAAAGGTGTTGATTGCTAATGAGACAGGGTAATTCTCTCTAGCTTCTGATTCCTGAAATACACTTTTTTTCTTTCTCACTAGTTTCATATTTTCCCTTCTCTGCAGCTCCTAAAGACCTGAGCCTCTGTTTGGCAAACTCAGCAGGTGGGAAAATGAAAGTATGCAGTGGCATTTCAGAAGGGACCTATGTGGTCTGCAGTACCTCTGGAAGACTGTCTTCCACTGAGATGTCAATGAGGGTGCAGATATGAGATAATGATAAAGATAAATGGGGTCACAGCTCATATTGGCTTACATAGAAAACATCAAGTTATCAAGTCATAATTCCCATATGAAAATACGTAAGTAAAACATCATCAGTGCTCCCTTTCTTGATTTCTCTTCACTTTTCCCCACAGTTTTATAAAGCTGATTAGTAAAACAAATTTGACATGGTTTCTTATTGTTGTCTTATATATTTATTGAGGTTCATGTCATGAGAAACTGATGTCTTGGTTAGAAATCATATCCCTTGGAATGTACTAATGCAGACAGTAGAAATAATGGGAAAGGAATATATATGAAAGGCCTGACCCTTGAAAAGGCCTGGACCAATGAAAGCTTGGACTGAACTATGTTTCAGCTACCAAGGAGTGAAAGAAACCCACCGAAGTTTGGGTGTCTGTTTTCTTTTCAGTGAAACGTAATAAAAAGGAAAATTTTACTTTAACCAAATGTGTTACTTTAATCTCAAATGAAATATTCTCTTTTGTACACTGTAAAAATACTTAAACAGTTTGTTTAAAAATTATCACCTACCTTTTTTAGCTAACACTAGTCGACTTGACTTATGAACAGTTCAATTTTGATCATCTCCAAAACTGTTTTGTTGCAACTCCATTCATAACCACCTATTCCACCCATTAGCTCTGTTTCTGTGGTCTCTGAAAAAAAAGGGCAGAATCAAAAAACCAAGGGGCTGCCTACGGCAAAAGTGGCTGCAGTAATTTACAATGATGTTGAAGTTCCATTGTATAAATTATGTAAAGAGATACAGATTTTCCTGTGAGCCAGATGAAGCCTTGGTGTTGCTGTCATCCTGCTTCATCGCCCCACGGAGAATTTGTGGTCCCAGCTCCTTGACAATGTCTCAGGTACTTCTACATCAAACTTTCTGGCTGCTATGCCTGCTTTTACAAAGCAAATCTTCTGTGTATAAGTAGTCAGCAATTGGGGTAAAAAAGCAGGATTCCGCCTATGTTTCAGTAAAAATGGTCCAATATAATTAACATGGAAAAATGTAATAGTACAGAGCACTGGGTTAAACAATAGCAAAACAAGTCATGCCTTAAATGGAAACAGTCCCCATGACACTGCAAGGAGAATGATCTGGCAGCAATTCAAAAAGCACTCAAAACACTAGAACTATGCTCCATGGGTTCAATACCACATCCTGCCTCTCCTTGCAAAGTGTCATCCAGCACCCAGTGCCACATGGGGCAAGGTAGGGCATGCTTTGCCAGGGTTATATGTGCTGAACTCTTTTGCAGCTGGTTTGTAGCACCAGGTTAGGTCACTAGGTGAGGATAGTGATCTGTGATATGGGAATAATACGAAAACTTGCTTCTGAAGGCCTGCTTTTTTTCTAATTATCTTCCTCCTGTTCATGCATGTGGAGGTATTGGTGTCTAAAGGTGAAGGAAATCCTGCTTTGTGATAAAACTTCCTCTTCAAGACCAAGCTCAGTCTGTTACTTTCCAAACAGAAATGAACAGAGTTGAGTGCATTTGAAGAAAGAGGGTAAATTTGTGTGGCAAAACACAGATCTGCACAGGATGTGAAGCAAACAATGACACTAGCATTCACTAGCATGTAAGCTGTCTTCTCTGTGGAAGGCACTCCAGCCATGTTGTGACCATGGGTTGAGTCCATGAGGAACTTATAATAAATTTCATTGAGCCTAAGAGTGGAGAAGAGCTAAAAGCAAATCTAGAGAGCAGATTAAGATTAGTGGAGCTGCCCTTCTCCCCAGTGCACCTCTCAGCTCCATCATCTTGGTGTGATAGGAAAACTTCTTTGTCATGCTGGTGGAAGCATCTCCTCTCCATCTTTGAGCTCTGCAGAGAACCCTATCATCTCCTCTCTTTAGCTGGAATTTTTCAACAAGCAAATGCAACATGTCCAGTTTCTCAGTCTCTTTGTGGGACAACCACTTAGTGCAGCAATGGCAAAGTACCACAGTGTCAGTTCTCCACTGTCATAAAAGCACTTTGCCTACAAAGTCCTGCAGGTGAGTCTTAGCTGACCAGAGTGCTGACTGCCAAAGGCAAGGCTGCAGTGGAACCCGTGCTTTACTCTCTCCATGATTTTTCATGAAGCAGAAGGGTTGTTGCATCTCTGATAGCACTTCAGACACTTGCTTTTCTTCCTGAGCTGAGTCTGAGGCAGTTTTAGCCTCTGGTGGAGGATGTGACACTGACCATCACAGCTGATATCATCTTAGGGAAGGTGAAGAATAAAACGATAGACAGTGACATCGTTTGATGTCTTTTGGTTTCCCACAAAGGCCCCATGACTTAAAGGAAATTGGTAGTTCTATTTTCAATTTAGTTAACACCAGATACATGATTTCTAAAAATAGTAAACTGGCTTTTGTTATGTGAGCAGAGAAAGACGATTTTTGAGGTTCATATAAAAAATGAAAACCAGCCATCAGCTATACCTCCTACCTGAGATATGAACTTTGCAAATGTCCTGAGCACTGTAAACTTCAGGTCACTCTGTACTGACAGTACCTCACTCATTTTGGCAACCTGCTTTCCCCTTTCATCAGCTCTTGGGATTTCATTATAGCAGGAAACCTGTTGAGAAGACATGATGGGTAAAGATTATGCCATGCAACTCAACAGTTCATCTCTGACTTGGTTAGAACATGGTGCTAATACCAAGGTGGTACGTTTGATCCCTGTATGGGCCATTCACTTAAGAGTTGGACTCAATGATCGTTGTGTGTCCCTTCCAACTCAGAATATTCTGTGACTCTGTGAAGTATAGCCTCTTCCCCTCTTTTACGATGACCTCATAAGTTAAAAATATCCATATTCCTCCATTTCCTTGAAACTTAGATATTATTTCTGACTGTATCATAATTTTCTGATTTTGAAATGTTTCTTGCTACCAAAGAAGGGTAGAAAGCACCACTCAGTACTGGATCTGGAGCTGCTCAATGTCAATGGCAAAAATTTCATTTTCCGTGTGTTCAACCCTATCACTTGCTGCCTCCTCCCTTCCTTCCCTAATTAGTTTCATCCCTTAATCCAAAGGATACATACTTGAACATTTCTACCAGACCAAGTTTTTTTCAACTTTCATGTGCAGATTTCTTTTTCAGCAAACAGGCATTCAAATTCAGGCACAAGCTCTCTTTCCATAGTCGTTTGCCTTCTGATTGTGGGAGTAGGTCTGGGCTACAGTTTCATCATTTTTCCCTTTGTATAGACTGCAAGAAAGAGAATACAGAATGAATCAGGGCAGCTGCAGTGGCCTCTGCACAGGCAGAACAATACTAATGCACTGGGTCTTGTCATCTCTCCAAGGGAGCGCAGGCTTTTCTTCCTGTGCCACTGGACCTTTACCTCAGTGGAAAAAGAGCATTTATTTCTCTCAGTGTACTTGAGGCTGACTGTAAGGGCTTTCTTTAAAAGAAGTTTCTCTGTAGAGATGTGGCAAGTTCTGTGAACAGCTGGAAAAAATAACATTATCTCTTGTAAACTCTTTTTTTGCAGGATTCTAAAACCCCCAAATGGCCCCATTGCTGCACACTGTAACTGCTTACAGGCTCCCAGCTCAGCCTTAACACAAGTGAGGCACTGGCCTTTGCAGCTTCACCAAGGCAGGTGCTTTACTGATAAACATGACTTCCACCATGGCTGTGAGCAAAGCTATGTGCTGCAATTGATATGTTGTTTGAAAATCCCTCGGAGCCTGGGAACCTGGACACTGTTTGCTCCTCAGCTGTTGATGTCCCAGGTGCATAGGTTCCCAGTCGCAGCCTGGTCAGCTGTGGGAGGGTCTGCTCTGCCCATTGCAGTGTGGTTGCTTCCCACTGGCTTTTGGAGAGCCTGTGGCAGGCAAAGGGCTGACCTCTTCCCCTGGCCAAACACTGTGTTAGTCAACAGGCATCCTAATATTTCAAATATGCGGGACTAATACACTGAATTTCAGTATCCCATTATTTTCTCAGATTCTTTGTGCTCCCCAGGATCATGGCTCTCCTCTGGGGTAACAGACTTCCATTTCAGACCTGAGAAAAAGCTTGCATGCTGAAAGCTGGTCTGTTTTTTTTTTTTTTTCTAACTGTGTTAGTGGGTCTAATAAAGTATATTCCTCTCTTTACAGACCTTGTTGCTTAATGTTCTTAGACTGTTATACCCCATGACTGCTAGCACTATCTTGCCAAGATGGGATAACTCTTGTTTGTGTTGTGACTGAGAGCTCGGGCACATCAATCTGGTGTGGTTATGGTTTTCCAGTGGAGGAAAACAGCTGATCTAGTGCCCAAAGCACCTTTCTCCTTTCCTGGCTTTGGGGAAGATCACACATTTCTCAGTCACACATGCTGCATCCTTTCCCCAGAGCACCAGCTTGGATTTAGGGATTTGTTTTCCCTGACTTGGGTCTCCACACCCGCAAGGCTGGAGGACTGCTGCTTGTTCCCTAGTTTGCAGCTGCTTTTACAGCTTGTTTTGTATTTCAGAGTATTTACATACAAGCCAAACACAGGTATTGAAGGTGGTTCCAGTGGGTGCTCTCCTATTTCAAAACTATTTTCATTTATTCCTTTAGGCTGGGATAGTGAAGGTAAGCTATTGTGCAGAGGCAGAGAATTTGCACATTGTACTTGAATTCCTCCTCCTCTAGAGACTGTCCAGCTTCATGGCACCACGTTGTGTTGGTGCTAGGCAGAGCAGGTTAAAAAAAGGAAGTGAATTTGGTATTTATACTTCACATGTATTTTCTAGTAAAGCTATTTGTAGGGAAAAGACTAACTACCTCAATCACAGTCTGCTGGAATTTTCCAGTCACCATAATCATAGATTTACAGAATGGAGTGGGTTGGAAGGAACCTTGAAAATCATCTACTTCCAAACCCCCTGCCATAGACAGGGACATCTGCAGCTAGACCAGGTTGCTCAGGGCCAAATTCAACCTGGCCATAACACTTCCACAACTTCTCTGGGCAATCTATTCCAGTGCCTCACCACCCTCATGGTAAAGATTTTCTTCCTAATATCTAATCTAAACCTGCCCTCTTTCAATTTGAAGACAATCCCCGTTGTCCTATGACTACATGTCCTTGTAAAAAGTCCCTCTCTAGCTTTCTTGTGGGCTCCATTCAGGCACTACAAGGTGCTATAAGGTCTCCCCTAAGCCCTCTCTTCTCCACACTGAACAACCCCAACTGTCTCAGCCCCGTAATCAGATGTATTTTAACTTTGTTCCAGGGTTCAGGGTTTTTTTTTTTTTTGCCATGAATGTGGTCCTCTGCCTTGGATGTATTTTTGATGTATAGAACTAGCAATTTAAAACTCCTGACTTGCTGGCCATTTCAACTTGATATAAAACATCTTAGTATTTCTCTTGGACTTTTTTCATCCCTGACTGAACTTCTCATTACGTTAGCTAAAGAAACAGTGTGGGTCCTCCGTGTCAGAGCCAAGATGGGAGGGCTGTGGGTGAGTGGGGTCATGGCATGGGTAGCTGAGGGATAGGGAGTGAGTGGATGCTTGTTTTGGAGAAGCTGTCAGGGTGTGTGGTGGAATGGCATGGGGGAGGCTGGGAAGGAGGAGGCTAGAGGAGAGAGGCAGTAGTGTCAGGCTAAGAAAACATTTGGAAACACTGACCCAGGAAAATGTCAGTGCAGGACTCGATGGCTGGACCGACAGGTTGATGAGCAGCACCCTCTGAGGACAAGCCCACCTAACAGACCCTGCCACTGGATGTTTCCAAAGTGAGATTACATGGCTAGACACCTGGACTAGGGGTAGAGATGACTGCAGTGGCCATGGAGAGATGTCACTGCAGGGGGGCTTTCTGCCTTCTCATCTCTCTGCTGCATGCTCTGTGTTGTGCCCTTAGCAACAAAATGAGTGGATAAATATTGCTGCTTTTCAACTTTTGAAGGAGAATGAAGAAAGTAAAAGTGCAACATCACTTGCAACTGGGTACACACGTCAGAGAGCACAAAGTGCAAACAAATACAGTGAGGGTACGTGAGCTAGCAGTGGAGGTGTTTTAAGACCTGTGCTGTGTTGCAGAATGTTGCTGCCATTGACAGTATTATTCAGTGATAATGTCTTGCACACTACATTTAGATGCTGCTTCATCCCATTCCTCCTTTCTTTCTCTGTTATAGTTCCAGGATGCCTCTGGACAGAAAAAAATAAAGCAAAATTGGAGGAGTGTAACATACTCTACATCTTTCATATGCAAGCCTGAAATGTGTCAAGAACTGAAAGGATCAGTGTATTCCTTTAAATTCCTGTACATGGTTGAGACTTGGGAGAAAATGAGGTAAACACTGTCTGGGAGGTCCAAGGTCAGTTCACAGAGGTGAAGCTTGGCCCCTGACTCCTGGTCACACAAGGCATCTTTCCTCACCAGGGAAGTCTCTGGCTTGGTTCCCAGAGTGGCACAGCTGGAACCTATGCTGTGCCGTGGGGAAAACCTCCCTCTGCTGTGACCTCTTCTATATCTGGGGGGTCTGCACAATCAGCAGGGCTTTGGTTAGCATGGTGATTAGCTGGTCCCAGCAAGCTGTCAAGCAGGCTTGTCACTGCAAGGTGTACTGCACTTGGAGAGCTCATCATGATGAGGTAAATCATGTACCACACTGCTCTCTCCTCACCAGGCTTGTCAGGTAGCTCACAGGCACTCAATTGTGCCAGCTGGAATATGAGGTGGTCCTAGAAGTGCATCTCTACTGAAACATTTCTTACCAAAGAAGAGTTAACCTCTATTGACTGCTATGAACTCCCATGCTGGGCCAGTGCAATGTCAGCAGCTCTGACCCAGCAATGTGCCTCCCCTTCCCTGCTGGCTTAAGATGGCCTTTCTTTTAGGGTAGAGAAACTGAACCTTTCTTTCTGTTTGTATTTATTTATTTTTTTAAAACAGAGGGATTTCTTAAAAAAAGGCACATGGGCTCTAATGTGACCCTTCTGTGTTTCTGCACAGTTCTTCTTACTTCCTGAATAGCTTGCTCTGCACTCCAGCTAACTCACATCCTGGATTTTGTCCAGGTACATTCTGTTTCTTGATACGAGGCCAGGCTTTGCTTAGTTGTGGTGCCATTTTCTTTCTGCTGCTCTCCTCTCTGTTCCTCTATTATCGTTCTCACTGCTGTTACTGGCACCCCTTAGCCAAAGGGGAGAGAAAGCCCAGCCCCATGCCTGCTCCTGACAGCAATCAGAGCAAGCAAGCAAGAGCTGCAGTGAATGACTTCTTCAATGAGTCTGTTGGTTGAGCTGTCCCCAGCTCCACCCATCACTGAGAAGCACGTCTGAAATCAGCTGAAGCAGGAAGCATTTGAACTCTACACCCTGCCAAATAGCTTCCAGATGTGTGAGATGTAGCCTTGCTATGGACTCTGACTGTAGCTCTGCCAACATATATCTGCACATTTCTGGTGCACAGGGAACATGCAAGAAGATCTTTTACAACATCTGCTGCCTTTCCCTAGTCCTCCCTCCCTGCTTCTTGCAGCCTTTTTCCTATATTTCATCCTTCAATTAAAAAAAATTAAAGAGCTACAAGTCCTTCTACTGATTTATTGAATCCTCTTTGCACGTTTCATACCTTTTAGTGCCAGCAGTGTGGTAAAAAGGGAGGGGAAGAGAGACCTTGTCTTTCTGCCTCTAGATCAAACCAGTGCCAACCAGTGACACCCCTCAGTGCCCAGGTCCTTTAGTTAATTCTGTATTGATTCAGGGTCCTCTTCTTGCAGAAGCAAATAATAAAATAGTATCAAATTTCATTGAAAAAGGCCTTTAATAAAAACGGAGGATTATCTTGCTGTCACAGTAAGAATTACTGCCTTAATTCTTCAGTCTCATGGGCCTGATGGGTGTCAGAGCAGAGCTGGCCAGAACAGGGAAGAGAGAGATCAGTGGCTAAGAATTAGGTTAAAGGAGAAGTGATAGTACCTCTTATTTGCAAATAAAGAAAATTATTGCTTTTTAAGGTCTTACAGACTTACTTTACTTACAAAGTACTCTTTTGGTTAAGAAAAAAAGGCAATAGAAGCCTTCTGTTTCTGCTGTTCCCCCCAAAAAACAGGGTAGATAACCCTATCTCTTTCGGTTTGCTCTGACTTCTTATCTCTGACTCTGCAGTGGTGGTTGTTTGCTGACCTTTGTTTCTACCCCACAGACTGTGTATTCTTTAAGAAATTATTATCTTTGGAGCCCATGACTCTGTTGGTGTCATTTATTCTCAAAAGCTAACAAGACCCAGGCCTGGGATATATTTTGGTGAGAGATCACCTGGGAATCACAGAAGCCATCTACATATACCAGGGAGTTGTAGTCAAGCTCTTGGCACATTGTAGAACATCTTGGCACATTAGACAGGAATCTAATGAGTAGAAAGACTTCATTTGGTCCCATCATCACTGCTGAGTTGTCTGGTGGGGCTGAGATGCCGCCATACTCACATACCTATTTCCATCTCCTGCTGTGATGAACTGGTATATGAGAAGCCTATCAGTCAACTCATTGGACTTTTATGGATTAAAATGTCAAACAGAGGACATCTGTGTGATTGCACATATCGCAGAGCTGGGAGAGGAAGACAGGCAGACATGGTGAGATGGGAAAACAGTGTTTCCTGATCTAGTCTGCCTATGGTATAAACTACCTTCTTTTGTTTTCCTCAGTTTGGAGCAGTCAGTGCAGTAACGTTCACCTCTTTCTATAGCGTTTGCAATGAATCTGCCTGGATGACAATTGACCCTGAAATAACTTATAACTTTGTTGGGGCAACACCCCTGAGAGCTGCAGTTCTCACCAGCAGCTCTCTTTAGCCAGGTGTGCAAGCATGTTCCTGGCTTTGGGCACATAAGGAGTCTCACTGGCATACTTTGCGATGAACACATGTGGAGGAATCTACAAGACCCAATCTGTTCTGGTCTGGCAGCTAACCTGTTGGGCTGGTCTCTCTCTCATGGGCTTTTGATGTCTGTAGGGTTCATTTCTTAGAGCATTTTCTGCAGTGAAAACCCCACCTTTTTCTGTTGTAAATGTATAGATCTGTGAATGATCAGATTTGGTTATAAACCTCATTTAGTCTAGCCTAAGGCAGTTGGACTTGATGAAAGGTCTTTCCCCACCTAAATTATTCTACGATTCTATGAAAATTGCTTTACTGCTGTATTTTTTAAGTGGTTTGCTTCTTAAGTTGGTTTTCTTTGGACAGTTGAGACAAACGTCTTCTATACAACAATCAAAGAGGATTAGGGAAAGGTATTAACAGAATACTGAAGAAAAAAGGTTTTAGGAACTAGAAGAGCCGTCTCAGTTCACCCCTTCCCTCTTCTTCCTTGGATGCTACAGACAGAGTAAAAAAGAGACCCTGATACTGGCTGCTGCTTCATCTCTTGACATGATTTATCTGACTGTGTGTCAAAACTGAAAAGATCTGAATGAAACAACTTCGCTTTTAGAGAGACTTGCTCCTCAGCAGTTTAAATCTTACAGAAAATTTTATGTTGTGAAGCATCTGGAAGTCTCCTTGACCCCCTTCCAACTCAGTGTTTTGTGGAACATCTTTCTCTGAGTACCCCCAGTGAGTGACCTCTGACTTTGTGCCTATAGGACGAAGCAAAGCATCTCAGGTTCAAAGCTCCTGGGCCATTCCTCTTGCAATTCCTACCTAAGTATAATTTGAACAGGGAAAGGGAACAGGCAAGTAACAGCAATGCCTTGTCAATTTCAGAGGATACAACTTAGTTTAATAAAGACTACCTCTGATATAATCATTCTGTAGGTTAATATCACCATCTCTGCCAGTGCCCTGCTCACAATATCCCTGTGATAATCAAGGTAACTACTGTAAGCACAGCCCAGATCAAACAGAAGATAGCAAAGGAAGCCAGACTTGCTTCAGTTTTTGTATCTGTCTGCTTTTCCCTTTACTCAATTAGTTTTGGATCAGACTTATTTGCAAGTCATCTCTTTGATCTACTGCCTCGAGTACACCCTAAGCCACTTCTGTCTTCTTTCTTCAATTTCTGAGGCTTATATTATTGCTCCCTGATGGCCCCGATCTCATATTTTCAGCTGTTCCAGACCTTTCTGATATTCCCAGTGAAACTACAACAATCCTCTCTCTTCAATCATTCTTAGGTGTAAATTTGATCTCTTTGTTAGTCTGCCAGCTGACTTCTCTGGAGATTTCCATACCCCACAGCTCTGTGTGTGTGCTGAGACTGAACATGGAGATAGCATAAAAATGGGAGATTATAGCTTGTTTATATCTGAAGTGATGACTCTTTGCAAATGCAGAGCTTTCTTGTATTGTGTATGATGTTGAATGAACCCTACAGCAAACTTCAGGCTGCTCCCCAGTCTCACAGGACTGATTTCCCAGGTGTCTTTGGAGGTGCAGGAGTTGGTAAGGGTAATGATGCAGGACAGCAGGTCTGGGACCCTTGACCCTGTCTTCTAGTAGAAGGTTTTGGACTGGCAGGAGGTGAAAAGACATTATCATTAGTGGGAAGTAAAACCCGCTCTAACCTCCTTTGTGTTTTTTGCCTTTATCAGACACTGACTGTTTCATGGAGGGACTGACCAGACTTCCTCTCTCACGACTCAGTGAGTAGAGTGGTTAACTACTTTTTCAGAGGGTGGACTGTCTGCATAATATTCCTGGGTCACTGGCATCATGGTGAGCTGGGGTCTGTGGTGTAATGCCTGTTTCCTTAATGAATAGCAGGGACAACTTAAAATGGAGTAAGTATTGCCAATCAGAGGCTTTTAATGCAAAGCCTTCATGATAATGAATGCATATTCTTCATATTATTATACTGTTACCATGTGTTATTATTTTGAATAACACTTTACATTATAATCCATGTTATTTTCATGATCAGTGCAGGATTTTGTGCTTTAGCTATGGTGGCTGAGGCACTCAGGAGTAGAGATACCTCTTTTTCAGTCCATTCAAGTCAGACTGAATGTCTGCAGCACAATTTAACTATCAGTGAAACACAAGGCACTTCAATACTTAACCAAATATTATTAATGATCAAAAATCTGTATCATAGCCATATGGAGGCTTTTCATTTAACCTTGGCTATTTCATGGCAAGGGGAAAGTTTCAGAACAAGAACAAACATGGCCACTGCATGCAGCAGAGTTGACTCAAAGCTTTTTTATTTGTATGTAGTTGGTGTTATGTTTTCCCTGAGATAGTGGGTGATTCCTCTTGGGAAGATGTTGTTCTTGCACAGCACGTGGAATTATGACAGACTGATTACTGACACCACATCAATCTGAATATTACTGCATTTGTATATCAGGACTTATGGATGTTACCAGTTTAAGTTTTGGGTAATTGAATAGCTAGCATATATAAAATCGAGATGGAGTGAAACTCCTGAATGTAAGAAGCAGTCAGCTAAAATGCATCTGAGGTTTATGGTTTATGTCTTGAACTGCTGATTTGGTTTATTTGGGGAACACATGCCATTTAATGTGATGACCTCTGTGAATAGCTCCATAAATATATTTAGTCTGATATAAAATACCGTCCACTTCATGATTATTATTGTTGTACATATGGAATGGATGTAGAATCCAGGTTTTTACAAGTAAGTGCACAAACTAGTATTTGGTGGTATTCAAAAGTACAATGGGCAGATGCCCAGGGCAGATCTGTTGAAGTTGCACTTTACATGATTAGGAGATATTGAAAGCAGAAATACCTATTTCCTGATACAGAAAGAAGAAAGGATCCTGTATAACTACTTACCAGCTGTAACCACAGCAAAGGAACAGTACCCTTGCCTGAACTAGCATCTAATTTAAGCCTGAGATGTTCATAGAAACTCTCGAAAGCAATATGATAGTATGTTGCAGTTCAAGAATAGAGGACTCCAATAGATATCAATCTATCCAGATAGATAAAATAATATTCAGCTGAAAAGCATGGATGGATTTACTGGAAAAACAACAAATAATGCAGGTGCAAGGTGTTCTGTGGTCTTGAAAATGAACAGGAAAGAAACACTTCAAAATAATCCCCACTTCATTCTCCAAGCCCTGAAATGGAAAATGCAAATGAAATTTCTAGAAATTCAGCACATTATTTTATAATTAGAAAAGCAGAGAGAAATGAATTGGCAGGGATTTCAGAGAGGAACATGAAAGTGCAATTGAAAATCAACACTGAGACCTCACTTCATAAATGTTCTACATTATTCCTTGAAAAAAAATCCAAAACAATTCAGAGAAAGAAGAGAATGGATGGACCATGATGAGTCTTCTGAGCCTTGAGGAGAGGAGAAGTGTCACACAAGAGGAGTGTGATACTTTGCTAAATCAGCAGAGAACTGATTTCAAAGATAGGTTTACATTTCCTTAGTATTATGTGCATGCCCTACCAGAACAGGAATGTATTAATTTATGTATATTTTATGTTTAATTAGACATTTCCTTCACCTCACTGAAGCTTTATGGTGCCTTCTCATTCTCAAGGAGTTTTTAAGTTATCAGTTACTGGTAGACTCTTTCTCATTTTCTCTTCCAGTCTTTTCACTGCCCAGTGCCCATTTTTAGAATCAGGACAAAGTCAGAAACAACAGCCTCTGGAGTCCTGTAAGCTTGTTGCTGGTCTTTCTTTGTCATGCAATTGTCATGTTTTTCTATAAATTTCTATAGGTACTGAGCTTTTCTTTTGTGCAGAGTTGGTAAATCTAGTCAGTTTCTTCAGAAATTTTTGAAACACTGAGTAATTACAACCTGTAAAGGAGAGAATTTACAAGGTTATGTCTCATGCACATGCAGACTGAGATTATGAATTGGGGTTGTTGATATTACCCTCTCAGTTAATGAAAACTACTTTTTCTGTAACAAAATAGAAGAAGTACACACTGTGTACAGCTCTTAGTGTATCTGAAGACTGTAACTCCAAGGAGTTAGGCATTCAGAAAGCCCCATCTCTCCCCTATTTCCTCTCCAAACCCTTTCACCTGACTTTGTGTCTCCAAAGTCCAATTCTTGCAAAACTAATATTCCAGCTTCTTCTTTTGTAATGAGTGGAAACTCTCAGGCAACATGGCTTAGCCTTGACCTCTTTTGCAATTTAATGCCTTGTGAGGCAGCTCAAAAATGTCTTTTATTATATAGAAAGTGATTTCATTGCTCCTTCAGCTGAATCTAAAGTGAGTGTGACAAATCCAGAGTTTTAATGAGGAATGTTATTGTCTTTGGTTCTGGAATTCACCTCCTGGCAGCCGCTAGGATCTTTTAGCAAACACTCACAAAATGGTATGCTCTACACATGTAAGGGCTTGATCAGCAACTGGTGCACAAAATCTTGTATAGCCTCCAGGACATCATTGCCTTTCAGAAAATTGGCAGAGACATACTTGTCCAACTTGCTTGTGCTTAAAGACAAAAAAATGAGCTTTGCTCTGTAAACGAGGTTCCTTTTGACTGGAAGTGAGGGGTTTGCATGTCAGATAGCCATAAGCTATGAAACAAGCAGGTAAGGAACACATGTTTTGGAATATAATTGTTTCTGGCCACTGCGGGAATAAATAAGTCCTCGTAATCTTTCCAATATGCTTTCAACTGTAAGGTATTTGCCTCCATATATTGTTAGACAAATTTCAGCTAAATCAGACTTAAGCATTTTCCCAGAATTCAGGGATATGACGTGCATTCCTGATACTTCCCAGAAGACTTTTTTCATCAAACCTTTGATAATATTACATGCCTCATTCTGAAGGCTTTTTTTTCATTTATAAGAGATAGTGTAGAGATAATTGCCATTTATTGAGAGATGCAAGTCTAGTTCAGTGTGGGTTATTGCTCTCAAACATATACATTATTCTTTGCTTTGGGTCGTGTGTTTCCTAGAATGAAAACAGGATGTCTACCCTTCAGGGCAGAAGAGATACTGAATGGCAGGGCAGCAAAAAGACCCATGGTTCTTTTTTTTATTCCTTCTCCTCCCCTTCCTCCTCCCACTCACCCCATGGCTGGTAATGCTTGGCCACAGGATATGAGAAATTAAGTCTGAATATACACTTATGCATAGTTATATGCCTGTCTATCATTTCCTAGTCATGCACATGTTGCCCCAAGTACTTCACCCAAAGAATTTTTGATTAGCCAAAGAGCACACATATCTCAGATCTAGCCAAATAGCATACTTCTCCTGGATCTGCGCTTTGTCTGGTTAAAAAGAATGAAAAGACTTTTTCAGGATTAGAAGGTCAGAGTCAAATTCTGAAGAGGTAGTAAAAAAGAATTTAAATCCTCTTTTGTACAGGAGGCCCAAACTTCCTTCTCCTTAATCACACTATGAATTGCAACTGATGAGCCTGATTGACAAAAACAAACAAAAAAGAGAGAACCTAAAGTACTAGTAGTAAATCCAACTAAGAAACAGCAGTAGAAATATACTTTGAAGTCACAGGTAATAACTCTGTAGAATGCTTCTTACCTTCACCAGATAATCTTGGGCTTGGACAATATTCTCCATAGAGTCAGATTCCCTGAATTGAGTTGTTCATACTAGGTTGCAGTCTGGTTTCCTTCACTGTGAAATTTCCACAATAGAATTCTTCCAAACCAGCTCTACTCCAAATACATATCTCTTCAGTGGGCAGTCTGGACAATCCTAACTGGTAATAATCACTTTAGTCCTTTGGCTTAGGTACTGGGGGCTTTGGGGCTGACATTGTTGATTTGAGCCAAGCTTGGTCCTAGATGATACCAGCAGTATGTAATGGGTAGGCATTCTTCTCTGGAAGAACAGAGTGCTTCCTTACCCTTGATCTTTTCTCTACCGCAGTCAAGATATCAGATCTGCAGAGAAAGACCCAGATGTCCTTTTTTGTGGGGCAGAGAAGAGGGGAAGCTGCATGCCTCCAATTGGACCAGCCTGAAGAAGCTCTCTGCACAGACTACGTTATGCTTAGTTTTTAGTACGTGCTCTGTCTAGGTTTGCATTTTCCACTACATGTTACATGTGTCTGGCATGGCTTAAATTAGACAGACTGCCTTGTAAGCATCCAGCCTGCCTCACCTCCTCTTTATGACAGTCCAACCATAATCCAGCTGTAAGGATGGCAGGATGTTCTTGTGCAGGAATATCTCTGTGCCTTTAGATATGCTTTTAATTAAGTCCATGGAGAAAAAGCATTAAAATCTTAACTGTTTATGATGTTCAAGAGACTCGTCTCATGCAAGTAATTTTGGAGGGCTTGTTGAGGGCTTGTCACAGACCTTTGGGATCTGTGACTTTTGGCAGAAGGGAAAAAACAAAAGAATCCTTAGAATTTGTCTTTTTTTTTGTCTTTTTTTTTTCTTTTAATTGGTTTATAATTACATGTCTGCATTATTTACAGACTGTTGTTCACTGTAAGATAATAGGATAGTATGGATTCCTGAATTGTTAGCCCTGTAAAAGTTTGGTTAATTTATTTTAATGACTGCATCATCTGGCCAGTTAATGGGATAGTCAGGCTGTTGTAATGAAGGGCAATAGCTCAAGCATCAGGAAACTTTTCCACAAATATGAGTCTTTATCTAAAAAGTATTTTTTTTGTAAAGTTCACATTGAGTGGTTGGGTGCCAGTTGTTGCTGCAATCATTGGTGTCAGCCTTTCCTTTTGAAAAATGATATTTTTACAAATAGTCTTTTGTTGTATGTTTCTTTAAAAAAATACCCAAACCCCACAGTTTGCATAAACAGCAGTGTAAACACCAAACAATTAGGTAGAGATGATACCCACACACTCTGATTAGATTACTGTTGGGTCTGGAGGGCCTTTTTACTTTACCAATTTTACTTTTCTGTGTGATATTTTTATGCCATAATCTGGGTAGAAAAATGTAGTAAATCAAGCACAGAAGGTGAGTTCTGCTGTGACAAGATAAACTCAGCTGAAACCTTCACTCAATGGAGCTGAATAACGTGAGAGTAGGATTTGCCTGATGCCTGCAAAGGGAATTACTGATGCCACCCTGCAGGTGCTTGCCCTCCTGGTACCTGGCCTGGGTTGCACTTGACTCAGTGAACTGCTGTGGGCCAGAACAGGGCTGTGCTCTCTGGGGTGGCTCCCTGTGCTGGACAACATTTTGGATACATGGGATGAGCGTTGTTTGAACTTTTTGCAAGTTGAAGTGCTTTCTGCCCTGCTGATTCTGCTTGTATAGTGCACACCCTGTTCCCCATGAGAGCTATGACACCATTGAGTCACCTGGCAAGTGGGATGAAAAATTACCAACAGAGCAAACCATGAAGCTGTTGCAGGGCTGCAGCCTAACTGCAGTACAGGTGAAGTCACCTGGAGGAATTTTTGTCACACCCTTAAGGCTTAAATATTAGAAATTTCCTGGGTATTGCACAAGGCACACGAGTTGACACAGGGCTTCCAAAAGACTAACATGTTTGATAGGAGGGAAACCTGAAAAAGTATGTTTTGTAAGATTGTGACAGTGAACTTTTGATTGGCAAACTAATACAGAACACAGCAAGTTGTCTTCAAAAACAGAGGTAAAAAAGCAGATCACAGGAGAGGAGCATGTGCAGAATGCCAGAAGCAGGAGGAGGATCTTGGACTCCAGCCTGTGGAGAACTGGAGGCTGTGGGGAGGTGAAAGTACAACTGTAGTTTCCTCCCAATAAAAAATAGGGCATTTAAAGATCTCTGCGACTCTTGTGCTGTCAGTCGGCAGGATTGTCCTGCAGCCTGCTAAGCAGGCAGGGCTGCTCCACAGGCAGTGGTCCAATCAGGCATTGTTTTCTGAGGGGTGGGGTACCGCAGGAAGGGAAACCTCTTAGCAGGGTTATTGATTAATTATTCTAAGAAGCAGCAAGCAGGAGTAATGTTCGCTCCATAAATATTTTTTTTCTGCACATCTCATCTGTGAAATTCTCTAATTACTGTGTTAAATTACACTTCTGGACTAGAGTCCTCACAAGCCAAACCTTCTGATTTTGGGGTAGATGTAGCTACTACAGGGGAAAAGAACAGCCATAATATACTTTGCATTTCATACAGTGTTCCTTTGTTTCTTCAGGCTCTGCCTAGATTTAAAAAGTCTAGCATGCAATTGTGCCTTTGCAGCTGAGCTCAGAGAGCTAGCAAAATATGTTACCCTGCATAATACAAGATAGTTTAAAAAAAGGATATTTATGTATGAGAGGTGCAATGCAGCCACATTTTCTGATTCTTGCTCTGAAGTCTGAACATTAGAACTAGTGAGTTTGTTTCATCCATCCCAAGAGAGACATTGTACAGTGTTTGAGATATTATGTGCTGAAAGACTTCAGTGATGATGCAAACACTTCACTTGCCATTGACTCATAAAAAAGCTCAGAAATAGGAAGGTCTGTAGGAAATTGATTTTCTTGAATTCCTTTGTGAAGTGCTATGTGGAATATTGATCACTTTGGTATGAATGATTTAAGTCTCCCTCAGGCATCTACTGGAAGGCAGTAGATGGTTGAAACCTTGTGCTTATCATTTGAATATTTGTGATGTTCACAGACCCAAAGGCATCTGAACTATGGTTTCTCCTTGGAAAGAGAGGCTACTTATATTTAAACTGATAAGGAATTACTGTTTCATGTTGCATTATACATACATGTTACCTTATAGACTCTTTTAATGGCTTTACAGTGAATAACTAAAAACATATTGTGGCAGTAGGAATATTCCTCTAGATATAGTATGTCCTGTCTTTGCAGAAGGATCAAGGTGACTCAAGGTTGTGTTAGCATCAGCTCTATTAAGGCTCTTCACTACTAAAACTTATTCAACCTGGAGCATATTTTGCAAATAAAATCAGTGATGAGAGAAATAGTAATGGAAAATACCTGTGGAAAAAAAAATCTGGCTTAAAATATGTTTATATTATATTTTCACAAGTAGAGTTGCAGTTCTGTGTGAGGTGAATCTTTCCAACATTTTTTTTTCTCCCCAGGCCTCACAGGCAGTGCGGGTAAATTTGTGAGTGCATAAAGTACCCTTCTTCCAGTGGAAGATGGGATAGAACTGTGAAACACTTTATTTTCTTGGTATTTTCAGGGAGTTATTACTTTGGTCCAACACATTATTAGTGAGTTTTTGGAAATGACATTGAGTGATACACCGGGAACCAAACAGTAGCAAATAATGCTTGTTTAAGCCTGCTGTCATGTGAGGAACATTTTAACCTAAAGACAGGTTGAGATTTGCCTAAACTAACATATATTTCTAGAAAAATTTATCAAGGTCAACCAATGTAATCATAAATCAGTAGACTGTGATATTCACCTTCCCTTACTCCTGATTGCTCTGGCATTTACATTACCTTGGTCTGCTAGCTTCATTACAATACTGTCTCTGTGGGACCAATCTGCCCTGCTATGCATGAAAGAAATGGGAAATGTTTAAAGAGCTTCCACAGTGGGTCTGTGTGTGTGACTGTGTTATAGAACTGTCATGGAGAGGAGAGTGCCTGGAGATTGCACAGTAAGAGTCTTCAGGGCAGAAGGAGACTAGGGTTTAAACTGAAGAATTTTAGTCCTAGTGATGTACTTAACTGGATCCAGTCTGAAACTGTGGCATGGGTACCCATCCCCTGTGTGTGCAGGAAACATGCATCCCCCCATGAAATCTTCAGGAAGTTTGCTTGCAGATCTCATCTATATTCAGCACACTGAACTCTCTCAGCAGCACTATTAACCTTATTAATTATCGCTCCCTAAGTTAATGATGGGTATCTGATCTGCATAGCAATTCTCTTTCCTTTGTCATATTCATCATAGCCTCAGCTGGATTGTTATTAAGTAACAGAGGTGAAACATAGGATAATCCCTTTCAAAATAAATTCCATGTAACTGTGTCAAAATACTGTCCTAAGGTAGTTGCAATGGGTCTGATCCACTGGAACCTGATGCTGCCTTGAGAGCTTTGTCACCTGTCTGACCTGCCCAGGGGACCCTGCTTGGCTGAGCAGAGGGGGTAAGTAAGGGTCCACAGCAAGACTCTGCTTCAGATGTATCAGCAAGGGCATCCCACCCAGCTGTGGACATAGTGGGGCTCCACCTGGGCTGTTCCAAATACTTTTCTCCTCTTTTCTGCCAGTCCTGGTATCAACATACAATTTCAATATAATCTAGGGTCTGCTGGAATACAGAAACTGAGGCTTGCTTTCTCCTGGAAACTGATTTAACAAAAGTGCCCTTTCCTCCTCTGCATGGCAGCTCCTTCTGACTTGGTGTTGGAAAGGTTGCTCTGCAAACTGGTGAGATCTGCCTAGCAAGAGGCACGTTTGCTGGAGGTGCTCCCAGCAGTGCTGTCACCTACGAGCACCACCACCTCCAGTCCTAGCCTCTGGAAATACCCCTGCAGCACTTCCAGCACTGCAGAGAGGAGCAGAACGAGGGGCTTCTCCCCATGGCATTGCCACCAGCCTTGTGAGTTCCAGGGATTTCTGCTGCTTATTTTCAGGGAGGATTTGCCCTTGAGAGGAGGAAGGGTGGTGCTGAGTACAGCAGTGATCTGGCAAACATACAAAAAAGGAGAAATAAACCAGCTGGGGATTCCTAACTAGAAATCTTACCATGCCTGAAGGAGCTTCAGCAGCTTCAACAATTAACACAAGACGTACTCTCATCTGCGTTTAAACAGTCAGTCTAGCTTAACTGCACTTTATCACCTTGATTTGTTCAGTTCAAAATGGCACAATTATAGTTTTAAAAGAGACTATTAATTTTTGCTTAGAGCTTAATTCCTGTTCAGTAAACACAGTATTTTCCCCTTCTATTTGATATTTGTAAGCATCTTAATTTTTTTTAGCAGGTTTTTCTCCCTTAACCTTAATATATACATGCAAACACACACTATACACATGGTATTGCTCCTGTGATAAAGCTATCCTGAGTTTCTGATGGCATTTATTTCCATAAAATGAGATTGAGGTCATAATATTCAAAACTTTTCTACTTTCAAACAGAAGAAAGGAAACTAAGAAGCTAGATTCAAGTCTCAGTTTCAAACACACATCTAGCATTAAAAAGCCTATGGTAGTTCTTATAAAAACAGGAGTTCCTCCTAACTATGCTACAACTGTGTGAATTCTCCTGTTGCTTCTTTCTTTCTCCCCTGTTGTTGCAGTGAGATGTTTCTTTTATCACTGTTCAGTTACTGTTTACCACCATGGTGATACCACTCTAATTCACCTTTGATGGACAATTTCTTTAGACAGATTTTTTAATGTCCCAGGGGTTTCTTTCACACAGGCATAGCTGGGACCAAGCATTTCAGGGTGCTGGCAAGTTGGTGGGCACTAAAATAAGGTCTGGATGACAAAGTGGTTGGGTATAGGAACTCTGGTTGCAATAGTCCACGTGCGGTTTTGCAGAGTAGATCTTTGCCATGGGGAAGAGAACATGGCTGCTGGCTTCTGGTGTCTTAGCTGCAGCAGGCCTTTTGGACATGTGGTCCCAAAGGGGACCAATGTGGTCCCTCTGTGTGGGTGTATAGGGATTCAGCAGGCTTTGGTTTGGAAATCCCGCTAGTTCCATTGAAGATATAAGCATACCACTTCTGGCCTTGTATTTTTCAACATTCTTGTGTTTAGTTGAGGTTAATGAATAACTTGGAAATTTGTGTAAACAAAGCAGAAATAAAGGAATGTGAGAGCTTTTGTTTAATTGAACTGAACCTTTTGAGTACTTCTCTCCGGTCCAGGTAAATTGTGTTCAGTATGGGAGGAAGCTCTGAGGCCTGAGGAAGATGGAGGAAGTTTATAAAAAAGTATGAATGGTACAGAGAAGATAACCAGGGAATGACTATTTACAGGGATCTCACAGTCTGAGACACCCAGTGGAAATACCAGTCAGTGGTTTTAAAACAAAGAGGGGGAAGTCTTTCTCTGCAAAATTCATGCTTAAAATTGGGGAACTAGTCATCACAAAATGTTTCGGAGGCCAAAGGTATAAATGGGGTCACAAAAAGGGTTAGTCAAGCCCATGGCAAATAGGCACATACGAGAGCCTGAGTGTGAGCTCTGGCTCAGAAAGTGTCTATGCCAGCGACTGCTGGCAGCCATGGTGTGCAGTGGAGACTGCTGCTCTCCACTTTGCCTTCCTTTGGCCTCTTTGGGACATCTTCTCACATCAGCTCCAGGTTGTAAAACAAGGAGGAAAGAGAGATTGAGGTAGCTGTCAGACATGTTCTTGCCTGGTAATTCTCCTGAGTGATGCACAGGCTGAAGTGTGTGGTAGAAAAGCACGTACATACGCACTCTAGAAAACCTGGGCTGCAGTTATTTTTGGCAGGAAATGTTCTGAGAGTTGTTGTATCCGGAGGTAGTTTGGTAATGAAAAGTAAGAGGAAAACCAGCATAGTGGTCACTTATCTGCCTCGGGGATTGGAGACCTTTGGGCCATCATGTGACAGCCTCACTGCTGTGGAGAACCCCTAAAATCAGGCTCATTTAGCCAATTACTAAAAAAAGCACAGCAGTTCACAGGCAAGAAGCAGTGAGGAAGAACTGTATGCAAAGCCCTCTGCACTCACAAGTAGCTTCTAGCAATGAGCTCCTTGGCCATGCATTGCAAATCTCAAGACATCAGTCACAGGAGGAAGTGTAAAAACTGCTCTCCTTACATTAGCAATTTGTGTCACACACATTTCTCAGACACAGTAGGAAAATATTCTCCAACTATCCCTAAGAAGTCCTTCAGACTAGAAATCTAGCACAGCCTCAGAGTTTTGGAAGCTCTTTTTAAACCCTTTTATTAAAAGCAGAAAACTATAAATGACAGAGTTGGGGGAAATTATATTTTTGATCCATAGGATAAGCAGGCTTGGGCTGTACGATCATGCTCTGGCATGACATGTTGCTCAACTATTTGTGGAAAATTCAAAAAAAGTTGTCTCTTGGTCCAAACTCATTCTTTCTTTTCTGGTAGATTCCTCAGTTGCTCTCCTTTTCAGGCAAGGAGGGTCCAAATGAGCTTTTTAGGACTTAGCCTGAGTTTTTCTCAGTTAAGTTACCTGCTGGTGTTTCAAGACTTCTTGCTCAAGGGCAGATGTTGGGACTCTGATGTCTTGGAAGGAAAGTAAAAAGCTGTTAAATAACTGTGAGTGAGATTTTGAAAAGTATAGTACCTAGAACTGCTCAAAATGAACCTCTGTCCTAGGTAACAACGCATGGCACATTTCAGCCTTTCAAACATTTATTGGCATAGCTTTCTTTTTTCCAAACTGAAGTGCTGACAACTAAAATGCTACCCCATTTAGTCAGCTGACCTCAAATGCTTTCTTGTAGCCACAGTGAGCTACTCCAATTAAAAGAAGAAAGAGCTGAAATAATGAATCTAAAAGCATTTTTGTATGGGACTACATCTAAGTGCAAAATTACTAATGCCGTAGGCGAGGACAGGAGATTTTTCTCATTTAACAGCCTGGCAGATACGGAAAAACTGTGGCAGTTGCATGGTACATAGCTCTTAGAAATACAGCCCCAGCCTGTACCCTGCAAATGGGTTTCTGTGCAAAGCTCCCTGTAGGACTGTAAATATCTCACTGGAAATATTCAAAACCTGTCTGGATGTTATCCTGTGCAGTGTGCTCTAGGATGACCCTGCTGGAGCAGGGAGGTTGGACCAGATAACCCACTTTGGTCCCTTCCAACCCATTCTGTGATTATGTGACCACACATGGCACACACATTCTGGGGCTACAGAGGTGACTTCACTGGACTATGACTTGATCTGAGGATGGTTTGCTCACAAATGTATTGACTTCCTGCTGTGAGGTGTGATCATGTGGTGTGGCTTCAGCATGAGCAAAATTCAGCCTTTTCCATTTGTTGGTCTTGATTGAGCATGGGTCAAGGAGCAGTGTCATCTCACATGAATGAAGGTACTGCTATCAATTTATCTGTCTATGGTAAAAACGGGCAAGTTTTATCTGACTGGGATGTGGAGAGAAAGAACAGGGTAGGTAGTGCCATGGGGGAATATCCTCACCACCCCGCACCTGGCCACGTTGAGCTGCACACTCTTTTTGTTTTGTGTGCAATTAGGTAGGGCAGAGAACCATGTCAGGGGTTGCTTTTAGGGCAGAGGATTATGTCTCAAAGAAGTTTAGATGCTTGAACCTCTGCTAGCATGGAAGGTGAAGGTTTGCTCTACCAGTCACAGAAGTTTTTGAGAGGCAGGTAAAATTAATGCGCTTTTCCAAGAAAGCAGTATTTGAGGGCAATATTTACAAAGAAGCAGAACTTGGTGTGACCAAAGGGTCCAAAGTAAGAGAGTTGAAGTTTGCATGGTTTGCTGGCAAAATAATTTTGAGTCAATTTATGCAAGTTTGAAAGTAATTGCAGAGTTGTTAAATAGTTTTGAATGAAAAAGTTGGCATGAAAAAGAGGTGATGTTGTAGCAGTGCAAGTCACCCTTGGCTGTGATATTTCCTTGTGTTTAATTTTGAAAATACAGCTTTCAGCCTGGATCACTGGAAACAATTCTTGCTTTGCTGAGGGAGCTGATGCTTTTATGCTTTTGGGCCTGGTTGTATGTTTTGTGATTTTGTTTTGCCTTTTTTTTTTTTTTTTTTTTTATTTAACAACAAACTGACAATTAATTAATCACATGACTCCTAAGCCCCCTCTCAGGGGCTTTTGGAAGGGCTTCAGAGGTCTGGTCTGTGAAGACTTGTTTAAAACAAAACCCCTTAATAACTTTCAGGAGAAAAAAGCAAGGTTTTGTAGGGACAAGCATAAATTTTCCATGAAACCAGTTAACAGATTATGTATGCAAAGTTTGCTGTTGACTCAGCACTTTTAACAGTTCTTAATGTGATTTCTCAGAGCACTTACTCTCTCCAAGATGTTGAATTAGTTGATCTTGTGAGAACTTCACATTTGCCCTCGTTTTGAACTCCTTAGTCAAGTTCCATGAAATGCTAATGGTATGCAGTGCAGAGGGCTTAAAAAAAAAAAGGCACCATAACAGCTGCAGAGCTTGTATTTCTGCAAAACATATTTATATTAAAATAGAGTTCACCGTGTTCAATATCCAGGAAATATAGTCCAGCAACAACAGGTTTGTGAATAAAACTAGAAAAAAAAGATCTGTGAGCCTGAGTTGGACAGAAAGGTCTATAGTCTTCTGTTAGAGCCTCTTATTCAATTCATATTTTACATCAGCTTGAATAGAAATGGTAGAAGTGAAATGTGGGCAGGAGAACATCTCTGATACCATAATGACTATTCAGGGTATTTTTATTTGATTGTCAGTTTTAGCTTCCTGGCAAAATATCATTTACATGTAATTTCTCAGAACATTATTTTTATTATAATGAATTCTTTTCCTTATAGTAAACCCAGATTAACCTATTCATTTTCCAGAGAAACCCTGGATGACAGTGAAACTTCTGTGACTTGAAAAAAGGCAAATTTGGTATACTATTGTTTTTGTATTTCTTAATAAAGCTAAATGTCAGGTCCTGATTCATTAGTCTTTTGGGAATGAAAACTAATCATAGCTTCATTCCAAACCTTGATCACACTGACAAGTAATAATTTTTTTCTAATAATTAAAGCTTGTTCAGCCGATTTGTGAACACCATGTTCATTGATATTTTTACTTAGTTTCAATTCATAATTGTTTGAAAGTAAGCTTCTCTCCTTATGGTTCCTGTGCTCTGATTATCAGGGGAGAGGGATGAAGGGACTGGCATTAGTATGGGACTTTCAGACTGTGGACTGCCTGTGCATTTCTCATCTTCCCTCTGCAGCCTTTGCAGGGTGCATCTGTGGTCAGTTCACTTCAGTGCCGGGGTGTCGGGTGCTCAGAGGGGTTCTTGACCTAAACAAGACCCTGCTGAAGCCCCAAAGCATGCTCACTAACAAGTAGCAAAATGGGGGTTTTAGCATGAGGGAGCATCTTTGCATGCTAATGCAGGATTTTTGTTTTTAGGAAATGCAAATTTTTCTCAACATGTGCTTGAGTAAATGGTAAGAGAAGATGTGCTGGGGTGGGGGCAGTGAGGGAACCCACTGGGGCATGAGTGTACTGCCCACAGTGACTGCTGCCCCACAGAGGCAAGGGAACAGCACAGGCTGCCATGGGTTACCAAGCATAAGGTGTTGCTCTCTGACAGATATGCTATTTATTAGAAGTGCACCAACATGCCACAGCCTGGGCTGGCTGGGCAGAGGGATAGGGCTGGGGGCCCTGCTAGCTTCAAACTGGCAATGCTCTGCAGGTACACAGCAACCAAAGGCTCTCTTATCTGCACATGGGTCTGCACATGGGTCTGCACATGGATTCACCTTTGCACAAAGTCAGTATCACCAAAGAAACAAACTCCCAGGGTTGCCAGTCAGTGTCTTAACAATAAGACAAGGCTTGGTTTTGCAAAGAGGGAGCTTCAGTGAGTTTATGCCTCAGGAGGGAAGGACTCCAGGTATGAGGAGAAAACCTGTAGGAAGGATAAGCACAAAGAAGTTTCCTCATGGTTTGGCAAAAGTTTCTGCCATGGTCTGGCAGGTAGGGGTAAATGGGACCACGACACTGCACATGACAGGTGCAATGGCTGTTTATTGAGGGAGAACAAGATCTTATATAGGGTTCAGTAAGAAGGATCTGGAAACTGGGGAGGAGCATGGGATGGGCATCTCAGGGAATGAATGGAAGGGAGAACTCAGGAAAGGAGGGAGGAACTTGGGAGGAGTTGGAAGACAGGGGCCAATGGGGACTCACTCTGCACTGTGGCATATTCCAACCAATCATTGCAGGAGGAGAGGAAAAGTAAGGGAGTAAACAACTTTGAGCAGGAAAACCAGCCTGGGCAAGCCTGGGCATGTCCTAGCAATACAACAGTATGGGGAAAATACATTGCATAGGTTTATACTGGGGTACAGCTGTAAAGTCTATAGAATATAGTTCCTTCAGTTGTCATATATCTTCTGCAAGGCCTGGAATCACTCCCATTCGGATTCTTGTTCCTCCACAAGTTTCTGCCTTCTTCATTTACTTAAGAGGAGCAAATATTTCAAGGTATGCTTCTTCCTCTGAGCTTTCCAAACTCACTTTTTTTTCTTTTTTGACCCTTGCTTCACATCATGGCCAGTCTTCGCGAATGAAGATTTGGGAAAGGTCTCCATCCACATTTGTTACAAGCACGCTGGTGATACAGGGCTTTGCAAATGCGGGTAAGGCCTTCGAGCCTGCAACGTTTAGCTGAGCCACAGTGTGGGCTGAACT